>NC_065447.1:199122085-199485210 GCF_917563875.1 Diabrotica virgifera virgifera | reverse complement strand
TTATTTGCAAATAATATTACACTCAAAAGAAGATTATAGTATTATAGTTGGAATAGCACTTCTTGAGCTTGCATGCCGAAGTGCACAAAATTTTATTTGTCTAATCTTTAGGGGGTCAGTAGTAATCTAAATTTAAAATCGCCAATAAATTCCGCCGTTACTTTAGCCGCCATCTTGATTTTTAAACAGAACCGTTTTTTCTCAATATTTTCGCCATTTTCAACTTTTCCACAAAAAGTGTAAAGACAAATAGTTGGAAATTGTTGGATTTCCTATAATTTCGCGTATTGCATTTTTTTTGTGGGGTCAATATTTTCCGGGTTAATGGGGAAAATAATGTCAGTCTTGAATCTTACCAATATTGATTCCGTTTATCCATACATTCAGCATAAGCGTCCCCCAGATCCGTTTTGGTCCCATCTTCGTACTTCTTCCAGGAACTTGGAAATCAGTAATTCTTCATACGACAAACGAGAACTGATTTAACACAGAAACAAACCCTACATTTTGATAAAAGCCCGCCTCGTTGGCACCGAGAGGCACCACCCCGCATTTCCTACTTGTAAATATTATGTAGACCCACCTTTAGCAGTGGGTGCTAACTTACGACACTGTTTTTTGCTGTTAATGAAACAAGAGACAGTTAATTATGTTAAAAGTTTTGTTTTCTTGTCGATGCTACCTAGCTGATTAGTGTAGGTGTTATCTCGTTGTATTTTTCTTTTAAGATTGATTTTAAATTAAATAATAAAATTTCCCAAAAATCATCCCTCAATTTGGCTGAAAGTTTGCCAACATATAGCCAAAACACAATACTTTAATAGACAAAGTGAAAACGGCGGGTTCGTTGGAAAAAATATTTCAATGGGATTTTTTTGCATAATCACATTCGTGAGACACCCCAGAATAAGGTTCAAGAAGTTGCCCACGCGAAAAGTGGTCCAATTTTTTTAACAATTTTTTTTAATCAAATTGCAAAAATCGATACTTTCGGCCAGGAGAATTTTTTTTTTAGATTTTTCGGATCATTCCGGATAGAAAAGGTCTCCTATAATTTTTCTCTAAAGTTGATCGTGTTCGAGTTAGTATAAGCAATTTAAATTTTGAAAAACGCGAACATGGCCATTTTTAAGACTTAATAACTCGGTTAAAAATGATTATTATGAAAGTCAGAAAGTGCCTAAATCAAATTTAAAGCCCCCTTCATGATCCTGAAGAAATTTATGTCATTAATTTATTACTAAGCTGTTATTTTTAATTATTAATAATGAGTGGTAAGATCGTATTGACGCGGCTGTAAATGTGAGTGCGAGTGAGATGGCCCATTGGACTGCCTGAATGGCATCTCGTTCGCACTCATCATGGACGGCCGCCTAATACGTGCATGGCGCTCATTATTTTTACTTAAAAATAACAGCTTAGTAATCAAATAATTACAAAAATTTCTTCAGGATCTTGTAGGGAGCTTTAAGCTTTGATTTAGTTACTTTCTGACTTTCATAGTAATAGGTCTGGATCCCGCGTATGAAAAAAAGTTGACTAATAGCAAGCTGAAAATTTGTTAATGGCTTAAGGGTGTCTAGTCGGACAAACTTTGATATATGGGAACACTGGAACAGGGGCAGTTTTAATTGTGGAACAGGTTAAAAATTTGGAAAGGTCAGACCACGAAAACGGCACATTTATTTTGTCCGACAGAAAGGACTTAAACTCTCCAAACTGAGACTAAACTCTCATGCAAAAATCAAGACTGCTAGTTATCACCAAATGGGCGTTTTAATGAGTGGAATATGTAGAATAAATTATGACAGGTGATAAATAGCAGTCTGATTTTTGCATGAGAGTTTAATCTTTGTTCGGAGAGTTTAAGTCTGTTCTGTCGGACAAAATAAATGTGCTGTTTTCGTGGTCTGACCGTTCCAAATTTTTAACCTGTTCCACAATTAAAACTGCCCTGTTCCAATGTAATAGTGTTCCAGCTATTAACAAATTTTGAGCTTGCTATTAATCAACTTTTTTTTCATACGCGAGGTCCACACCTATAATAACTTTTAACCGAATTATTAAGCCTTGAAAGTCGCCATTTTTCGTTTTTTTTTCAATTTTAAAATGCTTTTACGTCGAAAACGATAAACTTTAAATTTGTTCCGACCAAAAATATTGATTTTTGCAATTTGTTTAAAAAAAATTGTTAAAAAAATTTGGACCACTTTTCGCGTGGGCGACTTTTTGAAGCTTATTCTGGAATGTCTCACGAATGTTATTATGCAAAAAAATCTCATGGGAATATTTGCTTCAAAGAACCCGCCGTTTTCACCTTGTCTGTAAGTCTTTAAAATGGTTTTTTATAGTTTTACACACAAAAAAATTACTTGCAATAATATCACACTCAAAAGAATATAGTATAGTTGGGATAGCCTTTGAGCTTGCATGACGAACTGCACAAAATTTTATTTTTCTAATCTTTAGGGGGGTCAATAATAGTCTAAATTTAAAATCACCAATAAATTCCGCCGTTACGTTAGTCGCCATCTTGTTTAACCGTCGAGTGGTAACGTACGGTCCCTGACACCGACATAATGTATTTTTCGCGGTAAAACTCAAATGCGCAAATTTTTTTGTCTGCGCGGCCAGGTAGCTTTCAAATTCTCATCACACTATTCAGTCTTGAAAAATCTGTGGCCAAGTGTGGATAGTTCATATGTTATTTGACCTGACGGTGTGAGAGACCGAGGTTACCATTTGTGTTATACCTAACGGTAAGTTTTTGTCGTTTTTGGTCCATAGTCAGTTTAAATAATAGATATTAATTTTAGGAGTTGTATGTGAATATTGATTACGAAAGAGAACAAGTCAGGTTGCAACAACTTTTTGACGAAATTGTTGCTAATTCCGAACCAGAACCGTACAGTGCGGTGCATTGGAGTGTATAAGAAAATGAGGAAACAAACGGACAATAATTTCAGTTTGTGTTGGACATTTGTTGAATAATTTTATTTTTTTTGTAACATTTCAACCTTTGTCGATATGCTTGTTGATATTTTTTATTTAAAAACTTGACATGTTTTTGTAAATTGTTTGTCAATTAGGTTAGTATCTAAAAGAAGCCAATTTTTTTAATGTGCATTTTTTCCCCGAATATAAATAAATATTGATAATTTCCTACTATATTGTTATTTAAATATAGCTATATTAAACATTTCGTCACATCAAAATACTAACAGAAAATCACAACCTAAGATATTCATTATTAAAAAATTCGGTGTCGTATACCGACGTTACCAACTATGTTACAAGAATTCACGTTACCGGCGGAAGGTTAAAATAAAACCGTTTTTTTCTCAACATTTTCGCCATTTTTAACTTTTTGACATAAAGTGTAAGGACAAATTGTTGGAAATATGATTTCCTATAATTTCGTGTATTGCAATTTTTTTGTGCGGTCGATATTTTCCGGGTTAATGGGAAAATAATGTCAGTCTTGAATCTTACCAATATTGATTCCGTTTATCCATACATTCAGCATAAGCGTCCCCCAGATCCGTTTTGGTCCCATCTTCCTACTTCTTCCAGGAACTTGGAAATCAGTAATTCTTCATACGACAAACGAGAACTGATGTAACACAGGAACAAACCGTACGTTTTGATAAAAGACCGCCTCGTTGGCACCGAGAGGCACCACTCCGCATTTCCTACTTATAAATTATGTAGACCCACCTTTAGCAGTGGGTGCTAACTTACGACACTGTTTTTTTGCTATTAATGAAACAAGAGAGAGTTAATTAGTTAAAAGTTTTGTTTTCTTGTCGATGCTACTTAGCTGATTGAAGGGTAGGTGTTATCTCTTTGTAATTTTTCTTTAAAATTGATTTTAGATTAAATAATAAACTTTTGCGTTCAATTTTTACTGAATAAATTCCAAGAAATATATTGCAAACTGTAATACAAAACACATTTACATAAGTTTTTTATAATAATTTTGTAGATTAATTTTAATAATTAATTTGTACATATACGCATCATATATAGGGTGTCCCAAAAGTAGCGGAACGGTCGAATATTTCGTGAACTAAACATCGGATCGAAAAATTGAGTAAAACATGTTTCAATAATTTTTAAAAATCTATGCAATGACATCAAATACGATCCCCCACTCCATTCGCTAGAGGTGGGTAACTTTGAAATCTTAAATGGAAACCCCGATTTTTTATTTCAGATTTGGATTTCTTATGTAAAAGTAAGCAACTTTTATTCATTCGAGACATTTTTTCGAATTACGGATAGATGGCGCTATAATCGGAAAAAACAATTTATCATGATACCATACGTAAATTATAGAAACGGTCTAATAGGTCTGGATCCCGCGTATGAAAAAAAAGTTGATTAATAGCAAGCTGAAAATTTGTTAATAGCTTAAGGGTGTCTAGTCGAATAAACTTTGATATTTGGGAACACTGAAACAGGGGTAGTTTTAATTGTGGAACTGGTTAAAAATTTGGAACGGTCACAGCACGAAAACGGCACATTTATTTTGTCCGACAGAACAGACTTAAACTCTCCGAACAGAGATTAAACTCTCATGAAAAAATCAGACTGCTATTTATTACCTGTTATAATTCCTGTCATTTGACATATTCTACATGTTCCACTCATTAAAATACCCATTTGGTGATAAATAGCAGTCTGATTTTTGCATGAGAGTTTAATCTCTGTTCGAAGAGTTTAAGTATGTTCTGTCGGACAAAATAAATGTGCCGTTTTCGTGCTGTGACCGTTCCAAATTTTTAACCTGTTCCACAATTAAAACTACCCCTGTTCCAGTGTTCACACATATCAAAGTTTATTCGACTAGACACCCTTAAGCTATTAACAAATTTTCAGCTTGCTATTAATCAACTTTTTTTTCATACGCGGGATCCAGACCTATAATATCTCGAGAAATACACTTCCAAATGAACAACCAAAAAATACGTATTTAATATTTTTAAGAAACCTATCGAATTTAGCTAAACATGACCCTCCACCTCACCCCCTAGAGGTGGAGTAGGGGTAACTTTAAAACCTTAAATAGCAACCTCCATTTTTTAGCAGAGTTGGATTCGTCATGAAAAACTAAGCAACATTTATTTGGAACATTTTTTAGAATGGTTGGTAGATGGCGCTAATAAATTGTCTTTTTCAAATTATAGCGCCATCTATCAACAATTCTAAAAAATGCTTCGGATAAATGTTACTAAATTTTTCATGACGACTCCAAATCTGCAATAAAAAATATAGATTGCTATTTAAGATTTTAAAATTACCCCACACCCCATCTCTAGGGAGTCGGGTGGAGGGTCATGTTTAGCTAAATTCGATAGGTTTTTTAAAAATGTTAAATATGTATTAATTTTGATTTTTCATTTGGAAGTGTATTTCTCGAGATATTAGACCGGTTCTATAATTTACGTATGGTATCACGATAAATCGTTTTTTTTTCGATTATAGCGCCATTTAATAAAACTTAAAAAATATTCATTCAGAATTTCGACCAACCCTGTATAATAAAATTCAACATTTAGCAATACTAATAATTTTTATTTTTTTTTTAAATAAGGTTGTTGCAACAAGTGAAGAATTTGGTCTGTCACTAAACATAAAGAAAACGAAATTCATGGTTATATCAAAGAAAAATATTAGAAACATCTACACGTAAATAATAAGACGATAGAACGAGTTCAGAATTATAACTATTTAGGGACGAACATTATTGAAACAAACGATTATACCAAAGAAATCCGAATTAGAATAGAAAAGGGTAGAAGTGCATTCACTAATATGAAACAAATATTGTGTAGTAGAGACCTCAGCCTAGATCTTAGAAAGCGAGTACTAAAATGTTATGTATTTTCTGTTCTTTTGTATGGTGTGGAGACATGGACTCTAAATAAACAATGCCTCAATAGATTGGAAGCATTTGAGATGTGGACGTATCGAAGAATGCTGAGAATCTCCTGGACAGACAGAATAACCAATGAGGAAGTACTAAGGAGAATACAGAAGAGAAGGGAGATATTGGATTCCATCAAAATAAGAAAACTTCAATACTTGGGTCATATAATACGTGGTGACAGATATGAACTAATAAAATTTATTATGCAGGGAAAGATTCAAGGAAGGCGCAGCATAGGTAGGAGAAAAATGTCCTGGCTGAGAAATCTCAGAGAATAGTTTGGATGCAGCTCAACTGAACTCTTTCGGGCTGTAGTGTCGAAAGTGAGAATAGCAATGATGATTGCCAACCTTCGTCGCGGAGATGGCACGTAAAGAAGAAGAAATAATTTTTAACAATAGTAGACTATATTAAAAATCATTTGAACATAAATAAAGTTTTTGATGTCAAACTATTACAATTCTACAGGGTGTGAAAGTTACTACAAAATTAATAAAAAAAAAACGTAATTATCTTAAACTTCCCTTTATAATATTACAAAACCTGATATTTTCAGAAATAAGACATCGAGGACAATACAAAAATGTAAAAATATACAGGGTGTCCCACTAAAAAAAAAGAATGTGTGTGTACTTTGTAACCACGTAAGAAGTTATACTTCTATTATATGATTTAAACGAAATTAATATACCTTTTATTTATATTTTGTTTAAATATTAAACTAATTTATACTTACTACTTCTCAAACATTTTTATTAGAACAGTGCCAAAAATTAAAATAATAAAAGAATAAAACACACACAAACACATTAAACAAGCCACAGATGATGTCTGAACATTATTTGTGGAAAAATTTTTTTAACTAAATACGTATTTTCTGAAAATACAATTATATAATAAATATACTTACAATCATAAAATGTATTAAAAAAAAAACAAAAAAGAAAGTTTCTATTGGGACTCGAACCAGCGCTGATAAGCACGGTTGGTATTGGAATTCATTCGCCTTCAACGCTTAGCCACGGACACTATGTGTCATTATTTACGAAGATCGACTAACTAAACGGATTAAACTTGTGATATTTTGATATTTTGAAAATTGATCAAATTATTTTAATTTTGAATTGAAATGATTTAGAATTGAAAAAATACAACAAAACAGAGTAAGAAAACAATATATTAGGTGAATATTGATAGAAATTTTGACGGTAATCAAATTATATAAATAAAAGTATTACATACTATGTATTTTGGCAGATCAAATAGGTAGGTTTATACCCATGATACATTAACAATTATTACGTACCTGTTGCTTTTAAAAACTATTTAAAAGTCACTACAATATTATAAACTTTTTTGTTTCTGTCCTCACAACAATAAAACTAATATATTATACATTTGTTTACCTTTACCTTTACCTCCAAACCACAGCTGTCCTACAGCTGCCATATCGGATAATTTTTGACATGTCATTTGAACATCCAATCAGAACAAAGTTATAATGCGCATGCGCCGGGCTGATAGGTTTTAACATATAAAAATTCACCCTCTATCGCCGGTAAAGAAGTATAACTTCAAAAAAGGAAGTTATCGCCTACTTCCGGTCTAACCGGAAATAGCAAATAGATACAAATATTTTCATTAAATAGGTCACTCTTCCAAACCCCTTCATTCCAATTTTCATAATTCTGTTGCCTTTAGTTCTCGAGATATTTTTAATAGACCCTTTATCTGCCTCACCCTATATAATACGATTATTGTCAAATATTTCTATATTTTGTAATTTTGTTGTAAAAAACTAATACAATAAACTCAAAGCTTAACCTCTATAACTTAAACTCTTAAAAAATATAATATCGATTGTTTACAAGCAGGTGTCAAAATTTATTGTAATTCCCCACACAAGTCTGGAACTACGACCCCACCAGACGAATAATAAAGGGAGAGACTATGTCATTTGAAAGTTCAATAACGCAGATGCGGATGATATCAGGTAATACGAAGTTATTTTCATCCTCAATCTGTCGCACGTGCCACACACCCGCATAATGCCTGTCCTGGATTATGCGAATCCTAACGATCTAAACACCAGATGTAAAGTCTTGCTGCCGAGTTTTTGGTGATGCCAGAACAAAAAACGGAGAAATTCAGTTCCAGTGGGGTTTTTGCGGTTTAAACCCACAACATTAGTACAAGAGTAGGCGAGTGTGCACAGAATACAAAAAATTAATTAAATTTATCCACAAGACTATTACGTTTTACTAGTTGCTAGACGAAAAAAGTTATTGTGTAAGTGTAAGCGTTTTTTATTATTAAGAAAATAATTACAGGTAAAATAAAGTTAAAACGTATCACAGCAGGTGAATTCAGAAGTCTAATCGTTCATATATATTATTATATTGGTAAATAAAATAATTCAGAAATAGACCAGTAAGGATCTGTGAAAAAACGTCTATTTTTGGATGTGAAAGGTGGCATTCGGATTTTTGCAGATAAAGTTAGGTGACACCTTCAGTAATAATAATTGACTATGCTCCTTCTCAAAAATGCCCGGAACATTAATAAAAAAATTAAAATATTTAAAAATTTCGAAAAACGTCAATTTTTTTCTGCTTTCTTTGCTTATAATTTTAAAACGATTCGTTTTGCAACAAAGTCGTACAGAAATAAAATAAAGATAATTGAATTTTTTATGATAAAAGACTGGTCAAAAATGTCTTAACGTATTAACTTTTCTGCAATATAGCAATAAATACAAAATAAGGGGGCAAAATACGCCTGTTGTTATTCAATGTTTTTGAAGTTCTAAGTGCCACTTTGGTGGCACTTAGAACCTTAGTAATTCACTTAGGAAATTCTTTGTAACATACTTAAACCGCGTACCAAATTTCATTAAAATCGACCTAATAGATTTTGCATAATAAAGCAATCTAAATGTTTTTAAAAAAGTTCAAATTTTTTAAAATCTTTCTTAACAAAAAGTAGACCATTTAGAAGTTGTCTAATTTTTTTATATATAAAGAGGTGATCTACCCATCTAATACACTTTACAGAATTAACATCGGGTTATTTAAGGGGCCTCAGCAATGTTTTAAACTTATAAACAATTTTTTGGCTTATAAAAAAATAGCTTTGTTTAATAATAACAAAATTAATTTTTAGCAATGCAATTAATTAAAACCGGTATAATTTGACTTAAACTTTCAAATGCTGTCAGCAGAATTGCTATTTCATTTTTAATCAAATTTATTCAAAAAAATTATTCAGTTATTTCAAAAAGAATTTTTGAAAGTTCCACTGCGTTTATCTCGAAAACTATGCATCATACGAAAAAACTTGTAAGAACATTTTTTGCTTAGAATTACCCAAGAAATACAAAAAAATGTTTTATTTTGCGAAAAATCGATGTTATGTAATTCCTCAAGTTCTTTGTTTATAACAATCTTATCGACATCCGGATCAACTGTTACCCAAAAAAATCGTGTTCTACGTGTCAAAAAATACATGAAAATCTTGAGTAAGTCCATCTAAATAAAGGAGCCCGTAGCACCCCCTTCTGGCCATATGACTAATTTGTTTATAAGCCAAAAAATTGTTTATAATTTTAAAACATTGCTGAGGCTGCTTAAACAATCCGATTTCAATTCTGTAAAGTGCATTAGATAGCTGGAGTGCTTCTTTATATTCAAAATAATTGACAAATCTTTGTAAGTTCTAGTTTTTGTTGTGCAAGATTTTAAAAATTTTTAATTTTTTAAAAAAAGTTTAGATTGCAAAATTATTATACAAAATCTAGTAAGTCCATTTTAATGAAATTTGGTGTACGGTTTTAGCACATTACAAAAATTTTCTAAGCGAATTAGGAAGATTCCAAGTGTAACCTAAGTGATGTAAAATCATTGAATAAGGACAGGCTTGTTTTGCCCCCTTATTTTATACTTATTGCTATTTTGCAGCAAGGGTGATAAATTAAGACATTTTTAACCAATCGCGTCTGATAGGAAATTTAATTATCTTTGTTTTATTTCCATATAGGTCTGGATCCCGCGTATGAAAAAAAAGTTGATTAATAGCAAGCTGAAAATTTGTTAATAGCTTAAGGGTGTCTAGTCGAATAAACTTTGATATATGGGAACACTGAAACAGGGGTAGTTTTAATTGTGGAACAGGTTAAAAATTTGGAACGGCCACAGCACGAAAACGGCACATTTATTTTGTCCGACAGAACAGACTTAAACTCTCCGAACAGAGATTAAACTCTCATGAAAAAATCAGACTGCTATTTATTACCTGTCATAATTCCTGTCATTTGACATATTCTACATGTTCCACTCATTAAAACGCCCATTTGGTGATAAATAGCAGTCTGATTTTTGCATGAGAGTTTAATCTCTGTTCGAAGAGTTTAAGTCTGTTCTGTCGGACAAAATAAATGTGCCGTTTTCGTGCTGTGACCGTTCCAAATTTTTAACCTGTTCCACAATTAAAACTACCCCTGTTCCAGTGTTCACACATATCAAAGTTTATTCGACTAGACACCCTTAAGCTATTAACAAATTTTCAGCTTGCTATTAATCAACTTTTTTTTCATACGCGGGATCCAGACCTAATACGACTTTGTTCCAAAATGAATTGTTTTAAAGATATGAGCAAAAAAAAAGAAATTTTTTGAAATGTTTAAATATTTTATTTTTTATTAATGTTCCGGGCATATTTGAGAAGGAGCATAAATCAATCATTATTAAAGAAGTTATCACCTAACTATATCCGCAAAAATCTGAATGCCACCTCTCACATCCACCTAAAAACAGATCCTTACTGGTCTAATTGATGCATTTTAACCCTTTTCGCTTTATAATTTTTGTAAAGTATCCTTAGTTTACAAACAAATTGTAGGTTTTTTAATTGCTATAAAAACTGCATAATTACTTCATTTTAAAAACTAACTTCTGAAAAAACATAAGCCTAAAACCGAACATAAACTTCATTTCACTTCGGTTCATTTTCTGGTAATAGTAGGGGAGGAATTTATGCTAAATTTGAAGTTACATGAGCGCTATGGGGACCTATTGGGTTGTGAAGAGTAGGTTTTAAAACCAAAAAATGTTAAGTTAATTTTTCCATTTAAGCAAAAAGTTACGTATTTCTTGTTTTACTCTGAATTTGTTCAGCAAAGAATATATTTACATTTGAGTATGACCCTCTGTCAATATCATACTAAATTTTAAATTAGGTATTGAATCAAATCTGTATGCTGGAGGTAAAGGCACTCTGTCCATTTTTGTCAATATGTCCATTTTTGTGCAAAAATATACAACAAATTCATCAAAATAAGATGGACACCTAAAAACTAGGTTATAATAGTGTTATGGACTAGTTCTAAATTCATTCGCGGTGTAAATCAATCCTGAACTGATTCTGAACCGAGCTTGCGTACAACCCGAGTGCTAAGAGAATTCGTAACTAATCCTGGACTAGTCCAGTTTCGTTACCGCGAACGAAGCTATTATGTGACGAGGTTGAATTAAATTGGTTACCTATTTAAGTACCATCAATAGTGTTCAGTACAATAAAATCCGTCAAAAATTTAAGTTTTATGGAAACTTTTGTAGAAATATGCAAAATCTCGAATATTTGCACTAAATATGTACAATAAGCCAAATACATATTTGGTATGTTTGCTCTAAAAAAAAAATTAATCAACTTTATTATTATTGTCAATATATTCGAAGGAAAATTAAAATTAAACGCATCAGAAATATTATTGTCTTATACATACAGACAGAGTGAGTTTTATTTATGGAAACCTTCAATTATCTCGGAAATTATTTTTATAGATTTTGGTGGGTAAGGGTTTTCTAATGCACAGCCGACATTCTAGATTCTAGTGGTAATTACATTTTTGTCAGATCTTCCGTTTTTCTGGAAATCTAATGAACTTTCTTATTTCAAATAGAACACCCTGTATATTTCTTGCGTTTTCAAGTCCATAAGAAATATTGGTTATTTTTTATGTTATATTCCCTATACCTTAACGCCACAGTTTCGGAGTTTTTGCTACATTTATTAAAAAAAATTTAAACAAATTATTCAAATCAATTTTTTCGGCTAGGGTAGGTTTACTTTATGTTTTTTGGATCATTGGGATCCAAAAAGGTCTTTTGGTGATTTTTCGATAATCGTTTTCGAGTTATAAACAATTTAAAACTAAAAAAAGGAGAAAATGATGTTATTCAAGGTTCAAAAGCAAAAGTAAAAAATATAATTTTTGAAATTACGAAGTACCTAAATTCAAGCACAAATCTTCTTCTATCAGTTCATCATCAGAATTTTTGGCACACTTTATTCTAAAACATTGTTATTTAATTGTTAATGAAGCGCATATGAGAGAACGGGCGATCGGGCTGCATGAACAACTAAAAAACAATGTTTTAAAATAAAACAAGCTTAAAGTACTTCTCGGTATCTGATAAATAAGCTTGAACTTGAATGGGTACTTCGTAGTTTAAAAAATAATATAATTTGTTTGTGTTTTATACCTTGAAAATCGTCATTATTCAATTTTTTTCAGTTTTTGTTTGTTGATAACTCGGAAACAATTAACTTTAGAGAAAAATTAAAAAAGACCTTTTTTGTTCCCAACGATCCAAAGAACCTTAAATAATGTCTATCCGGGCCGAAAAAATTGAATATTATAATTTGTTTAATTTTTTTTTAAATAAATGTAGCAATAACTCAGAAGTTGTGGCATTTAGGTATAGGGAATATAACATGAAAAATAATCAGTATTTCTTTAGGACTTGAAAACGCAAAAAATTAAATATATTTTTATTATAGAGTATTCTATTTGAAATAAGAATGTTCAATAGATTTCCAGAAAAACGGAAGATCTGACAACAATGTAATTACCACTGCAATATCGGCCGTATTATAAAACCCTTAGGTGCCAAAATCTATTAAAATTGTGCAAGCCGTTTCCGAGATATTTGAGGGTTTCCATACATAAAAACTCACTCTGTATAATGTCTTCATAAAGCAATCGGCTGCTGCAAGTCCAGACTCTAGAGCTAGTTTATCACAACATGCTCGGCTAATATATCACTGTCAATTTAACGTACACATCTTACTAATTTGTCTACTGATATATCGCCTACAATAAGTGTAACAATAGGCCAAAACTTTCTAGCAATGGTGGATGCATTACGACCCGCACGAAAACCTTTGAACTATGTAACTTTATAGTACAATAAAAATAGACGCAATGATGAAACTTTTTAAACAGAATCTGATTTTAAATTGTTTCCGCGCTCTAAAACAAACGCGCTGTTTAAAAAAAAATGTGTAGTTCGATCTCAGCAAGTGAACTTAGAACATTGCATTAGGTCCAGAATAATTGCAGAAGATCAGAAATACAGATTTATTAACAAACATTAAAAATCTGTATCTCTTATACAGGGTGTCCAGAAACTCTACCGACAAACGAAGACAGGATATTCCTCAGGTAATTTTAAGACAATTTAACCTAATTCACCTAGTCCGAAAATGCTTCCTAAGTGAGCTAGAGCTCTTTGAGGAGGCGTCTTGTAATTAGTTTTTCTTAAATACCTCCAGAACGCTTCTACTTCACTACAGACACTACAGACATAAATTGATTCCATCCATTGTGAATTTTTAGTACTGGTCACAGGCGTCCGTTTTGGGTAGGGCAACGGTAATCTTGTCGCATAACTTTTTTGTCTTTAATTTTTAAGCATTTTTGACTATGGATTCTTAAATTATGAGGTATTCTAGTACTAAAAGGTACCCTTGCTTTAAGTCGATAGGATACACCGGTTTCTGGAAAAATTGATTTGAAAATTTTTCGTTTTATAAAATTTAAATTTAAATTGAAAAAAATAAAAAAAACTATTAAGAAAAACGAAAACTGGTATGTGTATTTATATCCCAGAGATGAATCGATTTCATTAATTGCGAATTTCTAGTGCCTGTCATATGCGCCCGTTTTGAGTAGGTCAAAGATTATTTTATCTCATAATTTATATCTTTAATTTTTAAGCATTTTTGACATTAGATTATTAGATTATGAGGTATTCCAGTACTAAAAGTTACTCTTACTTTAATTTAGTAAAATACACCATTTTCTTTGAAAATTTTTGCCAATTTTTTTCAAATTTAAAAAACGAAAAATTTTCATATTGATTTTTCTAGGAAACGGTGTGTCCTACTGAATTAATGAAAGAGTACCTTTTAGTACGAGAATGCCTTATGCTTTAGTAATCCAGAGTCAAAAATACTTAAAAGTTAAAGACAACGAAGTTATGCAATAAAATAACCGTCTCCCTACCCAAAACGGACGCCTATGACCGTTACTTGAAATTAGCAATAGATAGAATGGATTTAAATCTGGAAGATAAATATGCATGCTAGTTTTTGTTTTTCTAACTAGAAACGTTCTGGAGGTATTTAAGAAAAACTAACTAATTACAAGACGCCATCTTCAAAGAGTTCTAGCTCCCTTTGGAAGCATTTTTGGACTAGGTGAATTGGGTTAAATTGTCTTAAAATTATCTGAGGAATCTCCCCTACTCGTTTGTCGGGAGAGTTTCTGACCACCCTGTAGAAATGTTTCCAGTCTTATACATTATATGAATGATTGTGGATACTGTTCTATTGCAAACTGTTATATGCCTTATTGAATAGTGCACTAAAATAGACATATGCTCTTTAAGATCGACGAGTTCTAAATAAGTGGCACATATCCTTTTTCTTTAATTATGGACAAAGTTTTGTTTCTCTCAATTTGTCTATCGCCATTTTTTTTAATTATAAAAATATTGACAATTATTATACCTCACCATACCAAGTCACGATATGGCAGGAACATTTAAAAAAAAATAACATTGAAATTTGTGCACTCCATAAAAATGTCATGGAGATTTTGTTCCGTTAAACCCCCCAAATGTTTGTGTAAATTAAATTATTAAGGTATAGTTGTTCATTGCCATTAATTCTTTCATTTATTGATTTTCGCTTTTAAGAATTCATCAATAAATAATTTTGTGATGATATTTTTAAATTGAGAGAAATAGATGATAAAACACTAGAAAAATATTGTTTGGAGCTTCATTCGGCACTTTCAATTAAAAAGAAAAATAATCGGATATAAGTAGAGGCAAATGGTCTTCTAGAAGAATTCCGTGATATATCCCAAATGGTAAAATACCCCAGGAAACCTTTAGAGGTTTTGAACTATTTGTGCAAAAATTACCTAATTTCTTTATACCCAAAATGTAGTTGTATCACCAAAGCCGGCGATAAAGGGCCTGGAAGGGATACACTGCAGGCGAGCGCATCTGTTTGGGGGCGACAAAATGAGTTTTTTTCTGATGTTATACAAAATACTAATTAAAAAAAAACTGAATGGAGCCTATGCTAGTCTTACTGGCGGGCACCTTATACCCTAGCTCCGGCACTGTGTCTCACTAAGAATTTTATTAACACCCTGTCTTGGTAGCTAGTGGGAAAGAAGTTTTTTAAATTAAAAATTATTAAAAACTATTTACGAAGCCCCATAAGACGAACAAAACTAAGAAACTTTAGCACGCATTTAAATAGAGTCCTCACTAACTGCTACTTTAGACTACACTACACTACAAAATTAAAGTCAGAAGGGTAAAATTGAAATTTTTGTAAATATTATTTAATGTTGCATATTTCATTCAATTTAAGCTACGTTTTGTTTTTAAAATAAAAGTTTTGGTTCATTTTGTGCAATTGCATTTAATAAAAATAAA
Source organism: Diabrotica virgifera virgifera (assembly GCF_917563875.1). NCBI lineage: Eukaryota > Metazoa > Arthropoda > Insecta > Coleoptera > Chrysomelidae > Diabrotica > Diabrotica virgifera. The sequence continues at coordinate 199,469,484 of NC_065447.1, read as the reverse complement.
AGGTAAGTTTCAATAATATTTAAGGGGCTGCATTTCGAAGATTTGCATCATATTGAAAAAATGTACCGCACATCTATGGTATAGATGCACCAGGTAAAATGACAAATGAGGTGTCGAATGAAAGCTTATAATCCAAGGATGGTACTAAAGGTGAAAAATTTGACCTAGGCTGTCTGTCCGTCTGTCCGTCCGACCGCGAGTATAACTTCTCCGTCATTATACCAGGTAGAATGACAAATTAGGTGTCAAAGGAAAGCTTATAATCCAAGGATGGTACTAAAGATGAGAAATTTGACCTAGGCTGTCTGTTGATCTGTCCGTGCATTATTCTGTCAATATTAATAATGGAAGAGTTGTATTCGCTGACGGACGGACAGACGGACAGATAGTCATGAAACCAGAAGTATATATTTGTTCTCGTCTTGGCGCGTCGAATAATAAAATATAATAAAATCCAAATATAATAAAGTCGAATAATATAATAAAACCAGAAATCCTAGGTCCGACGGACAGACAGCGTAGGTAAAGTTTCCCACCATTAGTACCATCCTTGGATTATAAGCTTCCATTTGACACCTCATTTGTCATTATATCTGGTATAGTGACGGAGGAGTTATATTCGCGGTCGGACGGACGGACGGACAGACAGCCTAGGTCAAATTTCTCAACTTTAGTACCGTCCTTGGATTATAAGCTCTCATTCGACACCTCATTTGTTATTCTACCTGGTATAGTGACAAAGGAATTGTATTCGCGGTCGCCGGTCGGACGGACAGACGAACAGACAGCCTATGTCAATTTTCTCACCTTTAGTACCATCCTGAGATTATAAGCTTTCATTTAACACCTCAGTTGTCATTTTACCTGGTATAGTGACGGAGGAGTTGAGTTTACAGACAGACAGACAGACGGACGGACGGAGAGACAGACGTGGATAATTCAACGTTTTTACGTTTTTTCAAAATTGGTGAAAATAATATAAAAAACTTTACTTAATTGGTGTTTAAAAACTATATATTTTTTAAATGCAACTTTAAGTAATGTGATAGTATGAAAAAATGAGGATATGGCAATTGCGTTACATGTCAAGCTCGAATCTAATGCCAAAATACGCACATAGATATTAGGGTGCACTAATATACAAGCTGTCCGATTAACATCCAGTTTTCAATCCATAGTTACACAATTATCTTCAGCCCGAATATTCTCTATTTATTTTCATATTCATCTCTTCTGACCCAATTCGAATGAACTAATAACCGCAGCGCTCTACTCGCTTTGTCTGCACTTTCAACAATACACGAACATCTGAGTTTCTGAGCCTGACCTTTAATATTAAACTTGTTGGTCATTCTGATGTCTCCAATTATCAACGTAAATAAGCATTACTGTGGACTAGGCCAAGAGTCTCCCAAGTCACCATTTTGAACATAACAATTAAGCTTTGTATTTAGTTCTACAGACGTAGTCCAGTTGAATTACTTATGTGGTATTTCATGGAACCACTAGATAAATAAAGTGGATGGAATACTCGAAAAACAATATGTACACGGTATTTTAGTCTATTATACCGTTATATTATTATTTTGACATACTTTATTTCATTTTATTTATATCATCATTCATATCAAGTTATGTTCGTGTGTTTATTATTTCTAAATCTTCCAAAATATTCTTCGTAACCCATTAGCACCGACATTATTTATTTTTAATTTAGTTTTATGTGTAGGTATGAATATGTAATAGACTCACTAATGCAAGATAAAAAATGTTAACAAAACAAAATAATAAAAATATGAATTTGAAATACAGAGAAAACATTACAGAGAACTTTGTAAGGCAATATAAATATTAAGGAGGATCTAAAAAATATCGGATACAAAATATTGATTCCAGTCGCCAGGGAGGGTACAAAAGCCTTCTTTATTCAGATGAACCTACCCAAGTTTTTTTATGTATCTTGCCCCGTAGAGCACGAATTTTTTGGGTAACAATTGAGCCGGATGTTGATAAGATTCTTATAAACAAAGAACTTGAGGAATTACATAACAGTGATTTTTCGCAATTTTTATTTGTATTTTTTGGGTGATTCTAAGCTAAAAATGTTTTTGCAAGTTTTTTCGTAGGATGCATAGTTTTCGAGATAAACGCGGTTGAACTTTCAAAAAATCGAAAAATTACGATTTTTGAACCCAAATAACTTTTGATTAAAAAATAAAATAGCAATTCTGCTTACCGCATTTGTAAGTTTAAGTCAAATACTCTCCGTTTTGATTATTTGCATTGCTAAAAATTAATTTTTTTATTGTAAAACAAAGCTATAAACACATAGTGCTTGAGTGATGTTTTCAATGCATTTCTCATTTAAAATCGAACGAGTAGGCGCGCCTACAAACAGGCAATCTCTACGTAGCATTCATTAAAACGCATGCATTGGGCACAGAAAACACTATTTGTTTATAGGTTTGTTTGACAATAAAAAAATTAATTTTTAGCAATGTAAATAATCAAAACCGGTAAAATTTTACTTAAGCTTTCAAATGCGGTAAGCAGAATTGCTAATTTAATTTTTAGTCAACAGTTATTCGGGTTTAAAAATTGCAAATTTTCGATTTTTTGAAAGTTCAACCGCGTTTATCTCGAAAACTATGCATCCTACAAAAAAATCTTTTAAAAATATTTTTTGCTTAGAATGGACCAAAAAATATAAAAATGTTATTTTTTGCGAGAAATCACTGTTATATAATTCCTCAAAATCCTTGTTCATCTTATCGACATCCGGATCAACTCATATTCAAAAAAATTCGTGGTCTACGGGTCAAAATACATAAAAAAAACTTGGGTAAGTCCATCTGAATAAAGGAGGCCGTTGTACCCCCTGGCGATAGGACTAATTAAAGAAAGGAGGAAAAGCTTATAAGAAAACAAGAAGAGCCATAATAATTGAAATGAAGAAAATCGTTGCTATGCTCTAACTAACAAACGAAAACAAAAAAATAACAATCAGGATAACATCCATAAAATACTTGAAAAAGCAACCAGTTACCAAGACGATGTCCCACAAATACGGAAGAAGTGGAATCGACAATTGCCCAAATGGATAGCGATAAAGCAGCTGGAATAGATGGCATAAAAATAGACCTTCTTAAGTACGCAGACAAAAAACCTGGAAAAACTCAGTACATATTTATGAACAGCCTAAGATGAAGATTCATAACAGACCTCTGGAATGCAGCAAACATAATTCTTATTCAAAAAAAAGGCAGCAAAGGGGATATTAAAAACTACAGACCCATAATTCTACTAACAATAATATACAAGATGTTCACAAAGAGCACCAACAACAGGTTAGCAATCTCATTAGATGCTGCATAGCCAAGAGAGAAAGCTAGATTAAAAAGTGGATTCACCAACCTGGATCATAGCCACACCCGTCGAGAACTAATGAATAGAGCTAAAGACTATCTCAACTCAGACTAGACTATCTTTATACATTTTGACAGATTTTCGATTTTATACAGGGTGTCCCGAAAAGATTGGTCATAAATTATACCACAGATTCTGGGGTCAAAAATAGGTTGATTAAACCTCAATTACCTATATACAATAGTGCACACAAAAAAAGTTACAGCCCTTTAAAATTACAAAATGAAAATCGATTTTTTTTAATATATCGAAAACTTTAGAGGTTTTTTATTGAAAATGGGCATGAGAAATCTTTATGGTAGCAGCATCTTAAAAAAAATATAGTGAAATTTGTGTACCCCATAAACATTTTATGGGGGTTTTGTTCCCTTAAACCCCCCCAAACTTTTATGTACGTTCCATTTAAATTATTATTGTGGCACCATTAGTTAAACACAATATTTTAAAAACTTTTTTGCCTCTAAGTACTTTTTTCATAAGGCAGTGTTTATCGAGATATTTTGAATATTTGTCGAATCCACCACCTATTTGTATATGGTTAAGTATGATTATAGACACTTGTTAATAATCTGAAAATTTATTTATAACTTAAATTTTTTGGTATATTTTGAAAAATAAGTCACATCTCGATAAAAGTTGACTTATCAAAAAAAGACTAAGAGACAAAAAAGTTTTAAAAACACTGTGTTTAACTAATGGTACCACAATAATAGTTTAATTGGAACGTACACAAACATTTGGGGGGTTTAAAGGAACAAAACCCCCATAAATTTTTTATGTAAATATAGTAAAAAATTAGTTGCATCTCGATAAAAACTGGCTTATCGAAAAAATACTAAGAGGCAAAAAAGTTTTAAAAACGTTGTGTTCAACTAATTGTACCACAATAATGAATTAATTGGAACGTACACAAAAGTTTGGGGGGGTTCAAGGGAACAAAATCCCCATAAATTTTTTATGGGGTGGAAAAATTTCACTATAATTTGGTTTTAAGGTGGGCCTGTCATAAGAATGATACATGCCCGTTTTCAATAAAAAATCTTTGAGAGTTTTCGACATATTGAAAAAAATCGATTTTCATTTTGTAACTTCAAAGGGCTGTAACTTTTTTTATGAGCACATTTGTACTAAGGTAAGTTAAGTTCAACCGAACTATTTTTGACCCCAGAATGTGTGGTATGATTTATGACCATTCTTTTCGGGACACCCTGTATATCGAAACCAAAGACCAATGGAGTGATGTATAACAAAGAAAAATCGCAAAAGAATAGAATAGATCAGACAGAAAGCCCATGTAATCTACAGAATCAAAACTCTAAAAGGGCAGTGGACGGGACATTTAGCGATAAGAACTGACAATTGATGACCCACCAGAATTACATTGTTATATCCAAGAGATAACAAGAGACCAATAGGATGTTCAAACTGAAGACGTGACTTTGATGAAGAAACAAGCAAGTTCAACAAGGCACTGTGAAGTTAATATTAGGCAATAGGTGAAACGAACAATTTGAAGTCATTATTTTTTATGGGGCTAGTGCGAAAAAATTGTGTTTTGATGTATAATAAAACCGTAAGAAATCTTTTTTATATTGGACCCTATATTCAGGTTCCATATTAAATTTAAATTTTTGGGAATAACAAAAAAATAATAAAAGTTTAAAAATTATTTTTTTTTGTCAGCTCTCTGAATCTAAATAATTGTTTTAGGATACGATATACATTTTATGATTGGTAGTCTGATTTTGTGGTAAAAAACAATATTTCTAGACTGCAACCTTGAACGAATAAAGCCATCCCTTGATTCTGGTCCACAAACAGCAGCTGATGCTTCAGTTACTAACTTAACAGTTATTTCGACGGATTGGGTTTGGGTACGACAAGGGCAGTTTAAGACTTCTACGTTGTTGTAATTCCCAGAATCAATCATATTCCTTACATCTTCATTGGAAATATGTTATAGTAAAAGAGGAGCCGTAACATTAAATTCAGAAATAGAAATTATGTCAATATAATCTGCAGCACTAAAATTTAACGTTGGTATTTTGAATCTCTGGATCTTTTTTTCTTTCTGACTTTCTCTAGCTTTCGGCACTCTGCGTAGTCCTAGCTCACGTATATTATGTTCTCGTTCAACTTTCATCATACCGAGTAATAAATTTTCGGGATGGGCAAATGAATCAGCATTCCTTTGGATAACATCATTGACAATTTTTCTTTTATCAACTGATAAAAATCGTGAATCATGAATCATTCGCCATAAATGTTTTGAACTATCAGAACAGCTAGGACACAGTTTTATATAAAACCAAACTGGTGCATACACATTTTGGATGAAACTTACTAACATAATTAATTGGGGGCTGGGATATTCAGTTCCAATAGGGACATTCAGTTCCAGGGACAATCGAAGCAACCGATTAGCAACTGTCACCTTGCGTGTGATATTTTCCTAGGTTTTTAAGGCTCAAATCATTAGGACATTTTTCCGCTGCAACTGCTTGACTGATTTGGTACAAGTACTTCTGATCGGTACTAAGGTATGTTGTTTCTAATAATATTGCTAGGTTGTTTTCTATTGAATAAGTCAGTCAGTAACTCTGGTAGCGTGAGGTTGTGTATGTTTTGATTTGCAACACGGCCAACTGCTAATTGTTGTGTTTACGTGTTTGTTTTGATTTGTGGAGTGTTGTGAGTTACTAGTAGTAAGTCGTTCTACTTTTTGTTTACTTTCATCGACCTTGTTTATTACTGCAATAGAATTTTTAACCATGACATACAGCTGTGAGAATTGTCTTTCACATTTTTCTGATTCGGATAAATTGAATAATTTAAGATGTAATGGAGATTGTCGGAGAACTTTCTGTATGAAGTGTACAGGTCTAAACAAGTCGTTCACAAAAGCCTTATTGGATCAAAAATTTTCCCATCTAAAATATTTTTGTACACCTATGTGATTCGCCTAGCTTAAGATATTTAGATGAAAAAATAAATAATCTATCAAGAAATCAAATACCTCTAGAAAACTTTGAGGCCTTAACACAAGTTACTAAAAAGCTTACTGATAATTTGCCAGTTTTTATGGAGACTTACGATTTGTTAACCAAAAATGACGACAACTGGACTATATTATTAAAAAAATTGACGAGATCCATAGACTGAATAACCTGCTGAATCCTGAAAAGGTTTTAAAATCTGTAAGGCAGATGGAACATGATGATTTCAATTTATCGTCAGTTTTTTTCGGCGGTTCAGATGAGACTATAAAGGTTCAAATCCAAGACTCAACGTCTACTGAAATTAAGGTAGGATTAGAAAGGCTTTCTTCAAATGTCAGTGAAATCTCAAATCAAATGAGCAATATTTCCAAAAATTTACCTACCTTACCAACAAAAAAAGAAGTATTGAAGAAAAAAACATTTTATGCCACCACAAGTACCCAAACTGAAGAGCCTCAATGTTGCGAAGTAAGTCCAGAGCAAAAGTCAAAAAACACAGAAGATAAATGTCAGTTTGTAATTATTAGTAACTTAACCCCAATATACACCCCAATACAAGTGGTACACTACATTAAAGAGAAGCTAGGTATCAAAGAATATATTAGATGTTACGCCCTCGTTAAAGATGCCGACACATCAACTGGTTCTTCATTTAAAATATGCATAAAATCTAGATCATCGATTAACTTACTATTTAATAAGAAAATTTGGCCACCTGGTGTAATCATTAAATGGTCCATTGAATCTTCATATTCCGAACCATCCGAGTCACATAAGAATCCGAAGAATATCAGAAGCCCTGTTATCCCGGAAAATCCAGTTACCAGTTTATGCAACAACAAAGATGAAGTACAGAACACAAATATATGTTCAGACAAGCAGGCCATCGAAATTTGTAAATCTAAGAATCCTTTCCATTCGCAAATTAATTTCGTTAAGAAAGATACTTTAGAACCATCTATAAATCTGGATCCTTTGACTCCACCAAGAGTTAGATTAACCAATAACTCTAATCGTCGGTATCTTCTAGCCAGATTAAGGGAACCGGATATCTTAAAAGCCATTAAATTTCATCTTGCTTATCTACACGACCAACCTGCTTCTGTATTTTACGATGGATTTACGAACACAAGCGTTAAACTGTTTTTGGCTTCCGAAGGGCTTCCTACCAACACGGAAGATCTACGAAAAATTCTTCTAGAATTTAACGAAGTCTATGGAATTAGTCCAGATGAGGTGGAAGCTGATCTTGCTGCTTTTAGGTCCTTTCTCGCTTCTGAAAGAATTATCCATTTACAAAAATCAAGGGAATGTCACCAAAATTACTATTCCGCTGTGTCTCCTAAACGAAATTTTTAAACATCACGACGTGTTCTGAGGGACTAGAATCCTCAAATTATTTTAGTGATAACAACTTTAGCATGGTTATGATTAATATTCGTTCTATAAGATATAAAACTGATGAATTATTTCTATTTCTAGAGGAATTAGGGTTTCCTCCGATAGTTGCGGTTACTGAGCACTGTCTTGAAGTCAACGAGCCTTTTTTTGTAGAAAAATATTCCACTATTGCTAGGTACGATCGTCAAAGTTCAGCGCATGGAGGTACCCTGATTCTTTCTACAAATAATGATTTTTCTCTGGTAACAAAATATGATTTTCTGTTAAGCGAAGCATTCTTTGAGTTTTCCTTAGTTTACAGTAAGAACTTTAATCTTTATATTATTTGCATTTATAGATCACCTGACTCTTTCGTGGAACTATTTTTTCAGAACCTGCTTAATTTGTTAGATGACCTGCCCCATAAAAGCAGAAAAATTTTATGCGGGCACTTTAACATTAATTATGCTGCTGCTTGTGCTACACAAATATCCCTAGTCAACATATTTGAATCGTATGGTCTAACAATGCACATTGATTCTCCCACAAGGATTACAAAAACTTCATCTACCATAATTGATTATATTGTCTCAGACTTCTCACCCCGTGATGTCTGCGCTACAACTGTTAATGCGGGACTATCTGATCATGAAGCGGTTTATACGAAGTTTAACATCTTTAGCAACCACTCTTCGAAAACTCGACGTTTAGGCAGGATTTTTTCCGCTCGGAATTTTCGTAAATTCCAAAATTTATGCTTAACCTCTGAGTGGCCCTTTCCTTCTATGAACGTCGATAATAATTTCAGTGACTTTTTGAATAAGCTTGTCTGTATCTTTAATAAAGCATTTCCTTTAATCACAATTAAGCCAAAACATCACAAACCCTGGACTACCAAAGGTGTCCGCATATCAGCCAAAAATATGCGTTCACTACTGTACATCAAGAAATTTACTACCAACGTCTCTGTTACTGAATATATCACCAAGTACAGGGCAATCTATTTAAAACTTATAAAATCAGCTAAAAAATTGTACTATCAAAATCGTCTGAGAAGCTCTAAAAGTGTTGCAAAAGAAACTTGGTCCATAATAAACGATCTTCGTAATAAAACTCACACAGCTCAAACATTTTCCCTTCCTGACCCAGAAAATCTAAATGAATACTTTGTTAATGTGAGTAAAAATATAACATCAACTATTGTGTCACAACCAGATCCCATTTCCTATCTCCCTAATTCAGGAAAGGTCTCGAATTCATTCTTTATAAGACCGGTTGATAAATCTGAACTGATTCAGACAATCAATAATATCAAAAGCAAATCTTCCTGTAGTACCGATGGACTGACTATCCATAAAAATTTTCTCAAATCTCCCAGGCAGTGTGTTGGGAGTCCTTATCTCTCTAATTAATGATTCTTTTGAGAAAGGTAAATTTCCAGAGTGCCTAAAGACGGCCATCATTATTCCTCTTCATAAGGGTGGTGAAAAATCAAATGCCTGCAATTATAGACCTATTGCATTACTACCGGTACTCTCCAAAATTATTGAGAGACTCATAAAAGCCCGACTTATGTCCTTTCTCGTTGATAACAATATTTTATCACAAAATCAGTTCGGCTTTTTAAATAATAAATGTACCACAGATGCCATGTTTTCTGTACTACATGGGGTATATCAAGCATTAAACAATAATCTGCACACTGCCACTGTTTTTTGTGATTATGCCAAAGCTTTTGATTGTGTGAATCACGACATTTTGATAAAAAAAAAGATTTCTACGGAATTCGAGGTATTTCTTCGAACTGGTTTCAATCTTACTTGGATAATAGGAAACAACTGGTTAGAGCAAATGATACAGACTCTAGTCTCAAAAATGTTGTATGTGGGGTACCACAAGGTTCAGTATTGGGTCCTCTACTTTTCCTTATCTTTATTAATGATATCACTAGCGTAAAAATCGATGGAAACGTTTTTCTTTTTGCTGATGATACCAGTATCACTTGGAGCAACTCAAATATCGCAACTCTTCATGCTACTATAACTTCTGATCTACTTACAATAAAATCTTGGTCCGATTCAAATTTACTCTCTTTTAACGTAGATAAAACAGTAGCATTGTCCTATAAAGGATCTCTTCAACCCTTACCTCTTCATAACAGCCAGATCAGTATCGTTGATTCTGTAAAGTTTCTTGGTATTTTTTTAGATAGCAATCTGAAATGGTCCCTTCATATTGATGTGTTAAGCAAGAAACTATCCTCAGCTTGCTTTGCAATACGATCTGTTTCGAAGGAAATGAATTTAGCCTCTTCCAAAATAACATATTTTTCTTTGTTCGAGTCACATCTTCGATATGGTCTCCCTTTTTGTGGTTCTGGTACGGCTGCCCAAACTGATGTTATTTTTAAATTACAAAAAAGAGCAATAAGATATCTGTTTGGCCTCAGAAGAACAACACATTGCAGAAGCTACTTCAAAGATCACAGGATTCTAACACTACCTTCTTTATATATTTTAGAAACTGTTTGCTTAATTCGTAAACATCTACATGTCTTTCCAGCAAGACCTAGACATGACTATTCCACCAGAAATTCTACCTTTGACATCTATTTACCGATCCCGTCCAGTGAGTTAGTAAAGAAATCTATATTATATTCTGAAAAAAAAAACTTTACAACCATCTCCCTCTACAACTTAAATCTGCAACATCTTTCCCCAAGTTCCGTAAAATGACTAAAGCCTATTTATCTGAAAGACCATATTATTCAACAGCAGAGTTTCTTAACCAATAACTAAGAAAGTACAGTATTCTTATTTATAAGTATAATCTTAATCTATATTTGAGTGTCATATGCAGCAGCTTAACTTAACTTATTAACTTAACTTAATAACTTAACTTATTAAATTTCTTAAGGTAGAATATGCAATTTGCAATTTTTCTTTTTTTAAATTTTGCAATAGATTGTTACTTTTTTTTGTTTCTCTTTATTATTTTTATTTATATAGACGATTTATATCATTTTAGTAAATTGTATTTGTTATTTGTTATTATTCTTATTTATGATTCTTGTAAGCTTTGTCCATAAAATTGTTAAATTTTTCATGACAATAAAGCATATTAAAAAAAAAAAAAAAAAAAAAAAAAGAGACGAAATCGACGACAGCCTTCCCTAGAAGCGACGAAGCCAGAAGCTTCCCTATTGACCCTGAAAAACCAAGTGGTCCATTGGTGGGTCCATATAACTGTTGAATTAAATGACGTAGAGGTAGCTTATTGCAATGGAATAAGCATACTAGCCATTGAAGTGAGGTGTAGCAGTATTCTTCCAGTTTTCTTATAACGCCTACTTGAGGGCTAGTGTTCACTACCGTACCATCGCATCGCATCTAACTGCGCCTAACTTCGATGTATCAATATTATTTTTCAGGATAAATGTCTGTATGCTATTCGCGATGTTTGCAGCCGATCCTGATAAAGGAGATACGTGCCCTACATATCGAGAGCCTAATTCTTCAATAATTGTTACGTGTTCTTCTGTAACTACTTTTCGATAAAACTTATTGCCTTTTTTTGTTGCAAGGCAGTCTTGTCTTTACGCCCATCAAAAAATATACTTTTGATTGACAGTCCTTTCTTGTGCTTCTGAAAATAACGTCTATGAGATGCAAGCTGTCGCATTATTTCCATCCTATCAATTACTTTCGATGTATCAGTCACAGTCGTAACTCCCATATCTTTTAAGACCGCTGCTATAATTGCAGCAGAACGATCGGAGACCCCGGTTCTGTCGCACGCCGAAGCTAAACTTGGCAAGCAAATCCGCATTTGTAACGTAGATGGTTGGACTGTAACTGTTGACAAAGGAGCAATGAATTCTTCTTCATGATCATCTGCATCAGAAGAATTTAAATCTGACAAGCTGCTACTTATACTTTAAGAACAATTTCAGTATTATATTTTTGAGAACTTGCCTTTGCCTTCATGGTTCTTTCCATTTTCTTCCTTATTGCTGCAGATGCTGCAATATCCACTGGTCCAATTGCCATTTTTCGACAAGATCATTAATATTAGTTGGTAAAACACGGTCATTGAAATTTGATAGGTTCAATCGTTCAAAAGATAAAAAGGGGACTTTTGACTAGTACTGTTTAAGTAACCACTTTGACAGGAATCTCAACCACCTAATAATAGGTCTGGATCCAGTGTACCAAAAAAAGTTGATTAATAGCAAACTGAAAATTTGTTAATAGCTTAAGGGTGTCTAGCCTGAGAAACTTTGATATATGGGAACACTGGAACAGGGGAAGTTTTAATTGTGGAACAGGTTAAAAATTTGGAATGTCAGACTACGACTACGAAAACGTCAGATGTATTTTGTCGGACAGAACTTCTAATTGATTTGTTACCCTTTCGTTAAACTCTATTAATCACTAACTGGGCAATGTAATAAATCCGAAACGTAGAACATGTCAAATAAAAGAAATTACGTTGGTGGTAAATAGCAGACTGATTTTTGCATGAGAGTTTAATGAAAGGGCAACAAATCAATTGAAAGTTCTATCTGACAAAATACATCTGACTTTTTCGTAGTCTGATGGTCCAAATTTTTAACCTGTTCCACCATTAAAACTTTCCGTGTTCCAGTGTTCCCATATATCAAAGTTTATCCGACTAAACACCGTTAAGCTATTAACAAATTTTCAGCTTGCTATTAATCAACTTTTTTTTCTTACGCGGGATCCAGACCTATAATTTTGGTGATTTGATAATCTGAAAATCAGCTGGGATCATACCTAGTCTCTATATACAGGGTGAGTTTTTAGTGCGGGTACGGTCGATAATTCCATTACGGTATAGAATATCGAAAAAAGTTATTTAGAAAAAATGTAGGCAATGATATTCTCCACGCTTGGAAAATACGTCCATTTCTACAGGGTGATCAATAACAGCGTGGTATATCAAACATATAATTTTTTAAATGGGACACCCTATATATTTTTTCATATTTATATTCCCCTCATAATTCTTGTTCATATAATATATGGTTTTGCATTTCTATACAGAGTATTTAACAAGTCATGACTATTTTTATTTTCAAATCCCTATGAGATTAACACCCTGTATATAAAGAAGTAATTCATAGACAATAATTTGTTTTATGTAGTAAGATAAACAATATACTGTAGTTTTTAAATTAACTCCAATTGAAATCATTAACGAATGTTTGTATACAGGGTGAACTACAAAACCAAATTACGATTTTCTTAATTTTTTTAAATGGATCACCCTATATTTTATTTTTCAGAAATATTGTATTTATTATACTCTTTCATTTTTATATAGCATTCCCTATATCTAAACTTATTACTTTCGGAGATATTTTTAGTTTTCTTCAACTTTAGGGAATACATTCAATTTTTCTAGTAGAAATAAGTTGGTATTGAATGATAATTAAACAAAATTATTTTTATTAAATAAATAACTAACACAAAATATAAACCATAGCAATGTGCAATGAATGTATCAATACATGTGATATTAAGGAATTATCATATTTCCCTAATATACAAGAATCATACAATTCCTACAAAAAAAATATCTTGTGTATAATAAAATTACAAGATTATTTTTATTTAATAAACAACTGACACAAAATATAAATCAAAACAATATACAACTAATTTAATAGTTTTTAGAGTATTATATCAACAGCATTCTCAGCCAAGAAGTTTTTAGTAACACATTCCTAATTGCAGATTGTGACCCGCAGTTATTAATAATATAATTTTCATATTAAATTTCATTAATATGCATCAAGAAATCCCTACTTTGTTAACACTCAAACTAGGTGATCTATAAATGTTTAAGGTGATATTGTTAGAGATTATGTGATTGGTCCACGTTTTTTGACGGTTGAGGTTTTTATACGACGGTGCTCCAGTTCTTCCAAAATTGATTTTTTTCAAGTGGGGCTATGTAAAATACCTTGTATACCAGAAGCATCCAACAACGCTTGATGATATGAAAAATAGAATAAAAGAAGCTTTTAATAATATTGACTTACAAAAATGTTAGAAATGTGGCTCGGTCATTTGAATATCGGTTACAAAATTGCATATACGTTGAAAGTGGTCATTTTCAACATTTACTTTAGACTTATATCCTTAACATAACATTAATTGGTACATTCCTTTAATTTTGTTATGGTTTATTATTTTTTTGTTAGTTATTTATTGAATGAAAATATTTGTTATATCATTACATAATACTTATTTGTTAAGTTATTTATATTTATAAGAATTTAATGTATTCCCGGCAAATGAAGAAAACTAAAAATATCTCAGAAACTAATAAGTTTAGGTATAGGAGATGCTACTCGTATATCAAAATGAAAGAGTATCATAAATACAATATTTCAAAAAAAATATATAGGGTGATCAATTAAACAAAAATTGAGAAAATTGTAATTTTGTTTTGTAGTTTAAAAGTGCTTATAAAAATGAATGTTCTACTAAAAAATGCTTGGCTTAGAATGCTGTTGTTATACCAATCTAAAAACTGTTACATCAGTTGTATACTGTTTTGATTTATGTTTCATGTAAGTTATTTATTGAATAAAAATAATCTTGTTATATTATTATATAGGTACAATACAAAAATTTTTTTTGTAGGAATTTTACAATTCTTGTATATTAGGGAAATATGATAATTTCTTATTATCACATTTATTGGTATATTCACTGCATATTGCTATGGTTTATATTTTGTGTTAGTTATTTATCTAATAAAAATAATTTTGTTTAATTATCACTCAATACTAACTTATTTCTACTAGAAAAATTGAATGTATTCCCGAAATTTGAAGAAAACTAAAAATATCTCGGAAAGTAATCAATTCAGATATAGGGAATGCTATATGAAAATGAAAGAGTATATTAAATACAATAATATTGAAAAATAAAATATAGGGTGATCCATTTAAAAAAATTAAGAAAATCGTAATTTGGTTTTGTAGTTCACCCTGTATACAAATATTCGTCAATGATGTGAATTGGACATAATTTAAAAACTACAGTATATTGTTTATCTTATTACATAAAACAAATTATTGTCTACGAATTACTTCTTTATCTACAGGGTGTTAAACTCATAGTGATTTCGAAATAAAAATGGTCATAACTTGTTAAATACTCTGTATAGTAATGCAAAACCATATATTATATGAAGAAGAATTATAAGGGGAATATAAATATGAAAAAATATATAGGGTGTCCCATTTAAAAAATTATATGTTTGATATATCACGCAGTTACTGATCACCCTGTAGAAATGGACATATTTTCCAAGCGTTGAAAATATTATTACCTACATTTTTTTTAAATAACTTTTCTCGATATTTTACACCATAATGGAGTTATCGACCGATCCCGCACTAAAAACTCACCCTGTATGTATAAGCTCTGCTGTATGTTATGAATAATTCGACAATTCTTTTGTAGAAATTTCTACATTATTTTTTCGGCAAAATATGTTAAAAATACTTTTTTTATTTTGGTATATTAATTTCCATTTACCGCTAGCACAAAAATATTTTCATTATTCAATTATTTCAGTCATTTATTAATCCGATTATGCAGTGGTATTTTTTAAAATTAAATAAATCCGAATATGCGTGCACACGAATATATTTTTGACGTAGGGAAATATTTATATGTATTAAAATTTAGATATGCTTGATGGTCGTTGTCACAATAATACTGTAATAAGTAACGCATATTTTGCAGCAAACCATTTGTAACACCATAAAATAGTTAATAGATCTACTCTTATTTATGTACCTGCACCTAAAAGTAATACGCCATGCGGCAATATAAAGGGTACTGAAACGCGTGTGCCTTTACCAACAACCAACCCGCAAGTAGTCGCGCCGTTAGATAGAATCTCACATTTTATCCTTTTTCACGATAACTTGATGAAACATTTTGAAATTTTGAAAGAATTTCGTAAGTGGTTCTAGGAAGGGTGTAGTAATGCGTAGGTAGTTTCTTCTTCTTCTTCTTCTTCTTCTTCTTCTTCTTCTTCTTCTTCTTCTTCTTCTTCTTCTTCTTTTTGTGGAATTTATGGCTTTGGGGAGAGCCAATTAGCTTTAATAATTGTTAGAAATAATATTTCTAACATAGCAAGTAAATAAAAATACTATAAAATAAAAATTTGTTATAAATTCGTATTTAAATTTGTATTGTGAGATGAAATCTAACACGCGACTATTCACGTTACAGAAGTGAGCGCGACTACTCCCGGGTTTTAAGTACATACTAACATCTTAAATAAATGACGTAAACACTAACTTAGCGCCTGACAGACGGGTTTAACCTTTTAGTGGTAATTTTTGTTTTTGTTAAATATTTTAATGCAAAAAAATATCCCGATGACACTGAAAGTATTGATTATCTAAAAAATTAAGCAACATGATGCGATGAAATACCAGTCGAATTTTTAAAAGTTTTTAACGAGAACAACATGAATGTAGTATTGAAACTGTTCAATAAGATATACGATACTGGTCAAATTCCATCGGACTGGCTGAAATCTACATTTGTGCCCCTTCCCAAGAAATCCAATTCTAAGACGTGTAGCGAATATCGCCTTATAAGTTTAATGAGTCATACCCTTAAAGTATTCTTGCGTATTATCCATTCCAGAATACGAGCAAAATTAGAACACAGCATAAGTAAAACACAGTTCGGTTTTAGATGCGGTTTTGGAACTCGAGAGCCCCTATTTGCAATACAAGTCTTGATTCAAAAATGCCTGGATCAACAGAAGGATGTTTACGCCTGTTTTATCGATTATGAGAAAGCATTTGGTACTATCAAACATGACAAACTCATAGAACTATTACATCTTTCAGGACTTGACACTAAGGACATCCAGATTATAAAAAATCTATATTGGAATCAAACAGCCCACATAAAGAATGGACATATGGTGAGTGAAAACATAACCATTTCTAGAGGGGTTAGACAGGGCTGTATTCTTTCGCCACTGCTTTTCAACGTGTACACGGAACAAATATTTCTAGAGGCACTAGAAGAGTACAATGAGGGCATCAAGATTAATGGCGTACCAATAAGTAATTTTCGATATGCAGATGATACTGTTATACTAGCCGATAACATCGAAGATTTACAGATGATGCTAAATAGAGTAAATACAACTGGCAACCAATTTGGACTTAAGATCAATAGAAAGAAAACTAAATTTATGGTGATCAGTAAAAAGAACATTCAACATATCGACCTGAATATTGAAGCCGAACGTATTGAAAGAGTACACCGATTTAAATATCTGGGATATACAGTAAATGATAAGTGGAACCCAGACGTAGAGATTAGGATCCGAATTGAAATAGCAAGATCCAAATTCATAAAAATGAGAAAGCTCTTAAGCAACCGCAACTCCGATGGCGCGCCACAAAATGCTATGTACTCTCTACGCTACTTTACGGAGTAGAAGGGTGGACGTTAACAGCAGCAACTATAAAGAAGTTAGCGGCTCTAGAAATGTGGCTGTATCGACGCATACTGAGAATTCCTTGGACAGACAGAGTGACCAACACAGAGGTATTGAGACGAATGGGTAAAGAGTTGGAATTGTTAACAACTGTTAAAAGGAGGAAAGCGTCATACCTGGGCCATGTGTTCCGTAATAATAAGTACAGTCTGCTACAGCTTATCGTCGAAGGCAAGATTGAAGGTAGAAGAGGTTTGGGCAGGAAGAAGAAATCCTGGCTGAGAAACTTGAGAGAATGGTTTCAAATACCAGAAGCTGCGAACATAATACATGCGGCACAAAACAGAGAAACCTATCGTTTGATGGTCGCCAACCTTCGGTAGAAGACGGCACATAAAGAAGAAGAAGAAGATCTAAAAAATACAGTAATTAATCTAGTTTTTTTTATTATTAAAATAAAAAACATTATAACAAGAATGGAAGGATTAGGATTGAAGAATCCTAATAAAAATTTATAATCGAGTTAAGCAAAGAGTAAGAAAAATAAGAATAAAAAAAGGTTTTTAAAAAATGTTAAAACAAAAAAAAATTACAGGTACTATAGTTAGTACAGTGTAGCAATGGTAGTCAGTGGCAACATTTGCATCACATATTAATTCCACTTCGCTGATGTCGTCTTCTACCTCATCAAACCATTTCAAAAGAGTTTCCTCAGGGTCTTTATTCCCTTATTTGATGTTTTTTGACGAACTGGGGCACATTATGTGTAATGACGAACTGGGCACAAACACGAACACCCCGTCTATTAGACGGAAATCACACATTGAGCCTAAATATCTTTCGAATAACAACCTGCCGCAAATTGTCGAATTCAATACTACTAAAGAACAACCCAACTTAAAAAGACATAAACGGGTGACTTTCAAAATTTTCTGAAAATGGAAATATGCCACTTTCGACATGAGATGCCGTCTGAGAGACGGGTTGTTAGTACTTAAGGGTTAATTTTGTATGTGTCATGTATCGAAAGATATTAAGTGGTTTCCGAACGTGTTATAACCTAGGCGAATGTCGTGTTAATATTACGTGCTTCAGGATGGTTCTCTGTTTTGCAGAAAAAATTTTCGGTCATACGGAAAACCTTTCAACCCTACTCTCAACAATAGTTTTAACAGGACGCGGCAACCTGTCATACGGCCAGGGAGTCTCTTCAAATGCTGCGTGATCATTTTGGAAGATCGCCACTCTCATCAGACCTAACGCCACCCGATAGGTACATATGGGGAATGCTGAAGGAGGTAGACGGATCTACCGTCTGACATTTCGGAATTGCAGACTAGAATTAACGATTTTTTTCGTGCCAGAGGGCATCTTCAACGTTAGTTTTATCGGGAAGGTCGTCGTGAATAATGTTAACAAGGCTATATCCTGTATACTAAATGTATAGATAATCATAAACATTTCAATATTCATTTCAGTTCTGTCTATTTTAGCGCATACTGTACATAGTACGAAAATATTGTGATATATAGGTTTTCCTTTTTTAGTAGTTTATTTTGCTTTATCCGATCAGGGGTCATGAACATGTACAAAACAATAATAATATTAATATACAATGTTTTTTTTGTAAACATTTATTAACAATCAGAAGTATGAGTTAATTTGATAACAAGTACAATAACTTATATCAATGTAGTATTGTACACTAAAATGGCGTTATGAGGTACATCACCCAGCGATTTCACCTCAGTTTCAGCGAAGATCTATGGGCCATAATCTTCGCAATCTTCTATTGTTTAGTGGCTGCAGTAATGGTAATATTAATTGGTTGGGGTGGCCTTTCAATTTCTCGTGGTGTCTGTTGGCTCTTTCTTGAATTACTGTGCTGACTAACGGGATATTTAGGTATGTATGAAGGGTTTGGTTGGAAATGTACCACGGGGCATTTGCGATGGTGCGTAGAATTTTTGATTGAGTTCTTTGGATAATTTTTGTGTTTGATTTGCTGGCACAACTCCATAGTTCTATAGCGTACGTCCATATAGGTTTGACTACTGTTTTATAAATCAGCAGTTTGTTCTCAATTGAGAGTCAAGATTTTCTACCTATAAGCCAATTAATTTCTTTCACTCTCAACTCAATTTGTTTCTTCTTCTTTAAAATGTGTTGTTTCCAGTTTAATTTAGAATCAAGATGAAGCCCCAGGTACTTGAGGATATTCTGTTGTGGTATGTTGACTTGATTAAGGCTAATATTTGGGCATTGGTATTTCCATAGTGTGAAAGTTATAGGTGTTGACTTATTTTCATTTGATTTTATCTTCCATTTGTTTAACCACTGTTCAATTTGGTCTAGGTGTTCTCGAAGTTTTAATACTGCAGCTCTTGGATCCTCTTCAGTTGCAAATATTGCTGTGTCATCAGCAAAAGTTCCAATGGTGGTTTTTGGAGAGGTTGGTAAATCGGATGTGTACAGTACATAAAGAAGTGGACCCAATATACTACCTTGTGGGGCTCCTGATTAAATTTTTTTACGGTTTGATAGTTCATCCTCCACTTTAGTTTCAAAGTCTCTGTGATTTAGATATGATTTTAATAAGTCAAAGTATTTGCTGGGTAGGGATTTTTTGATTTTATAAAGTAATCCTGGGTGCCATACCTTATCAAATGCTTGGCTGATGTCCAGAAAGGCTGATGTGCAATACTGTTTATTGTCCAAAGCTCTATTAATTACATTTGCTATGCGATGGCATTGTTGCACTGTAGAATGATAAAATTTGGTTGTCAAAACTGTCAACATTCAACTGAAAAATAGTTCCTGAAAATTAATATTTTATTGGTGAAAATAACACATTTGAGAAATTCTAGTTTGAACATTCAATCCATTAGCACGTTCTGAACACGAACACATAAAAAAAATAAGTTTAAACAACATCCAAGTGGATTACAGATTTGTCCTAGACCATAAAAACAGAAGGACTGTTCTTCTATAGAAAACCATTTCAAGTGTTGTTACCTTACAAGTAAACGACAGGGTAAAGAACATCACATATCATTTAAAATATAAAATTTAGATTCTTAGCATATAAAAATATTTTATATTGATGTCATACCTATAAACGTCATATACAGTCAATTGAAGAATAATTCAAGAGAATTGTTATTTTATTGGTGAAATAATATACATTTTGGAGAACACCTAATAAGAAACTAGGTATGAGCAATATCTAGATGGATTGTAGATGGGTGATTTGTCCTAGCCCATAGAAGCGGAAGTTCTATTCTTGTGTGGAGGACCTTCTCGGGTATTGTTGCCTTGTAAGTGATCCACAAGGTAAAGGACTTTATTAACTTATGATAATATGACACTTAGCTCTATAAAATACAGTAGGTTGTTTTGAGAGATTGTATATTTTATATATGGTTTCTTAAACAAACTTGGCATAATGGGCGACAGCAATACAAAGAAATCTTCCATTAGCAGTATACCTACTAGTGGAGGTTTTGACACTTTTCTTTCGTCACAAGTAGACGAGCGGTCAAATTATAATGTTAGGATTAGCGTAGAATTAAGTGGAGGAATTGATTTAAGTGTAGGTCTAACTGAAAAGTTTATAACAGAAAATAAAATAAAAGACTTATTTGACTTCATTGAAGGGGAAATGGACCTCGGTAAGAGAATAAACAAAACAGGAAAAGATACACTCAAAACAAAACTTATGTCCTTAACTATAGAATTAGCCAATATGGAAGGTCAAATTAAAATTTTAAAAGAAGAAAATACTAGACAAAGAATTGAAAATGAAGACTTAAGAAATAAAATAACAAAAATGCAGGGAGAAAAGCTATCGTATGCAGATATAACTGCAAAATCTATAAATTACAAAGCTGATAATAAACAAATAATTGAAACAAACAAAAAGATAAATACTTTGTTCATCACCAGTGAGACTGCACAGACTGGAAGGAAGGTGCAGGAAGAATTCACAAAACTCTTAGATCCAAGAAAAACAAAAATAAAAATTAATAAACTGAGAACCACTGGAAAAATTTTAATAATAGAAACTCCAACAAAAGAAGATTTAGAATCTATAAAAAATAATGATAAAATAAAACAAAATTTTAAATGTGAAATACAAGGAAAAAGAAAACCCTTAATAATTATGTATGATATATCTAGTAATGAAGAAGAAGAAAACACCAAAGAATGCATATATGCACAAAATTTTGATGATATTCTAAGGGAGGAATTTGATCAGAATTTTAATATAAAATTTAAAACTGGACAAAGAAATAAACCTACTGTTCATTATGTAATAGAGGCTTCACCTCAAATCAGACAAAGATTGATCTCAAATAAAATTTATGTAGGATTTACAAGTATAAACTCAAAAGACTACTTAGTAGTACCAAAATGTTTAAGATGTAATGATCTGGGACATGTGAGTAAACACTGCACCAAGTGTGGTCACTGTGGTGATGAACATGAAAATAGAAATTGCAACAAAACTAACCAACCCAAAATTTGCGTACCTTGTAAAAATAGAGGTAAGTAGAGACATAAATTAAAATATAAATGGCTAATCATTCATTCAAAATAAATATTGGACAAATAAATGGAATGCGTAGTGCAACCGTAATATATGAAATAACGAAATTAGCAGAAGAAAAAATCTTGATATTATATGCATTCAGGAACAATACACAAAATTGAATAAAGTCCCACACGTGCCTATAACTGCACAATGTGCGAGCGTAGGAGATAATCCTATGGCTGTAACCATAATTTTTAACAAAGATAATATCTCTATTATCTATTAATTAATCTATCTATTAATAATATAATTTCATATTATGAAAATTCTATTAATAAGTCAATATAGTAATCGACATTGTGTATGTTTAGAACTTCTAACTACGGCAGGGAAAATAATTATCGCAAACTTGTATTGTCAGTTCAGTGAAGACATAGACGATTACGTGGAACAGATGAGAGCTATATTCATAGCATACCGAAACGAACGAGTTGTGATTGTGGCGGATGCTAATGCTAAATCAGTATTATGGAATTCAAATCAAATAGATCAGAAAGGTACATTAGTTGAAGAGATGATAAATGAACTTCAAATAATAGTTCATAATAAACTAGGAAATCCACCAACTTTCCAGAATAGAGCAGGTGCATCTAGTAACATAGATATAACTCTATCGAATGTCGCAGCAGCAAACCTAGTTCTAGACTGGAATGTAGTTGAACATGCAACAACAAGTGATCACAATCTCATAACGTTCAATTTGAGTAATCTACAGCCACGTAATACGGAAATGTCTTCGTTGAGGTACAATATAAAAAAAGCGAATTTTGAACTACTTAGGTCTGAATTCCGTGCACCACGTCTGATACAAAGAGGGGATAATATAAATACTGCGACAAAAGAATTAACTAAAGCAATTAGAAAAGCAATGGATACAGTAATTCCAAAAATGTCCAATAATAAAAAAGTAAAAAACTTTGCCTGGAAGGAAAACCTCACGAGAATGAGAAGCAGAGTAAGATATGCGCGAAAGCGATATCAACGAAGTAGTATCTTTCTCAGAGGCAAGTATTTCTAGGAGAGTATAGAAGATTAAAAAACGAATATAAAGAAGAAATAAATATAACGAAAGCGAGAAGTTGGGAAGCTTTTGTTTCAAGACATTTAGAATTAGATATGTGGGGTGTCCCATACAAAATTGTATCTAAAAAACTTAAATGTCCAACAATACTTTCTACTTTACAAAAAGCAGATGGTTCATATACAAAAAGTTGGGAGGATTCAACTGATACACTACTAGATGTATTACTACCTCCTGACGACTTAGAAAATGAAACAATAAAACAAAAAATATTAGAACACTGATGATACAAGAGTATGAGATACCAGAAGAAAGACAGTTAGAAGAATTTACTGAAGAAGAAATATATGAATGTATGAACAACATGAAAAGAAAAAAGGCTCCTGGGCCAGATAACATTCATGTAGAAATTCTTCAGGCACTTTCAGAGTACTTAATACCTATACTCACTTCTTTATATAATGAATGTCTAAGACAACAAAAGTTTCCCAACAACTTTAAACAAGCTGAAGTTATAATTATAAGTAAAGGAGAAGATAAAGATCCAACTTTACCTAAATCTTATAGACCAATATGCTTACTAAACACAATGGGGAAATTACATGAAAAATTACTTTGTAAAAGACTAAATCAAATAAGTCACGAAACTGGACTTCATCCAAATCAATATGGCTTTAGGGAAGGAAAATCAACAGAAGATGCTATTAATAAAGTTTTTAATATAATTGGGGGGAGCACAAAGAAGTATATTTTGATGATCTTTATAGATGTTTCTGGAGCTTTTGACAATTTATGGTGGCCGGCATTATTCGAAAGACTTCGACAGATGCATTGCCCCAGAAACTTGTACGGAAGTTTCAGAAACTATTGTCAAGACCGATATGCCAGCTAAAGTTGTCCAATGGATAAAAAGACGAGACATATAAATAAAGGTTGTCCACAAGGTTTAGTGTGTGGACCTATTTTTTGGGACATAATGTTAGAAGTACTGCTGGAACGGTTAGCTGTGGATCCTGAAGTTCTAGGGAGCATAGCGTATGCGGATGATTTGCTGCTTATTATAGATGCTAATTCAAGAAGAGAACTAGAAATAAAATCAAATGGAGTACGTAAAAATATAAATGAATGGATGAAAAAAGTTAAACTAACTATATCAGAAACAAAAACAACATATAGCCTTATAAAGAGAACCCTTGAAAGAAATCCAAGTATACAAATAAGGGGGAAAGCAATAAAAAGAACAAAAATAACTAGATATCTTGGTATCATAATCGATGAACCAAGACTCTTTACAAACCATATAAATAGCGTCTGTGAGAAGGCAGCGAAAGTCATGCATTGCATTGCAAGCCTAGCACAAAGGGAGTATAGAATTCCGTTCCAGCATATGCGCGTATACCTGAGTACGATACTTGCCTCAATTGTAGGGTACGGTGCAAGTGTATGGGCACACAGACTAACAAATAATACAAATATTGAAAAACTGAATAAAGCACAAAGAGGTTTCCTTGTAAGAATGGCAGGAGCCTTCAGTACTACAGCAACATCAGCTTTAACAGTATTGACTGGTGTAATGCCCATGCACTTGGAAACACAAAAACGTGCATGT
The DNA here is from genome assembly GCF_917563875.1 of Diabrotica virgifera virgifera. Classification (NCBI taxonomy): domain Eukaryota; kingdom Metazoa; phylum Arthropoda; class Insecta; order Coleoptera; family Chrysomelidae; genus Diabrotica; species Diabrotica virgifera. Next base: position 199,444,939 of record NC_065447.1, on the reverse strand, counting down.
AGATATTGGCAAAGAAAAGAAAATTATGAAAAAATAATACAATTAATGGGAATAGAAATCAGAACAAAAAGAGAATTAGAAGAAATATTAAATAGAAAATGGCAAAACGAATGGGATAATTCCCCTAAAGCAAGACGTCTCTATAATTTTATTCCAAATTTAAATAATATACCAAATTATTTTAACCCAAAAAAAGGATTAATCCATTTTCTTACAGGGCACGGTCCGTACCCTACATACCTACAAAGATTTAACTTAAAAGACAATCAATATTGTGAATGTGGAGAAATAGGCACACCAGAACACATAGTATTTATTTGCGAAAGACAAACAAATACACAAGAACTACAAAGAATGAGAAGAGACCTTGTTGGCATAAATATAGAAAATATAATACAACATGAAGAATTATTTAATACACTAAATAATTTAGCGGACATAATATCAAAGAAACAATTAAAATTATATAATATTAGACGAAGAAGAAATCAAGTAAATAATATCCAACCTCTATGAATTTGAATAAGAAATTATACAAAAAAAATTAAAATTACATATAAAAATATAAAATAAAATATTGGAATAATTAAATAAATATTTATATAATAAATAATTAAAAATTAATATCAAATATAAAATAAAATAAAATAAATCAAAAATCAAAAAAAATATTAATCAAACAAAAAAAAAATTAAACTAACAACCTGAAATTTTAAAACTCAATGGTCTGAGGCTCACCGAAATACCATTGAGAATATCATAAAGTCGATTAGACCTGCACTTAAAATTATTCGTGACTATTTTTAGATGAATAGTGCTGGCATTTCTCATCTGAGAATGAGAAATGGGAGCACTTTTATAAAAATTATATGTTCAAAAAAAAAAGTAATAATTTATCTTTTGTTTATTAGTTTTTGTTTAGTTGTTATTATTTGTTCATTGGAATTGTTTATTAGAATTGTTTACAATTTGTAGTTTTCATAATTAGTAGTAGATTAGGGCTATATTGTTAATTAGTCAAATAGAAAAAATTCTTAAAGTAATAGTATTGTAATAAACTACTGTAATCCCATCAGGAAACGACCTGGATTAGTCACAAGAGGCCAGGTCAATTGTATAGTACTATAAATAAATAAATAAATAAATAGATAAATAAATGTAGAATGACCTTGCCGGAATCCAAATTGGTGTTCTGGGATCCAGTTTTGGAATTCTAGGAAGCTCATAATTCTTTTAAGTAACAGCTTTTCAAGAAGTTTTGACATTATTGGCAGTAGACTTATTGGGCGGTATGATGAAACATCCGTTAAAGCTTTACCAGGTTTCGGTATCATAATTACTTGGGCAATTTTTAGTGATATAGGCCAATAATTAAGTCTTAAGATTGCATTTAATATGTACAATAACTTCATTATACCTTTTTTAGGAAGTTGTTTTAGCATTGTTGCTGTTACGAGATCAGTGCTTGGTGCCTTCTTTTCATTCAATTGATTAATTTCATCTTTGATCTCCTTCGGTGTAATTAAAGTTAGTCGCTCTCGTTGATTAATTGGTAAGGCTAGTTCCTGCTCTACTTCTTGTACTTGGTCATTGTCGTGTGGCTTGAAGACTTCAGTTAGATGTTCAGCAAATAAATAAGCTTTTTCTTTGTTGCTTTTTGCCCATGGTCCTGGTGGTATTGAGTTTTTCCGAATTGGAGGTGAAGTATTTATTGATTTATTTTTGTTTTTGATTGGTTTCCAGATAGAGTTATCCTGACGCGAAAGGTTTGATACATAGTTTTCAAATGAGTTGTTGTTCATCTGTTTTAGAGCTGTTTTTAAGTTTCTTGTTTTGTTATTATAAATTGTCCTGTCGTCTGGTCAGTGAGTTCTTTGCCAAATTGATCTGGCTTTTCGTTTTTCTGCTACTAGTCTTTTTATTTCAAGAGGAATGTTGGTTGAAATTTTTTTTTGTCCAAGTTTAGGGGTAGACTGTTTGGCAGCATTTTGAAGTAAGTTGATTAGATTACTAGTTTCTGTTTCTATTTGTTCGGGAGTTTGCAATCTCACTAGTAGATTTACTTCCTGTACTATGATTAGCCGGTATGTGTCCTAGTTGGTTTTGAAGCTATGAAGTCGAGGTGTTGGTTTTTTGATTATCACCATTGTGTCAATTTTGCCAATTATGGGAATATGATCTGATGATAAATCAAAACTTGGTACTACATCTGTATATGATTAAGATATTCCGTTTGTTATAAAGAAACCCAATAGGTCTGGTGTTTTATTTGCATCGGTTGGCCAATGTGTCGGTGATCCTGTCGATAGGAATGAGTAGCTTTTATCCTGGATAACTTTTGCTAGCTCTCTGCCTTTAGTGGTTGTTAGGCGTGAACCCCATAGCGTATGTTTACGGTAGTAATCTCCACCTGCTATAAATTTTGTTCCTAGAGTTTCGAAAAAGGTAGAAGATTTTCTTTTTTAAGTCTATGCCTGGGCGGACAATAAATTACTGTGACAGTAAAAAAAAAAGAATCTGTGTATACCTACTTTATACGCACGTAAAAAGTTATACTTCTATTATATGATTTCAACGAAATTAATATACTTTAAACAGTTTATTTATACTTTATTTAAATACTAATCTCATAAAATGTATAAAAAAAATAAAAAAAAAAGAAAAATTTGCATCGGGATCGAGCCCGCTATGTTAGGGTGATTTGGTTGAAAATCAAAGCGCCTTAACATTTAGCTAGGCCCTTCATGCGGGAAGATAGACCTACTGAACGTTTTAAACTCTTGACAGTTTTGAATTTAATCAAATTAGTTTGCTTTTTCTGGAAATCAAATACAACAAAATATAGAGTAAGAATACAGAATATAGAAATGAAGATTGGTAGACATTTTGTTGGTAATAAAATTATGTAAATCAAAGTATTACCTACAAGGTAGGTACTTACATTTTACATTTTCCAAATAAGTACCTATGTAGTTTTTTGTTACACTACTGAAACATTTACAATTACGCACCTGTTGCTTTTAAAAACTATTTAAAAAGTCACTACAATAATTATAAACTTGCTTTTTTTTTCTGTCCCCACAACAATAAAAACTAATATACACAACACTTGTTTATCCATAACCGACATATTGAACAATTATTGACAGGTCATTGTCGTTACCAAATCAGAGCACGTATAATACTACAGCTGCGCCCAGAACCAAAACTTTGGTTGAATTCGCGCACATATACATTTACTCCCAACGCGCCTAAAGAAGTATAACTTCAAAGATATAAAATATATTCGAATAGAATAGAATATAATAGAAATAATACTTTATTGTCACACAAAAATTTTACAATTTTATTGACAAAGCTTACAAAGAGTCAGATAAAAGGACAATGACAAAATATAATTTACTGAAATTATATAAATTGTTAATATTACAAAACTAAAGATAATAATGAAATAAAACAAAAACATTTTATTGCAAAATTAAATAAATTGCAGAATACAACTTCAGGAACTAATAAGTTTAAGCTGCTGCATATGACAGCCAAATATAGATAAAAGTTGCCTTAGCTAGCGTAAAGACAGAATTTGATTCTTTTAGCTTAACTGCCCAGACAACTGAGGTCATTTGCTTGAACATATTACAGTGTAATGTATAGTAATTGTGTTGAGTAAATGTCTTATTAATTAGTAAAGTTGACTTAATTGTCTTTACAAGGAGACGCTAATTACTGTATCCAAACGTCTGCGGTCCCTCTGGTGAAAGATATGTTTTAATCAATGACATTATCTATATTAGATTCTAGCGCATTAGCTCTATTAGAAGTAGTAGCGAGCTCAAAAACTATTAGAATAGCTACATATTTAGAGTCTTCTAACAATTTTTTTATATATTTGGAAGGTAAGGTTTTAGTTTTTCATCTTGGACATTTAGTGAGACTGTGTTTCAATAGTCCATTCACTCACGGTAAAATATTGAAAAACCTCTGCATTTTAAAGAACTGCTTGTATTGACATGAAATTTGGGAGACGTGAAAAATTTAATATGAAAGAACCAAAAATTTAGCACTTTTAGGGGAGAACTAATTGCAACTTTTCTAAATTCTTAAAAAAAAAAGATTTATTTTTGTTTTTTAAAAAGTTTCTAGCATCAAAAATATGCAAGTTACGTTCCAAATAAAATTATTGGTCCCTTTTTTTTTATAAAAAAAATAAAAAAAAATCGCCCTTTACTTATACTTATAAAGGAAAAAAAATTATTCATTATCGCTTTACAAGTTACTTTACTTATGTAATTTTTACATGATCTGTAAGTTCCGTAGATTCAAAGAGCTTATTTTTGAAAGGACAGTAGTTGAAAGAGTTTGAACGAGTCACTAATCATGAGTGTATACAAATTTTAAACAGCCATATCTTAACCAATTTTTGTCTTGCAGAGCAACATAGAAATAAACTTAGATATTTTACTCTTTGAGATTTTTGGCATTTTAGTTATTTTGAAAGTTATTTTTTTAAATATCTTTTTAAAAAATTTAAATTTTTTTTACTTGGTCTTAACCAATCTTTTATAAAAGTAAGCACTTTGAACCGATGAAATTTACTGTTCATATAAATATAAATAAATTTGGGATGCTAATTAGGTGGTGATTTTCACGATTTTTTAACCAAAAAATAACGACCATCTTTTTTAGCATTTTTTAAACAATTTAAAGGAACATTTCCTGATAAGTGCTTCACTTTTTGGTTATTTTACATTGAAAAATTCGAGTTGTAGTTTGACGAATAAGAACCTATTTTTTATTAGCTACAACTCTGCTTCTACTGGGTATACAGACTTCGTGCATACACCATTTTTTTAGAAACGTGGTTTTTTGGTTGAAAAATGAACATGTTTACTCGCAAATAACTCGATTTTCTCCTATTGTATTTTCCAATATCCTGAACTATGCGCACATAATAACTAATATAACAAAATTAATTTAAAGCAAAATGACCTTTTATTAGTGAAATAATTTAATTTTAATAATAAGGTTGTATCACTTTTATCATCAAATAATTTTAGATTGGTTCACACTAATTACTTTGATTTAAAATTTAAATAATTTCATTGCAATCGTTGCAACGTCAAAATTTCTCCGCTTCTGTGGTTTTGAATATAATATAACATAAATTGTTATTAAAATCACAAAAACAATAAAAATTATTTTAATCAAAACTCTAATTAATGTTTATAATTACATACTTTCCGTATAAAAACCACTTTAATATTAATAATATTATATATCTGTCGTTATATTAAAACATTATAATAAGTTAAAATTTTGAGTGCATATTTAATGAATATATGACCAATACTTGATAAGGTTATCGAGCCCTTTATAGACTATGGTTATAACTGATATTTTTGGCGATTTTGAGTTGACGCATATTTCACGATTTTGCAACTGTTTTGAGTTATTGCTAAACATTCGACAACCAATGGTCCACTACTGTATAGCACAAGAAGTACAAAAATAAATTGCTTTCGTAATGAAAATATGAAACAAATAATTTCTATATTGAATAATGAAATTCAGAGATGAACTTTAAGAAATACCATCGAAATTGCAAAAACACTTCTATATCCAATTTTAGCTAGTCCTCATTGTAACAGATAAATCCTACATTTAAATACTTCTCTGTTGGCCTACAACAAACACGAAACTCCGACCATTATAATAATAATAAGACAATCCTTTTAAAAAATCTTAGAGAAGGACCAGTTATAAAAAAGTGTATACAGAGATGCTTCCAAAAGTGAAATAGGCACTGGATGTGCTGTTACCACAGGTGATAACACAATGAAATCATTTTTTATTATAAAACGTATGCAGCGTATACACAGGAAACTGATGTGCGATATTAGAAGCTTTTAAATCATTAAAAATCGATTAGTACGTTCTTTAACGGTAAAATATTGCAAAACCTCTAAATTTTAAAGAACCGCTTGGATTGACATGAAATTTGGCAAACACATAGCTAACACGCCAGAGAAAAAAGTGATATTGTGCCGATGTGTGCTTTTACTCTGGGGGTGATTTTCACCCCCTGTTGGGGTGAAAAAATACATGTCCAAATTGAGTCCGGAAATGGATAAAATGACTAATTTCAAGCAACTTTGGTTCCATAGAGTTTTTTCGCCAAGTCAATGCTTTTCGACTTATTTGCGAGTGAATAATAATATGTTCATTTTTCAATAAAATAACCACATTTTTAGACGGTTTATCGCAAATAACTCAAAAAGTAAGTATTTTCTAGAAAAAAACCTTTTTAGCAAAAATATAGCCTGTAAAAAATTGAAACAAATGGTGTATATGCTAGGGCTCTATACCCAGCAGAAGCAGAGTTATATCTAATGAAAAATAGGTTGATATTGGTCAAATCCGAAATCGAATATTTCAATGAAAAATAATCAAAAAATAAAGCACTCTTTGGGTAAAACTCATTTTAACTTTTTTAAAGTGTTTAAAAAAGATCTATTTCTGCTTTATAAAAAAAATTCTAGCATCAAAAGTAAACAAGTTACGCTCAAAATAAAGTTGGTGCCTTTTGTTTTGATAAAAAAATCGGGAAAATCACCCCCTAATTAGCATATTTAATGAACTTAATCGTTACCACTTCACAAGTTTTTTACTCGTATATGTATTGTTTATATGATCTGTAGGTCTCATCGGTTCAAAGATTTTATTTTTAAATGGGCTGCAGTTAAAAGGATTTGAACGAGTTACTAATCACGAGTGTATGCAAATTTTGAAACACCAACTCTTAATCAGTTTTTGTCTTACAGAAAAACAAAAAAATACAAAATATTCAGAAAAGCATAGCCGACTTTTTTGTTCTTTAAGATTTTTGTTATCTCTAATAATTTTTAAGTTATTTTAAAACAAAGCATGTTTTTCAAAATTAAAATTTTTTTAAATTATACTCTAAAACCAAATTTTTTCAAAAATAAACACTTTGAATTAATGAAACTTACAGATCATATAAATACAACATAAGTAAAGTAAGTTGTGTAGCGGTAACGAATAATTTCATTTAATTTGCTAATTAGGGGGTGATTTTCCCGATCATTTTTTGCCAAAGCAAAAGGTACCAACGTTATTTTGGGCGTAACTTATCTACTTTTGGTGCTAGAAATTTTTTTAAAATAAAAATAAAATTTTTTTTAACACTTTAAAAAAGGTGTGATGAGTTTTCCCCAAAAAGTGCTTAATTTTTTGGATATTTTAAGATGAAATATTCGATTTGGAATTTGACAAATATGAACCTATTTTTCATTAACTATAACTCTGCTTTTGCTAGGTATAGAGCCCTAACATATACATCATTTTTTTCAGTTTTTTACAAGCTATATTTTTTCAAAGAATGTTTTTTCTAGAAAATACTTACTCTCTGAGTTATTTACGAAAAACTATCTAAAAACGTGGTTATTTTGTTAAATAATGAAATATTCACTCGCAAATAACTCGAAAAGTATTGACTTGGTGGAAAAACTCTATAGAATAAACGTTGCTTAGAATTAGTCACTTTATCCATTTCTGGACTTATTTTGGACATATATTTTTTCTGAAATTCACCCCCATGGCAAAAGCACACATCGGCACAACATCACTTTTTTTCTTTGACATGTTAGCTATCCGTGTGCCAAATTTCATGTCAATCCAAACGGTTCTTTAAAATTTACAGCAAAAACCGTGAAAGAATGTAATAGATAGTAAGAACCAAGCAATATGCACAGATTCCGTATCGTCACCCTTTTCCATAAAAAGTTTATACATTCAGCATCCTTTAGTTCATGAAACCTATAACACCTATGGTATACTTGCTTCTCAAGGCGTAGTTGTTACTGTCATCGGCATCTCCGGTATTTTAAAAGCAGATCACGCCGCCAAATTAGCTTCTACACTAAATGATCAACTCTTTAAAGTACATGTTTAAATTCGTAGTGATTCTGTTCCGTAGTGGAATCCCCTGTTCTCCAGTGGATTTGCTGCCAGCGGCAGCAAATCCACTGGGAAACAATCAAAAGCAAGTTACACGAGATCCGGCAAAGTGTCAATATATTTTAGCCACCAACTATGCCTAGTAACGAAAAAAAAAAGTCATCGAAAGATTAAGAATTGGACATACCCAATTCACAAACGAATACCTAATGAAGTTGGAGCTGAAGCCTAATTAGTTTATGTGATGAGCCCGCTCCCGTCTGAAAAAATTTCTTATTCGGATTCTTTGCGAATTCCTATTTAAAAAAGTTCCCTTTAAACAAATCTGAAGGGTGCTGGGCGAAATTTTTGAGCAGAAGTTGTTTAAACAATTTTTTAAACAAATAAAAAGATTGCCTTTTTTGCTCTGGATCATATATTTTTAGGTTTTTTTGGGTCATTCTAAACAAGAAAGTCAAGTACTTATATTATAGTTTAAACATTCATTTTCAAGATCCTGAAGAGTGATCAGGTCTAACTTCAATTTACACCGTTGTTATTTAATTGTTAATTATGCGTGTCCATCCGATTTTTTACCGGTGCGGCGCGCTCTATTTCAACAATCTCCCATTTTCATCTGAAAAATATTTTTTATAGATTTTTTCGGACATTCTAAATAAAATAGGTTTCTTGTCTTTTTCTCAAAAGTTTATAGTTTTTTAGTTATAAGCGATTTAAAATCCGAAAAAAGCTAAAATATACATTTTCAGATTTAGGTCTGGATCCCGCGTATGAAAAAAAAGTTGATTAATAGCAAGCTGAAAATTTGTTAATAGCTTAAGGGTGTCTAGTCGGATAAACTTTGATATATGGGAACACTGTAACAGGGGCAGTTTTAATTGTGGAACAGGTTAAAAATTTGGAACGGTCAGAACACGAAAATGGTACATTTATTTTGTCTGACAGAACAGACATAAACTCTCCGAACAGAGATTAAACTCTCATGCAAAAATCAGACTGCTATTTATCACCTGTCATAATTCCTGTCATTTGACATATTCTACATGTTCCACTCATTAAAACGCCAATTTGGTGATAAATAGCAGTCTGATTTTTGCGTGAGAGTTTAATCTCTGTTCGGAGAGTTTAAGTCTGTTCTGTCGGACAAAATACATGTGCCGTTTTCGTGGTCTGACCGTTCCAAATTTTTAACCTGTTCCACAGTTAAAACTTACCCTGTTCCAGTGTTCCCATATATTAATGTTTGTCCGACTAGACACCCTTAAGCTAACAACAAATTTTCAGCTTGCTATTAATCAATTTTTTTTTCATACGCGGGATCCAGACCCAATTTTAAATGGTCTATAACTTTAAAACTATTATCTTTTGAGAAAAATGATAAGAAACTTGTTTTATTTAGAATATCCCAAAGAATTCCTAAAAAATATTTTTCGGAGGAAAATAGGAAATTGTTGAGATAGAGCGCGCCGCACCGGCAAAAAAATCGGATGGACACGCATATTTTAAAATTAAATAACAACGGTGTAAATTAAAGTTGAACCCGATCACTCTTCAGAATATTGAAAATGAATGTTTAAACGACAATATAAGTACTTGTCAACCGCAAAATTACTATTCTATATTTAAGCTTTTAAGCCTCAAAAATGCGTATTTTTGAATTTTTTGATTTTAAATCGCCTAAACTCGAAAATTAACCATTTTTTTTAGAAAAATCACAAGATAACTTTCTTGTTTCAAATGACCCAAAAAAACCTAACAAAATATGTTCCCGAGTAAAAAAAAGTGATCTTTTGATTTTGTTTAAAAGATTGTTAAAACAATTGTTTAAAAATCTGCTTAGTGTTTTAACAGGTTGACTGCCGTATACGACCGACAGTTCAATAAGTACTTCATGCCACGGCGGTCGTATACGACCGATTTAATACCGTCTGTGATATAGTTCCTATTTTGCCAGAGGTTGTGTAGAAAAGCGCAATTATTGCAGTATTCGACCGCTGTGGCATACAGTCGTCGCATATACCTAATATCAGTTTTCAATTTGATATCGAAATTTTGACATGTCTTTATTTTGGGTAAAAATATAAAAAATATTCATTCAAAACTAAATAACATACAAAAGTTAAATAGGAACATGAGAGAAATTAAAAATTATCAGTTATGTGAAATTTCTGTCGAAACAATCTCAAAAAAGGTAAGGTTGGCCTTCACAAGTGTCTTAGTAAGTTACTCAGTTTTCTGACCCGATTTTTTGTTATGTTTCCCCGAATCATTTTTCATTTTATCATAATGGTCCTTCTTTTTTTACCAAAATATGAATTTGCGTCGATATTCTTCTAGTTCGTCTTAATTTGTTGTTGTTCCCATTCGAAATCATTATGTGGCTCAATGTTGTCTTCCTAATTAAGGAGCGACTTCATTACATGCTCTCTAAATTCAGTTATTTTTATCTTTTTATCGGCTAGTTGGTTGAAAATAATGTGAGAATTTAGGAGTGATGTATCAAGAAGAAATTCCACAGCGGGCTTCATGTACCATTTCAGTGATTTTCGGAGGGGTGAATTATAACTTACCATCTGGTCTTGACTAGTCAATTGAGGACTTTCCCTCATTGTATTCCATTACAGCCTTTTTTTGGACTGAGGTGGAACGCTCTTAGTAGGAGTCCCTAGTACTGTTGAACTCGGACCGGAGAGGAGAACACGCTAGGGCGCACCAACCACAGTATGGCCCATTCTTCCCGCATGCCCCCCATGACCAACCGCCTACCAACTAAAACTGCCCCCTCTTCCGACCCGGAATATCCCTGGACCTGCTCCTTAGCGAACGATGCATGGGGATATCCGGAGCTGTCTGAAAGAAAGTAACCAGGAGCAATGAGTCATTTAAGGGTCTATTTTTCAGCCTAAAGATGGTAGGACTAAATATAGAAAATTCCGATTCCTACACGGAGGAAAGTGTGCCAACCCCTGCCTAAAAACGGCTGGGCTTGGGTGACTGTTCTCTAGTGTGGCAGATAAATGAGCCCTGGAAGAATCAGGTTCATATTTCTCTGACGCGGATTATTTTTTTTAATTTAATTTTTTTTGTTATTTCTTATTTTGTTTTTTTTATTTTTTTTATTTTTTATATATTTTTTTTAATTTACAACTATTGTTTAGATCCGCCTCACCCATTCTGCTCCAGTCGTTCTAACTCGGATTTTCTCTTAATGGTACCGGTTATAATGTCAATTATGGCTTTGAAATCTGCCTTGTTTCCGATCGCAAAATTAATAATATAGTTATGGCCGATGTCGCCAAACCTACTACGAAGCCTGACCTGCACGTGAGCAAAGACGATGCACTGGAAAACGCAGTGTTCTGCGTCTTCCCTCACGCGACAGGTCCGGCATAGGTCGTCGTCCGACTTCCCGATTCTGTGGGTGAATGCCCTGAATGATCCATTTTCGATATATAAAATATTATCATCAGTGTTAGAACTGCTTTATAACGTCATGCTGAGACACCAATGCCAGGGTATAAACCCTTGAAATGGTACAAAAATTTGATAAATTAACATCGTTTATTTAAAATTACAAACGGTGGATAAAATTTATAAAGATTAGACCCTCAGGCACTCTGTGACTCCCTTTTAAAGTGGGTTTCTGATCAGGTGGATTTGTGTCTACAAGAAAAATGTTAGATGAGTTTCCATCTCATTTAAAAAATATCGATTACGTCATCACTGTCTGATTGACTACGTCACTAGTATGATATATAAATATAATAGTCTACCGTTTTGTACCGCTGGCGCGGCTTTGGGATTATAACAGGGTAGTCTGATATATCTAGGGCCTAAGGTATAGAAGGAAGGTAACAGGGCCATTGCTACGCTTCAACTGCCTATTATTACCCCTGGTTTTACCCAAGATACTCATTTTATTCAGGCTGAGTGGACCTGGGGCCTACAGACATTTTAAAAATGTCTAGTTGTTCTTGCCGGCCTAGGATTTGAACCCCGGACTACCAGCACGCGAGCCAAGCATACTTACCGCCTGAGCTACGCCGGCCCTTCTAGTATGATATACATATACATCTCTCTCTCCTGCTGTTTCCCCATTACTAAGGATCGTGATTTCTTCCAATATTCCTAACAATGTTTCTCCATTGATCTCTATCTTCAGCTGCTCTATGAGCTTCGCAGAATGAGTTTCCAGCTGAATGCTTTATTTGGTCAGACCATCTAGTTGGTGTTCGTCCTCTTGATCTTCTCCCCTGAACGTTTCCAGAAACAATTAATCTCTCCAAACTGTCGTCACGTCTGCGAACCACGTGACCAAAGAATTGCAGAATTCGTTGCAGACATATTGTGGATAGCCTTTTTTTAATATTGAGTTGGTTTAGAATGGAAACCTTTGTCCTATGAGCTGTCCAAGGTATGCGCAGCATTTTTCTCCAGCACCACATCTGAAAGGCATCAATTTTTTGGCGCTCGCATGCGCGAAGAGTCCAAGTCTCTGCTCAGTTTAGAAATATTGAGAATACAAGGGCATTATATACATATAATATGACAAATCATCATTATTGAAAAATAAAAATGACCTGTTTCCTGTTACACAGATATTCAAACAAATTCTAATATTTAGAGTTTCCTTCGCATCCCATAATATTAAATCGCCTTTTTCTGATGGTAAAAGTTGGTCAAACAGACAAAATCGAGCGAAAATTGAAAATAAACGGCATATCAAAAGAAAAATGTTCCTAAGAATGAATTGTTGATCCTATTCCCATTTATATTTATAAAATGGACAGAGATGGTCCTAGAGCCGCATGAAGGGAGAATAAGTTAGGATGATGCGTTTGGAAAATGGTGATTGTGCGGAAGCGGGTAGCTTTGATGATAAAGTACAGAACAACATAACGCATGGAGCAATAGAGAAAACGGTAGTCGATTTAGTTCGATTCATATAGGCAAGGAATATCAAATGTGAAATTACGCCGTTTGTTTCTGTAGTGAACAATGAAACTGGCAGTAAATTTAAAATAGGAGGACATTTTTAATCCGAATTGAAGGTGCATGGTTTAACCGCACAGAATATCGAGTCTGATATAATAAAAGTTTTTAAATTAATGAATAATCTTTACGAATTAATTATTTCATTGTCTTTTTATGAAAAAAGCTGTATAACATGTTACTGTAACAATTATATTTTTGTTTATACATATGGTAGGAAAATTCGTAAAAACCATAAGTGTTTGGGAAATAATGCCCATCAAAAAAAGTTGAAAACGAAAAAAGGCTGAAAATAAATAGGGGAAGAAAGATCGAATCCAGGAAAAGAAATACAGTGCTGGTAGTTTTTGAACGGAGTAAAAAATTAATTATACGAGAAAGATTTTAAATCAAAGAGATAGAGTAGAAAGTTTTAATTTGAATTGAGTTGTTTAAAAATGTATAGAAACGTTATATCTCATTTTGACAGATCTAGAGTGAATATTGTTGATGTTCATCAGATTGTATTGATAATCAGAGTGCTGTATCGAAAATAAAAAAAAAGTATCCAAGATACAAATGACGTAAAGGATCGCCCCAGAAGTGGTTGAGGTCGATGTACAACAGCAGCACAAGACTTGTAAATAACATTGATAGCTCGAAGAAATCGTCTGGAATCTAAAAGTGGCATATCCAGAGAAATTGCTAGGCTTCAAGGACTGAATATTTCACGGCAAACAAAAACACTCAGACTAAATGCGGTAAATCTGCATCGTAGAAGACCCTTACATGTTCCTAGACTAACCTACCAACACAAAATAGTAAGGTTGCAATGGGCTAGAGAAATGGTGCATCATGATCCTAACTGGAATAACGTGAGGTTCTCTGATGAGTCAAAAATTGGTTTGGTTTCTGATTCGCGAAGAACACTGATTTGGAGGGCCCCAGGATGACAAGCCAGACTAGAAACAGCCCAACCGCGTATCCCATTTGAAGGTAGCAGTATTATGGTTTGGGGTGGTATTATGAGTGGTACACGGACGCCACTGCTGGTTCTGTAGAGAAGAGTCACTGGTGCTGTGCACATCGAGGAAGTTTTAAATCCTGTCCTGCGTCTATTCCGAGGGGCAGTAGGTGGTGGATTTTTGTTTATGCATGACAACGCACTTCCTCATCGAACAGCAGAGCAGCAGTATAAAATTTTCTGGAAGAAGAAGGAATATCTACATTACAGTAGCCCTCGAATTCCCCCGACATGAACGTCATTGAACATGCTTGGGGCATCCTCAAAACACGCATCAAGAAGCGAGACAATCCCCCTATTACACTTCGAGAACTAAAATATGCTGCTCATGAAGAATGGGACAGAATTCCGCAAGCTTAGCTCGACCAGTTAATCGGCAGCATGCCAAATCGCCTACAGGCATGCATACAGGCCAATGGAGGGAATACTGATTATTATTTTTATTCAAAATTATTTTTATCTATACTAATATATTTTTAAATGTAAGTTGTACATTGTGTTTTTCACTCCAAGAAATAAAATCTTTTTTTTTTCACATCGGTTATCTGGTTTTGAGATTTATTTAGTATTGATGAGAATTGAAGCAAAATGATTTTTGTTTAACTATCCAAAACAGTGTATAATATACAAATATATTATATAAAAATTAATAAAATAATGAAATATTCCAATATTCCAAACTTTTGGACATATGTGTTTGTGGACCATCGCTCAACATAAGCAAGGCGAAATATATGATAATAACAAAGACAGTTCAGGACATTCGTGAGCTGTATTTACAGAATCAGCCTATTGAAAGAGTAATAGAATTCAAAAACTTAGATAAAATCATAAATGAAATCGAATCAGAATCGAACAGCCAGAAGCACATTTACAACAATGAAGAGGCTTCTCTGCTGTCAGGACTTAAACCTTGAGTTAAAAATACGACGGAGATGAGGTGCTATGTTCTATCCGTATTATACTATGGGATTAAATCGTGGCCACTGAAGAAAATTGATGTGAGGAGATTGGAGGCTTTCGAGATGTGGATGTACTGAAGAGTACTGAAGATCTTATGGTTAGATATAATAGCCAACGTAGAGGTAATGAGAAGTATGCATAGGTAAAAAGAAGTACTTCTAGCAATTAAGAGAAGGAAAACTGAGATATATAGCACGTATGATGGGAGGAGATAAATAATATCTAATACTCTAGGTCATTTTGCAAGGACAAATCTACGGAAAAGATCTATAAGAATGAGACGCAACTCATTACTGAGTAACCTTAGGGAATGGTTTGGATGTAGTACCAACGAATTATTTAGAGACGCGGTCTCAAAAGTGATAATTGCTCTGATGATTGCCAACCTTCGAAGCGGACACGGCACCTAGAGAAGAAGAAGAATCATGATTTAATTTTATATTTCGGTATTAAACACAGTTATCTTCTATAATTAAATACGGTATGCGGCAAAATAATCTCTACTAAAATGCGTATACCTCAAATTTGTATGTGTCATGCGTCAAAACGTACTGAGTGGTTTCCGAACGTAGTGATGACTTATCTGAATGTCGTGTTAATATTAGGTGCTTCAGGGTGGTTATCAGTTTTGGAGAAAAATGTTTTTCCGTGGAGTACTCTTTTCGTTGTATGGACAAATTATTAACAACAAATTAGAGAGCATAGTGGATGAAAGTAATGTAAAATGCATGTGGGGAACATCAAAAAAAGTAATTAAAGAAGCAGCAATGATTTCCAACACCAATGACAACACAAATAAAAAACAAAAAGAATGGTTTGATGAAGAATGTGAACAATCATTGGAAGAACGGGCCAAGCTACGATTAGAAATGATAACTCAAGGAACAAGAGAAGCGCAGGAAAATTACACTAAACAAAGAAATAAAACCAAAAACGAGAAAAAAAGGAAACATTATGAAACTAAACTGAGAAATATAGAGGAAAGCTACAAAAATAATCAAATTAGGAACCTGTACGAAGGGATAAAAAATGAGAAACGAGGGCACCAACCGAAAACTGTACATTATAAAGACAAAAATGGAGAAATGATTATGGGTGAACCAGAGATATTAGAACGCTGGAAGCAGTACTTTGATGAGCTTCTAAATGGACCTGAACAGGCAGACGATAATAACGAGGAAACAGAGGATTTAGTAAATGAAATACAAAAACAACAGAGTGAAGAGCAGACTCCGAATATAAGCGAAATTCAGAATATCATCGATAAATTTATTAAAAATGAACAAAAGCCCAGGAAGCGACTACATAATGGCTGAAATGATTAAATTTGAAGGAAATCAGTTATTAGATAAAATCCATAAACTAATTAATAATATATGGGAACAAGAAATACTACCTGAGAAATGGACAGAAGCAATACTGTGTCCTATTCACAAAAAAGGAAATATGGCTGATTGTCAGAATTACCGAGGCATAGCGCTGCTAAACATAACGTATAAAATATTGGTTATGCATATTAAAAACAGATTAACAACGAAGGTTGATAAAAGCATAGAAGAATGTCAATGCGGGTTCAGAAAAGGCAGAAGTACTGTGGATCAAGTCTTCACACTACGAGAAATACAGGCTGAAAGTTACGAATATAATAAAGACACCATGGTTCTATTCATTGACTTTAAACAGGCTTTCGATCGAGTCAAAAGAAGCGGATTACTCACAGCATTGCAAGACATGGACGTTTGTCCAAAGCTTATTAGAATTATAAAATTAACTCTCTAAAGAACAATGAATAAAGTCAAGATAAACAATACTACAACAGAAACCTTTGAGGTCAAAAAAGGAGTGCGGCAGGGTGATCCATTATCGTCTATAATGTTTAGCATATTACTAGAAAAGGTTATACAGGAAGCAAAAATTAATAGAACAGGTCTGATCTACCACAAAAAAAAACATCAGTGCTTGGCATTCGCGGATGATTTGGTAATCTTGGCTAGGAGCAAAATAGAACTTTTGAAACAGTCATGAAACTCGAGGAGAGGGCAGCAACCAAAGGATTGTATATAAATGAAGCAAAAACAAAGTATATGGACTGGACAAATAAGCAATTCGTTCGGGGGCAATACATAACAATGAAAACAGCGAAGGGAACACAGTGTAAATCCGAAGAAATTGAAAGATTTGAGTACTTAGGAACTGTCTTCACAAGAGACTCTAACTGTGAAGAAAAAATACAAAAAAGAATTATGTCGGGCAACCGCGCTATATTTGCTCTTAATGGGTTGTTGAGAAGTAAAAATATATCACGAAGAGCAAAACTAAGAACTTACAAGACCGTAATAAGGCCGACAGTAACGTATGCTTCTGAAACATAGGTCACAACAAAAAAAACACCAAGAGTTGTTATTAATTTGGGAGAGGAAAATACTGCGCAAAATCTTCGGTGGGAAAAACTTAAATGGACAATGGATAAGAAAAACAAATAAGGAACTAACTGAACTCTATCAAGATCCTAACATATTAGCAGTAATTAAGGCGCAAAGACTTAGATGGTTGAGCCATGTGCAGAGGATGATTCCATCTGGAATTCCCAGAATGGTACTATCTAGCGCATTGGCAGGGAAAAGGCGAAGAGGAAGACCGAGTTCACGATGGAGTAGTGGAGTTAGGGAAGATATGAGAAGACTTAACGTAAGGAACTGGGAAAGAAAAGCGACTGACAAAATGGAGTGGAAAAGAATAGTGCATCAAGCCATGGGCCTATTAGGCTCGTAGTGCTTACATATTATTACTATTTTCGGTCATATTTTTCAGAAAATATCACGAAAATGGTACAATCTTAAAATCAACAATGATTTCTGCAGGACGGGGCAACCTGCCACACAGCCAGGGAGTCTCTCCGAATACTGGTCGATCATTTTGGGATATCGCCACTCACCACACATAATGCACCTGATGCGTACATATAGGGAATGCTGAAGGAGTCAGATTGATATACCGTCTGTCATTCCAGAATGTCGTCCTAGAATTAAAGATTTTTTTCGTGCCAGAGGGCATTTTTAACATCTGTTTTTAAGGGAACGTCGTCGTGAATAATGTTTGCAAGGCTATATCCAGGCCCGCCGGCAAGGGGGATCAGGGAGGTTCCGCCGAGCCTCTCTGGATAATTACAGCTTATGATAAAACAATATATTTTATATATTAGCGATGCCGCCAACGAGTGTTACCATTGAAGGGTCGTTCAGCACCATGCGACGGACGTGTTAAAACCTGGTTATGGTCAACCTATATCAGAAAATAGATTATCTGGTTTGTGTTTGTTATTAAGTGTACACAGACAAATGGTATTAAAAATAAACATAATTATTAAACGCTTTTATTTAGTTCAATCGTTTGCGTCAAATTTTTAGACGTTAATTTGACTGCCTTTTCTTCAATGCAAATGAATGAAATTTTGCAGACATATGCATTCGCGGGAACAATACACGAATAGTAGATCAAAAATTTTTGTTTGTGTTTATCAATTGTTTAAATAAAAAAAAAACGATTTTAATGGAAAAAGCTTGTTTTCTTGTTTTTTACAATGTATAAATTTGAAACTTTTATTGAATTATATGAACTATAATATATAGTTTCCTTTTTTACGTTAAGAGGATGGGTACCTATAGGCTATTGATTATGTACTATAGAAAGGAACTACAACGTTAACGGGGTTTTATTATTTTATATGGTTATAACATTCCGTTAATTTCTAATTATTAACGGTTTGTCATTAAGTTATACTCAAAATCAGTAAGATCTAATTAAAATAAATCTTTGACTGACGTCATACTTAACTAGTAGTTGGCACGAGTTCTTCAGTTGGTATTAGACACCATTTGCTGTCATGTAAGTTTGTTCTGTGAGGCTCCTCGTCTAACGACGGGAAATAATTGACTTCGCTTGGTACGCTAGAGCGGAAAAGTGGCGGATGACTGATTGAAAAGGACGGAAATTTTAATACAATAGTTTCAAGCTTTTATAAGTGATATTTAGTGGCAAATTATTGGTGGTGTTTTGGAGAAGCTAGGAGACTAAGTTTTAGGAGATCCCGGAGGAATTGGAAGTCATGTCATCCGCCACTTGGGGGAAATCTTAAACTGTAACCAGTCCGTCAGCTCCCCTCACAACTGGGAGCAACCGTTCTACGCCAAGCCAGGTCATTTGGAGACCAGCCTGGAGAACCTCCCACATACCTACTTTGTATCCTGCCCTCTGCACCCCAGAAGGGCATCGGTATATTAATTGGTACAAGCTAGCACCATCCCTGTGCTAATTCGCCTACCAGGGATTTTGGAATCCGTAGCAAGGACACTCTCGGGGACCATATAGGGTTTGTTTTGGGACACTTAGTATCTGCTAGTGATTGTCACTTCCACTATTACACCACATTCATTTTTTGTATAAGACTCGGGACATTTATTTTGATGATTAAGTTTTATAGTTTATCGCACATATTTTGTTTCAATATTTAAGTTGCATATTGTTTTTATATATCTATAATAGTTGCTAGTGTTCCCCAAACCAGTAAACTCTCTGGTCAAAGAGGTTTGAGCTCAGATCATCTTTTCCCCATATGAGATTCTCTTTACCTTTATATATTACCTGAAATTTACTTCTACCATTTATTTACTTAATTAACTTTATATTTTTAGTACTAACCTTGCTTGTCTCCACTTATCAATTTAAATTTATATACTTTTTCCGCTTAATTTGCTTAATTTATTAACTTATTCATATAACTTTAATCTTTCTTTAGTCAATCATAATTATTTAACTTATTTGCTTAACTTTACTTAAATTCATTTAATCAATTTTTAATTATATCTTTGGACGCTATTCCCTTTGAATAGCTATCCATTTTACTTGTTATATTTTTTAGTGACTACGTGTCGAAGCAACTGATTTTTATATATCAAGTAGACCGTAGGTTCACCTTAATGAGGCTAGTGCCTATTTAACTCTTTGAGAGTTACGGAAATTATTCATTGTGAATAATCCTCCCTTAATTATATTCTGGTTCATTAGTTCTATAGGGTTTAACGTTGCTGTACGTATTGCAATCGTACAATTATTTGGTGAAGGTTGTTATTTAACCTAGTATATGTAAGTTGGGGGTATGCTCCATATAAGAGCTACTCCATTACTAATGTAACTATAGATTATATTTATATTACTATAGGTAATTATTTCCCATTGTCATTTTAGAGTTACATAGTTTGTATTTTTCTAACTCAGAGGTTGTCAAAAATCTAAGTAGTTATATTTAATAAATATTTATTTGTTTTGTATATCAATTATTTTTTTTCCCATTTTTGAATTTAATATATTTACTATTTAACAGCAGTGTAAGATACCTGGAAGTTTGGTCCATTCCAACTTCTGGCGCCCATAATTCAGTCTATTTTATTTATCTCCTATATCCTTCTATTTTTATTATATTATTATATTTATCTAATTTATTTTCTGAACATATATTTTTATCTTAAAAGATTTCCCTTCTTCTAGTCATCATCTCTCTTTAGGTTGAGCTACTGTTCTTCGACAGGCATGCAAATGAGCCGTATCCATCCTTGAGTGTCAAGTTGCTCTCTTGCATCTATAGCTAGCCAACTCTATTCAGTTTGCCTCTGTCTCTCCATACTTCCATTATCAGTTCATCACTCTTCCTTCATTCATTTCATCTTATCATTTTTGTCCTACAAATACTACTGCAAAGTAGTATTTTTGTTACATCGGCAGCCCAACTTGGTGCCAACCTTAGGTTCTAAGACAGTAGTTCTTTTAGTTCATTTTTTCTTTTATTTGTATTTTTTTTTGTATTATTCCCTTCTGATATCTTTTTATACATTCTGTTCTGATTTATTTTGTTTTTAATTACTTATTAATACTTAACAGGTATACTGTCACTGCTGTATCTATTAATTAGTTGAGATTTTGAAACCTCTTTTATAGTTTGTCATACAGCTTACATTCTAGGTTGAATTTGAAACGAAGTATAAGTAACTAACATATATATTATATTATTGCAAATTTTACTCCTTCAGCCAGTGGTGTATTTGTATGTACAGTTGATCGTTAATACTTACATATTTTTTTTTGGGTAAAAGTATAATAACTAAAATTTTTTTTCCAATATTTAGGTACTATATTTACTTGATTATACCTTATTTACTGTATTTATTTGATATATATATATATATATATATATATATATATATATATATATATATATATATATATATATATATATATATATACATACCAATCGGACAATTAGAAGCCCGGAATACTTAACAGACAACCCACAGCCCGGGTGAAATATTCATCTTATAGGAGTGTATTTTCTATTAAAATGATCAGGGTAACGAGTTTATCAAGAGCAACCTGAGAGGGGAAATAATTTCCTTCATTTATTTTTTTATATGTACTAAATAGACTATTAGTAGCCCGGAGTATAATCCAGCAAATCGAAGCCCAAATGTGTAAAAAAGTATACTTAATACATTTTAGGAAGCCCTGCTGTGTTGCCAGCTTACTTTACGACCCGGGCTTTGAATTGACTGTGTGCTCTTTACATAGGATCACGCATTATATGTTTTTTGTTGGTTCTTTAGTTTATAGCAGGGACTCCTAATGAGTGTTGGTCAAGCCCTTTGGAAGTTGAAATTCACAACAGTTACAAGTCAAATGTGACTAAAATGGAATTAGACCATTTTGAATTTCCACTCTTCAATTATTGTTTAAGGCCATCGGTACATAATTCGCAAATATTTTACGGCTATCCCTACTTTTCTGTCTTTACACGGCAAATTACGTGTACTAAAATTCACACTGGTATGGATATGTAAACATTACTAGAATGTCATTCTACTTGACAATGTCATGATTAACTTTAAAGAGATGGCTTTTAAATGTTCTTGGATAACTGCTATTTGTATAATTGCAAATTATTAATTCAGTTAATAAATGTGATAATTTTTTCACTAACTAGGTATTCACTGATTGTAATAATTTATATGTACAACAAAAACTAATACTCAATCGAGAAAAGAGGAAAAATGTTAAAGTGATTTTTTAATAATATATTGTTACTATGGAACGCTTACAATTTTGAACATCTTCAACAACAAAATACTTGGATCACAGAATATATTATCCTGATGTATTCTCTCCTTGGACCTTCCACAAATAATACACAATAAACAACTTTTTATTAAGTTCACGTCTTAAATCAATTATTTGTCAAATACACTATATGTATATCAATATTATTTAATCAACAACTCAAAATATTCCTGATGCCATGTCAAATATTTAAAATTGTCACTGATTGTCGCTGTCTGACAAGCAATATGCTGACAATATTCTATTCGACTGAGTGCGTTGTAAGCCAAAGATAGATTTGGAAAATATTACCACGGACATTGTATTCATTTTTTTCGAATCCTGAAAAAAACAATAAATATTTTTGAAAAATTTAAACGCAGAATGAAAGACGGAATTATTGCCAAGGGCCGAAAGTCCCTTAGAATAAATAAAAAGTTTATTTTGAATGAGATATTTGAAATTAAAAATCACACTAAATTTTCTCTTAGTTTTTCACCCCTGTAACTTATTAAAATAAACATTATAGAAGTTCTCAGGGACTTTCTGCCCTCGCTAATAACGTAATCTTTCATTCTGCGTTTAAATTTTTCAAAAATACTTATTAGTTTTTTCAGGATTCGAAAAAAAAATGAATTCCCATTTGAAGAGCATTGCAGCCAAAAATAATACCCATCTTCTTAATGGTCAACAAACTCACTCCCAATGTTAATTTGTATTATTTGTGATTAACTTCAATGGATTAATCTGTAAAGCCATGAGAAACAAAAAGTTTGGGAACGACTGGTAATAGGATCAAATGCATATTGAAAAGTCTGAAAATGTGATAAAATGGTTTATTAATTTAACACATCTTATTAAAAAAAAAGGTTATATTCGGTAGAACAAACATGTGTGTAAAAATAGAAATAAACTAAAGAAAAAGTAAAATATCTTATTACATAACTATTAAAGAAAAATGCATTCGGTTAAACTAATAAACATTTCTAATTTAAAATGAAAAATGGTAAAATGGGTCATTTTGCTCTAAAAGTATTATACACTTTAGTATTAGACATAAGTCTTTATTTTCAGCCAGTCTTTATTCTTTGGAAAGTCCTTATATTTAGGGATCCATTCTGCACACTCGCCTGTTTTGGACGCAATTTTCTTCTGAATATGATCCTTAAAATAATCACATACTTCATTTTTAAGTTATTTGCAAAAAACCGTCTAAAAATGTTTTTTTTTTTTGTTGAACAGTGAACATATTGTTTTCTCGCACATAACTCGAAAAGTATTACCTTCGTGAAAAAATGCTATAGAATAGAACAAAAGTTACTTATAATTAGTCAGTTTATCCATTTCTGGACTTACGTATATTTTTCACCCCCGAGAAGAGGTGAAACTCACCCACAGGTCAAAAGCACACATTGGCACAATATACAAAGGAAGTGCTATTTAATATGTTCACAATATACAAGGTGTTTTATAAAATAAGTAAACGATTGTTACAATAAAAGTAAAACTCGACAGATTTTTTGAATTATTTTTCGAAATAAAATAATGTTGATGAACACACTATAAAAAACATGTAGAACTATAATCAATTTTTTTGTAGAAAAGAAAAGTAACGCTGGGCGTGAACGGTGGTCTAAGGCAGAAAAGTCACTAGTATGTGATTATTTTAAGGATCATATTCAGAAGAAAATTGCGTCCAAAACAGGCGAGTGTGCAGAATGGATCCCTAAATATAAGGACTTTCCAAAGAATAAAGACTGGCTGAAAATAAAGACTTATGTCTAATACTAAAGTGTATAATACTTTTAGAGCAAAATGACCCATTTTACCATTTTTCATTTTAAATTAGAAATGTTTATTAGTTTAACCGAATGCATTTTTCTTTAATAGTTATGTAATAAGATATTTTACTTTTTCTTTAGTTTATTTCTATTTTTACACACATGTTTGTTCTACCGAATATAACCTTTTTTTTTTAATAAGATGTGTTAAATTAATAAACCATTTTATCACATTTTCAGACTTTTCAATATGCATTTGATCCTATTACCAGTCGTTCCCAAACTTTTTGTTTCTCATGGCTTTACAGATTAATCCATTGAAGTTAATCACAAATAATACAAATTAACATTGGGAGTGAGTTTGTTGACCATTAAGAAGATGGGTATTATTTTTGGCTGCAATGCTCTTCAAATGGGAATTCATTTTTTTTTCGAATCCTGAAAAAACTAATAAGTATTTTTGAAAAATTTAAACGCAGAATGAAAGATTACGTTATTAGCGAGGGCAGAAAGTCCCTGAAAACTTCTATAATGTTTATTTTAATAAGTTACAGGGGTGAAAAACTAAGAGAAAATTTAGTGTGATTTTTAATTTCAAATATCTCATTCAAAATAAACTTTTTATTTATTCTAAGGGACTTTCGGCCCTCGGCAATAATTCCGTCTTTCATTCTGCGTTTAAATTTTTCAAAAATACTTATTAGTTTTTTCAGGATTCGAAAAAAACAATTAATCCCCATTTGAAGAGCATTGCAGCCGAAAATAATACCCATCTTCTTAATGGTCAACAAACTCACTCCCAATGTTAATTTGTATTATTTGTGATTAACTTCAATGGATTAATCTGTAAAGCCATGAGAAACAAAAAGTTTGGGAACGACTGGTAATAGGATCAAATGCATATTGAAAAGTCTGACAATGTGATAAAATGGTTTATTAATTTAACACATCCTATTTAAAAAAAAGGTTATATTCGGTAGAACAAACATGTGTGTAAAAATAGAAATAAACTAAAGATAAAGTAAAATATCTTATTATATAACTATTAAAGAAAAATGCATTCGGTTAAACTAATAAACATTTCTAATTTAAAATGAAAAATGGTAAAATGGGTCATTTTGCTCTAAAAGTATTATACACTAAAGTCTTTATTTTCAGCCAGTCTTTATTCTTTGGAAAGTCCTTATATTTAGGGATGCATTCTGCACACTCGCCTGTTTTGGGCGCAATTTTCTTCTGAATATGATCCTTAAAATACTGACATACTAGTGACTTTTCTGCCTTAGACCACCGTTCACGCCCAGCCTTACTTTTCTTTTCTACAAAAAAATTGATTATAGTTCTACATGTTTTGTATAGTGTGTTCATCAACATTATTTTATTTCGAAAAATAATTCAAAAAATCTGTCGAGTTTTACTTTTATTGTAACAGTCGTTTACTTATTTTATAAAACACCTTGTATATTGTGAACATATTAAATAGCACTTCCTTTGTATATTGTGCCAAT
The DNA here is from genome assembly GCF_917563875.1 of Diabrotica virgifera virgifera. Lineage (NCBI taxonomy): Eukaryota > Metazoa > Arthropoda > Insecta > Coleoptera > Chrysomelidae > Diabrotica > Diabrotica virgifera. The sequence goes on along the minus strand of NC_065447.1, from coordinate 199,419,572 downwards.
GTGTGCTTTTGACCTGTGGGTGAGTTTCACCTCTTCTCGGGGGTGAAAAATATACGTTTAAAATAAGTCCAGAAATGGATAAACTGACTAATTATAAGTAACTTTTGTTCTATTCTATAGCATTTTTTCACGAAGTTAATACTTTTCGAGTTATGTGCGAGAAAATAATATGTTCACTGTTCAACAAAAAAAAAAAAAAATTTAGACGGTTTTTTGCAAATAACTTAAAAATGAAGTATTTTATCGAAAAAACATTCTTAGTAAAAATATAGCTTATAAATAATTGAAAAAAATGGTCTATGAAAGTATGAACTCTCTAGACTCTAGACCCAGTAGAAGCAAAGTTGTAGGTAATGAAAAATAGGTTCATATTCGTCAAGTGTCAAAGCGAATATTTCAACGTGAAATAACCAAAAAATGATGCACTTCTTGGGGAAACTTCCTTATAGCTTTTTAAAGTGTTTAAATAACTATATCAAAATAAATGAAGACACAAGTGCATGAAGGGTCTATGTCACACTTTTAAGTTATTGAGAAAAATGATGTTAAAATTTTTATACTAGAATTTTTTTACTATAAGATCAAAATATAGTAAATTTATAGAATATGTAGTCCTAAAACTAATATATTTGTTAACAATATTTAAAATAATAATTTATTATATATTTTTTATACAGTGATGGGCGTACTAATAACCGGCAAAATAGCGCAAAAGATGAAAAACATATTAAGTTGTGAGAAAAAAAGAGACGAACACTAATGGAGGTGTTAAATTTAGCGATAGTAACTTATAGATTGACATTATATTGATTGTTTATCACCTTTAAACGTATCGGACGAGTTTGAGAAATGCCACTGTCACAGTTACAGTTTTAGTTGACATACTCCTCTGATACGTGTAAAGGTGGGAAACCATCAATATAATGTAAATGTATAGGTTAATATCGCTAAATATCCCAGCTCGACTAGCTTTATCTTTTTTTATCTCACAATTTAGTATGTTTTCCATTTTTTGCGCTATTTTGCCGGTTATTAGCGCGCTCATCACTGTATAATATGTACATTGTGTACATAGGTCCTTTATGCAGTTACATTTTAAAAATTTACTGTGTACATAGATCCTTTACACTCTAGAAAATATTAATTTTAAAACGTGTTTGACTTCTTTGAAAGATCTCTAGGTTCGAACAACGTACTTTTAACATAAAAAACATATTTTGAAAAAATTGTCACATACACCCTTCATGAACTTGTGTCTTCAAATATAATAATAAAATAGAATAATAAACCTTATTCTTATTGTATTTTTAATTTATTGCAATTTTCTGTTTGCATTTTATTCATAGATAAAAATAATAATTAATTTATTTAATTAAATTGTCAATATTAACTAATGTATTTATAGAAGACGTTTAATTATTTGATTTTTTAAATAATTGAAATAAAAATTATATATTAACAAGATGCCTAGTTGCTACTAGCAACTACTTACTTATATAAAATCTCATTACCAGTTTACCATTCACCGTTTATTTTTTTAATATTAACATAATAGTAAATTTAAGATTTTGTTCACAGTGAATATTTCACAGGTAGTGAATTTTTGATCAATTCTAAAAAAATGTCCGTACCTCATTTTCATTAATGCCGTTTTGATTGGCATTTATTTTGGCCATCGCTACCATTCTTTGAGATCGCTTCATCTCGTTATGCCGGCACAACCTATTCATTAGAAGGTGATATTAAACAAATGATCTAAGATCTTTATCGAGAAAAATGAAAACATATTGTGTTACTACGTAACAGATTTAGGGCTTCGTAAAATGCGTACAGCATATATATCTGGGTCTGGGTAATATATCCGGTTTATATACCGGCTAGAACAGAGGCTTGCGCAACAAATGCATACCGAATTTTATTCGAATAAATTATATTATATTATATTATATTATAATATAATAATTATATTATATTATATTATAATATACATTATATTTTAAAAAAAACCTGTTATTTTCGGATCTCAAAAATGAAAAAAGAATTTGCTACAGCTATAGACAAGAAAGTTAATTTTTCGATAAACAATAACCCTTAAATAAATTTAAAAAAAAACCGCAAATACCTTGCATAAGTCAGTGGTCCGCGCTTAGTTAATATATTTTTATTACACTGGTTTTAAAGAACTAGAAAAAGAGATTTTAAAACTGCTTGCCTTAAAATAAAATCATTTGTTGATTCCAGAAATGCCATTAGTTTAATTGAATCAGATTGGGTGCTTGAGCCATAATAATAAATTATAATTGTAAAAACATACGTTTTGTAGTTAAAAGCTAGTTTCTATTTTGTAATAAAGATGTTGATCATGCAAATCGTCCAGATTTTTAGCTTTTTAGCTGCTACATCAAACAATAAATTAAAAAGTCAAATATTTCAAAACTATATGACTGAAAAAAAAAATAAAACGATAGTGCTTAATTTTCACTTATTTTTGAAAGAATTCAATTACAAATATTTTCAACTTATTTTCAAAAACATCGATGAAGATTCGGGTATGTTTCGGGTGTTTTCTTCAAAAGATATGTACATTTATGAAGTAAATATAAAAAATTAGCTTAACTTTTTAACTTAAGTGCACTTATGTTAGCACTCCTACACATTAATCTGAAACCTCATGTTTAAGTGAGTTTATCCTCCGGTTGACCTAACTAAAATATTCTGTTTACGATCTCTAATTCCATTAATCTTGATATAAAAAAAGCAAATGAAATATATTGAATTTTTAATATAATTTTTCTATTCTACTGTCATAAATTTGAAAGAAAACAGGGACTTTCTCCAACAAAGCTTGTCCAATTCGGATTTTACCAGCCTCTACAACACAAAATAGGACCTATATTTGTTATCCTTTTAAAAATAGTACTTGTTTGTATAAATATGTGCAAGTAATGTGATATAAATCCATGAATCGATCTTAGAAAAGTAGTTTTAAAACCTGTGGATTTAATCTTGTTGAGTTAACCAGTCTGATTTTCACTTAAATTGTGGTACACTTAAATTAGTTGGGCTATGAGATGTAATTAATTATAAATTTCGACTGTAAAGCGGAGTCATATGGGTGGTTTATGTGAAATTTATTGAATTTATCTATTTAAAAAATATACTCACCTCACTTCCATTTGTCCTGATTTCATCTTCATGACTGGCATTTACCATTGCTACTATTCATTGCGAACGCTTCATTGGGGACGCACAAGGCCCGCACAACGTATTCAATCAAACACAATGTATAATCACAGATTTGTTATCTTTAAGATGAAAAATTAAAACATATGATATTGCCATGCTGCCTTTTTTAGGGCTTCGTAAAATGCTTACAACATAAATCTGTATAAAAACATATACACCGACTACAACAGCGACTCCGCGGCAAAAGCTTGCACTAAATGGTGTATATATAGATATAAACTCCATCATTATGAAGCCAGAAAAATTGCAGGTTTTCTAATATTTACTCATTATATATGCGAACTTTGGGCAACTTAAAGACGGCAAGCTATTAGTAGCCCCCCAATACATGTGTGTGTTCGACCAGCTCCTTCCCCTTCCCCCTGTAAGTCTAAGAACGACAAGAAAATCATACGAAGCCCAAAATCGGGCTTCGAAAAGGCTGGAGGGCTGTGAATAAGCCGTAGAATGTTCACATTTTGGCTTCCTATTGCTGGTTAATATGTATATATATATATATATATATATATATATATATATATATATATATATATATATATATACATCCTACTATCAATTTGGCATCGATACATTATGCATTTACCATCGATTTGGCATCGTCTTGCAAAGTGGCATCTGTATATCGATGCCACTTTACACTACCTTAATAACTTTATTCCTGTACTTGCTACCAGAAGTCTAATCAGCTCGGTAGTTAGAGATTTGATTCCTTGATGTTACTTTAATATATCAGCTTTCCTTGTTTACCTCTTACGAAGTTATATAAGTTTATTCCATAAAATGTTTGAGTCCAAAATGATCGTACAGTGAAAATATTATATACATTTAGTTCAGTGTTTTACCGTTTTGTCGCTGCCGTTATATACATGAAAACGTATATCCCACTTTCATTATCAATCATTTTGGCATCAGAAATTTGGCATCACTGTTGAATACAATATTATTCACAACGAAAAATAGACAATTTGAGAATGTATATATTATTTTCATAAAGAAATCAGTCTGGCATCATGTTTTATTGTTTTCACCCAATTTTGAAAAAATGTGAAAACTTTGTATTATCCACGTCCGTCTGTCCGTCTGTCTGTAACCACAACTCCTCCGTCAATATACCAGCTAGAATGACAAATGAGGTATCAAATGAAAGCTGATAATCCAAGGATGTTACTAAAGGTGAGATATTTGACCTTGGCGGTCTGTCCGTCGGTCTTTACGACCGCGAATATAACTCCTCCATCATTATACCAGGTAGAATGACAAATGAGGTGTCAAATGAAAGCATATAATCCAAGGATGGTACTAACGGTGAGATATTTGACCTAGGCTGTCTTTCCGTCGGTCCCTCCGACCGCAAATATAACTCCTCCGTCATTATACCAGGTAGAATGACAAATGAGGTGTCAAAAGAAAGCTTATAATACAAGGATGGTACTAAAGGTGAGATATTTGACTTAGGCGGTCTGTGACTCGGTCCCTCCGACCGCGAATATAACTTATCCGTCATTATACCAGGTAGAATGACAAATGAGGTGTCAAATGAAAGCTGATAATCCTAGGATGGTACTAAAGGTGAGATATTTGACCTAGGCTGTCTTTCCGTCGGTCCCTCCGACCGCGAATATAACTCCTCCGTCATTATACCAGGTAGAATGACAAATGAGGTGTCAAAAGAAAGCTTATAATACAAGGATGGTACTAAAGGTGAGATATTTAACTTAGGCGATCTGTGCGCCGGTCCCTCTGACCGCCAATATAACTCCTCCATCATTATACCAGGTAGAATGACAAATGAGGTGTCAAATGAAAGCTTATATTCCAAGGATGGTAATAAAGGTGAGATATTTGACCTAGGCTGTCTTTCCGACGGTCCGTACGACCGGGAATATAACTCCTCCGTCATTATACCATGTAGAATGAGAAATGAGGTGTCAAATGAAGGCTGATATTCCAAGGATGGTACTAAAGGTGAGATATTTGACCTACATGGTCTGTCCGTCGGTCCGTCCGACCGCGAGTATAACTCCTCAATCATTATACCAGGTAGAATGATAAATAAGGTGTCAAATGAAAGCTTATAATCCAAGGATGGTAATAAAGGCGAGATATTTGGCCTAGGCAATCTTTCTGTCGGTCCGTACGACCGCGAATATAACTTCTCCGTCATTATACCAGGTAGAATGACAAATGAGGTGTCAAATGAAAGCTTATATTCCAAGGATGGTACTAAAGGTGAGATATTTGACCCAGGCTGTCTTTCCGTCGGTCCGTACGACCGCGCATATAACCCCTCCGTCGTTATACCAGGTAGAATGACAAATGAGGTGTCAAATGAAAGCTGATAATCCAATGATAGTACTACAGGTGAGCGATTTGACCTAGGCTGTCTTTCCGCCGGTCCGTACGACCGCGACTATAACTTCTGCGTCTTTATACCAAGTAGAATGACAAATGAGGTGTCAAATGAAAGCTGATAATCCAATGATGGTACTACAGGTGAGCGATTTGACCTAAGCTGTCTTTCCGCCGGTCCGTACGACCGCGACTATAACTTCTGCGTCTTTATACCAAGTAGAATGATAAATAAGGTGTCAAATGAAAGCTTATAATCCAAGGATGGTACTAAAAGTGAGATATTTGGCCTAGACAATCTTTCTGTCGGTCCGTACGACCGCGAATATAACTTCTCCGTCATTATACCTGGTAGAATGACAAATAAGGTGTCAAATGTAAGCTGGTAATACAAGGATGGTACTAAAGGTGAGATATTTGACCTAGGCGGTCTGTCGGTGGGTCCGTCCGACCGCGAATGTAACTCCTCTATCATTATACCAGCTATAATAATAAATGAGGTGTCAAATGAAAGCTTATAATCCAAGGATGGTACGAAAGGTGAGATATTTGAGCTGGGTACTCTTTCTGTCGGTCCGTACGACCGCCAATATAACTCCTCCGCCATTATACCGGGTAGAATGACAAATGAGGTGTCAAATAAAAGCTTGTGGGTGAAAACCTAGGACTTACGAAGTCCAATTTAAAAATAGGGCATATCAGAGATATGCCTTAGACATCATAGAAGACAATGACACAGAAAAATCAAACAAGCAATATGTCAAAAGGGCCTTTGTTATGTATCTTCGGTCCTGTTGGTCCAATCGTGATGTATAGCACCTCAAATGATAGGATTTGACAAACAGAATACAATGAGAGAAAAATCAAATACAACCTCATGTCAAAAGGGCCTTAGTCGCGTATCTTCGGTCCTATAAGACCAATCGTGACGTACGGCATCTCAAATAATAGGACTTGACAAATAAAATACAATGACACAGAAAAATCAAATACAGCAACAAGTCAAAAGGGCCCTAGTTATGTATATCTAGTCCTATTGGTCCAATTGTGACGTACAGCAGCTCAAATGGTAGGGTTTAATGAACAGAATACAATGACACAGAAAAATCAAATACAGCAATATGTCAAAAGGGCCTTATTTACGTATCTTCGCTCCTATTGGTCCAATCGTGGCGTACAGCACCTAAAATAACTGGATTTGACTAATATAATACAATGACGTATGAAAATCAATTACAGCATCATGTCAAAAGGGCCTTAGTCTTGTATCTACGGTTCTATTGGTACAGCGTCTGAAATGATGGGATTTAACTGGCAGAATAAGATGGTGTAGACAAATGAAAATGACGGCATGTAATAACACTTTAAAATTGTAGAAATAAAATGGATTAACACACATGGTATGACATATTAGGTGAGAGTATTTAACAAATAGAATACGATTACATACGTCCAGTTTTTGACAAGCGACTTCTCTACATATGATAAACGCGAAAGTGCCCCAACGTTCACTGCTCGACATAGGCCTCCCGTTCACTGCATATACCCACTGCTTTCTGACGCTGTGACTTGAGAGGATAGGATTTAACGAATAGAACGACAAAGAAGACTAAACAAGGCAGCTCACGGGAAAAACACAACTGTCCGTTTTATACTCTACAGGGAAGCATCAAATATTCAACGTAAGAATATATTAGAGTATAACGGTATGATAAATCTTTTTCTTCTTTTTTTCATTTAGTGCATTCCGTACGTTTTTTAAACATAATCAGGAGAAGTTGTTGAATTTCTGAAGTCTATAAAAGAATTTCTTAACAAACCTTTTTTTAATTGTGTTATGGATTATTTTTAAGAATGTGTTTAAAAGGCAGTTCGCAGGCTTATTGTTCAATGGTCTTATCACTTTCAAGCGCCTGTCTTTTTTGTAGGACTATTAATTGTTACTTGTGATTTCAACCATTCTAGCGGGGCAATGCCTTTTCTATAACTGAAATGAATATTGTTATCCATTTAATTTTTTTCCTCAATTAATTGAATGCCTCCTACTGGTGTTTGGTCTAAGCTTACCGCTTTTCCCCATTTAAGCTAAACTGCTCGTCAAAAGTTAGGGATATAGAAAATTATGCTCATTTTCATAGCTAATTTTTTCGAGAACAGATTAACGGATTCCACTATTTTTTTTTAATATTTTAGATTTTTCTTTAGTATTTACACAGTTGTGCAAAGGTTTACACAAACTTCTTTTTTGTACTTATACCGAGTGGTAGGTATAAGTACAGAAAAGAAGTTTGAGTAAACCTCTTGATAGGTATTAGTTACGTATCTTCACTCCCATTGGTCCCAACGTGTCGTACGGCGGCTCAAATCATTGGAATCAGCCAACAGAATACAATGACTAGGGAGCGGATTTATATGCGATCAATTTTGATGAAATATTCGCATATATATGCGGTAAAAAATTACGAAATATGCGCAAGATATGCACAAAAATTCAAAAAATGCGCATTTCGGGAAACCACAAATTTTCTGTCTTATTTAGTAATCTTATTTATTATTTTTCAAATAAAATCATTTTTTATATATGCAATTTATTCACAGTTTTTACAAAAACTGCTACTAATAGTTACCTATTTAAAATAAAACAACAATATCACTATAAATATATCTTCGATTATAATTCACTACAATGTGTTTTTCCAAATTCTTTACGAGGAAACATATTCTTTGATCAGACAAAATATTTTTATAACTTGAAAAACTCCTTTCAACATCGATAATTGGTGCGTATTTAAAATAACTTGTTAATTTCCGTTAGAAAATCGTAAAACTTTGGCTAAAGGTGTAAATTCTCTTAACAATAGAGGATTTAAAAAATCACCAGAATTATAGGTAGGTACCTACCCTAATAGCACAAGGACGTCCAATGGACGTCCTTCACGGACTTTAGGGACGTCCATTGGACGTCCGTTTTCGTCCGAGGAACGTCCTTTATACGTCCTATTTTGGTCCAAATGTCGCGCTACCGAACGTCCATTGGACGTCCATCTAATGTCCGAGGGGACATATATTGGATCTTAATCGGACGTAAATTGGACCTTAATCGGACGTCCTAGGGGACGTAAATTGGACCCTAATCGGACGTAAATTGGACCTTAATCGGACGTAAATTGAACCTTAATCGGACGTAAATTGGACCTTAATCGGACGTAAATTGAACCTTAATCGGACGTAAATTGGACTTGAATCGGACGTAAATTGGACCTTAATCGGACGTAAATGGGACCTTAATTGGACGTAAATTGGACCTTAATCGGAGTAAATTGGATCTTAATCGGACGTCTTAGGGGACGTGAATTGGAACTTAACAGGACGTCCAATTTTGGTCCAAATTCCACGTTGCCAAACGCCCAATGGAGGTCCACCTAACGTCCGAAGGGACGTTCGGTGGACGTCAATTGGGCCTTCATAGGACGTCCCAGTTTGGTCCAATGTATTGCTGCCGATCATCCATCTAACGTCCTGGGAGGACGTTCGGTGGACGTCTAGAGACGATATTTATACCTGTGGAGAATGTATTGTGGGAAATAAAAAATATATTTTTTAAGGAACTTATATTACATCTTATATTAATTTACAATTATTGGATATTAGATTATTTACATTAAATTATAATTACATTTCTCCAAGAAATTAACGCACCACCTTAAAAATGGGCCATTTTTGATGTCTCGAATTTCCTAAAGCCATTGTCCCATCTAAGTGATTTTTTTTAATAATATTATAGCCTAGGCTATATGGGCTACCTCCATAAGCTTGTCATGCACGGGGAGCTATACTGTAATAATATTATATCACATCGCTGAGGGAACTCTACATTACATATACTTTTCGAATCAAAACTTTTATTCTCTTAATATTATTACTTAAAAAATATACAGGGTGTAACAAAAATACAGGTCATAAATTAAATCACATATTCTGGGACCAAAAATAGTTCGAATGAACCTAACTTACCTTAGTATAAATATGCACATAAAAAAAGTTATAGCCCTTTGAAGTTACAAAATGAAAATCGATTTTTTCGAATAAATCGAAAACTATTAGAGATTTTTTATTAAAAATAGATATGTGGCATTCTTGCGGTAGGTCATCTTAAAGAAAAATTATAGTGAAATTTATGCTCCCCACAAAAAAATTATGGGGGTTTTGTTCCCTTAAACCCCTCCAAACTGTTCTGTACGTTCCAATTAAATTATTATTGTGGTATCATTAGTTAAATTCAATATTTTTAAAACTTTTTTGGCTCTTAGTATTTTTTCGATAAGGCAGTTTTTATCGAGTTGCGGCTTCTTTTTTAATATGTTTACATAAAAATTTTATGGGGGTTTTGTTCCTTTAAACCCCCCAAATGTTTGTGTACGCTCCAATTAAACTATTACTGTGATACCATTAGTTAAACAAAATGTTTTTAAAACTTTTTTGCCTCTTTGTATTTTTTCGAGGAGGCAACTTTTATCGAGATATGGCTTCTTTTTAATACGGTTCAAAATATACCTAAAAATTTAAATCATACATAAATTTTCATATTTTTACCAAGTCTCCATAATCGTACTTAACCATATACAAATATGTGGTGGAGTTGACAAATATTCAAAATATCTCGATAAAAACTGAATTTTCGAAAAAGTACTAAGAGCCAAAAAAGTTTTAGAAATATTGTGTTTAAGTAATGGTACTAAAATAACAATTTAATTGGAACGTACACAAAAGTTTGGGGGGGTTTAAAGGAACTAAACCCCCATAAAATTTTTGTAGGGTGTCCAAATTTCACTATAATTTTTTCTTAAGATGCTACTGTCGTAAAAATGCCATATGTTCATTTTCAATAAAAAATCTTTAATAGTTTTCGATATATTGGAAAAAATCGATTTTCATTTTGTAACTTCAAAGGGTTGTAACTTTTTTTATATGCACATTTGTACTAAGGTAAGTTAGGTTCAATCAAACTATTTTTGGTCCCAGAATATGCGATTAAATTTATGACCTGTATTTTCGTTACACCCTGTATACTACATTCGTCTCGCTAAACTCGAAAAATAACTTATAAACCATAAAAATCTCCAAAAATATAAATGACATAAATGAGAATTGGCACAATTATTATTATGGTTTTAAGTTGATTTTTCGGATTTAACTACAATATTATGCAAAAAATTATGTTATATCGCAGATTTAAAATGGGTTTATCTCGAAAACAGTTATATTAAGTTTAGCGAGATGATTGTAGTACACTTTTTTTAAGTAAAAATATTAAGAGAATAAAAGTAGACTGGTACGCAGTCTGATTTTTGCATAAGAGTTTAATGAAATGGTAACAAATCAATTGGAAGTTCTGTCCGACAAAATACATGGAACGTTTTCGGTAGTCTGATGTTCCAAGTTTTTAACCTGTTCCACAATTAAAACTTCCCCGGTTCCAGTATTCCCGTACATCAAAGTTTGTCCGACTAGACACCGTGAAGCTATTAACAAATTTTCAGCTTGCTGTTAATCAACTTTTTTTATTACGCGGGATCCAGGTCTATAAATGAATACAATAAATAAGTAGGTAGGTACATATTATATACTTATTTATACGAGTACAATTAATAGTAGAGCTGGTTTTTGGGATGTTACAAGCAGCATTTGCATTTCCACAGAGATACTTATGACAGAAATAATAAAATACCGAGACGGACTATTATTATAATAATTTACAATAGGACCCGACGGCCGACGCTATAGGGACAGGTAAAATTTATGACTGAACAATGCACCGAGCATCGATACAAGCAATATGTACCGGTCGAAGGTTATTTTTTATTGTGCCAAATGGACGTATATAGTACCTACCTTTAAAAATCGAATACACAAATTAAAAGATATTTAACAACCATAAAGATTTGTCAAACTCTATCACCGACTTCATGAAAACAAGTATTACTACATTCTTTGATGGTTTTTGCTGTAAATTTTAAAGGATTGACATGAAATTTGGCATACGCATAGCTAACATGCCAAAGAAAAAAAGTGATATTGTGCCAATGTGTGCTATTGCCCTGGGGTGAGTTTCACTCTTTCTCTGGGGTGAAAAACGTTCAAAATAAGTCCGGATTTCGATAAACTGATTAATATTAAGCAACCTTTATTCCATACTTACAAATTAGTATGTGAATTTGGGGGGTGAGTTTCACCCCGAGGAGGGGTGATATACAAAATATAGATAGATACACAAAAGATATACAAAAATGTTTCAAAACCTCGAAAAAATGTGGTAAAATGCAAATATACATATCATATTATGATAAAATTGCGATTTTGGCGATTTGCCTTTTTGGATAGAATGATGATGATGTTGATTAGGATAAAACTGCGAAGAATTTTTTTATCGAAATATAGTAAAAAATATGAAAAATATACCAAAAAGCTTGAAAAAATATGTAAGTATGTAAGGAAAAACATAAATAATTAAATAAACTTTTGACAACACAACACAAAAGTTTGAAACACTCACTATTTGGATTGGTTGTCCTGGCTTGTGATTTTCTTCTTTGCAGATGACGCTCACGGATCGATGTCAATGTCCAACGGACGTCCGAGCACGGACGTCCAATGGACGTCCAAAGGACGTTCATATTTATTCAACACGTAAGTACGTCCAACGTCGGACGTCCGAAGGACGTTCATTTATAGTCCATCCGCATTAGGACTAAAACTGGACCTATTTTGGGCACACGTACGCTCAACTTCAAAAAGATGCTCTCAATATTCATCTGTAGTAAGGATACATTGATAAAAATTATATTTTTGCTTATTAGAATTAACTACCAAACTTCTATCATCTTGGTAACGGGAATAATAAAACATTATAAAGTCCACTTTACATCAACAATAATTGAACAAGAAATTGACAAGTTATTCAAGGTCAAATTTGGCTTATACAAAACACAATTCTACTTCCAATTTTGCCGTGAATAAACAGAAAATAAAGAAATTTGACAAAATAAAACATATCCAATTGTTCTATTTCATCAAATTCCTTCATTTTCTTTTACAAATCATACATTTTGTACTCGTCAAATTTGGCCTTGAATAACTTAGTCAATTTCTTGTTCAATTTATTGTTGATGTAGAGTGGACATAACGAATAATTTACCGATCAGATTTTCACACTTTACATAAAAACAAAAACATGTATTAGATATTAAACTACATATACAGTTTTGAATTAAATATGATTTATAATCTTTTCCATTTAAACTATTTTATTAACATAATTAAGTTAATATTTTATTAAATAATTTTGCTGTTTAATCCCCTTATTGGTAGAATATGTCCAATATGGACGATTGGAAAAGGTCCGTATTTCGTCCGAGTACGGACGTCCGAAGGACGTACATATTTAGTCCACCCGAAGGACGTCCAACGCCGGACGTCCAAAGGACGTACATATTTAGTCCACCTGAAGGACGTCCAACGCCGGACGTCCAACGCCGGACGTCCAACGCCGGACGAAAATAAAGAAATTTGACAAAATAAAACATATCCAATTGTTCTATTTCATCAAATTCCTTCATTTTCTTTTACAAATCATACATTTTGTACTCGTCAAATTTGGCCTTGAATAACTTAGTCAATTTCTTGTTCAATTTATTGTTGATGTAGAGTGGACATAACGAATAATTTACCGATCAGATTTTCACACTTTACATAAAAACAAAAACATGTATTAGATATTAAACTACATATACAGTTTTGAATTAAATATGATTTATAATCTTTTCCATTTAAACTATTTTATTAACATAATTAAGTTAATATTTTATTAAATAATTTTGCTGTTTAATCCCCTTATTGGTAGAATATGTCCAATATGGACGATTGGAAAAGGTCCGTATTTCGTCCGAGTACGGACGTCCGAAGGACGTACATATTTAGTCCACCCGAAGGACGTCCAACGCCGGACGTCCAAAGGACGTACATATTTAGTCCACCTGAAGGACGTCCAACGCCGGACGTCCAACGCCGGACGTCCAACGCCGGACGTCCAAAGGACGTACATATTTAGTACACCCGAAGTACGTCCAGCGTCGGACGTCCAAAGGACGTCCGTTTATGGTCCATGGACGTTAGGACCAAAAATTGACCTATTTTGGAAGTCCAAAGGACGTCGTGTGCTATTAGGGTATTAAATATAACAAAAGTATATAAAATTCGGATTTCCGGGTAAAACATCCTTCGTCATTTTAACATCCTACAATCATTTCATAACGGCGGCGTATTATCCTATAAGTACTTTGTGTAGAGATCGTTTATTTTCTAAGAAAAAATGAAAGGCGGTTAATGAGCTGTCTCTCTTGGTTCTCGAATTAATACAGACCACAGCCTGTGCGTGGAAATATTTTGTCGAATTAAAAAATTTAAATTTTGTTTTGGACTAATGAAATAAAACATTTTAGTAGTTCCAAAATGACACAAAATCTAGGCATCGGATAAAAAAGTTTATTTGAAGAAAGTGTATTTTTTTGTTCTTCTTAATGGCGGTACAGGCTCGTTTTTTTAATATTGTATTTAATTACAGAATAATTTTCAAATATTACCTAATATATTTTTCAAATTGGGCTCTGTACCGCCATTCTTTATTATATTACGGATACGTGTGCCAAATATCTTGAAAAAATATTCAAAATTACAGCCGCAATCTTGGAACGCGTTTTGGCTACCTGTTGATCGCTACTGTATCACCTTAAACAATTTTTTGAAACAAATTCACAAAAATAATTTTTTCATTACGAACGATTTTTTAGATAAGTTGGGTTATTCTGAGCAAAAAAGGTATCTTGAGATTTTTCTCTAAAATTGATTTTTGTCGAGTTATATGGCCATTTTCGCATTTTTCAGGTTTTAAATCGCGTATAACTCGACAACAATCAATTTTAGAGAAAATTGACAAGAGACCTTTTTTGTTCAGAATGTCCAAAATTATCTAAAAAAAAATTGTTCAAAGTGAAAAAATTATTTTTGTGGATTTGTTTAAAAAATTGTTTAAACAATTTTTCGACCACGGCACCTTGTGAATATGTTATAAGGACCTCTTTTTGAGTAAGTTTGTGCAAAAAAATCGAATCGGAATAATTTCACTAACAGGGGCGACGATAAATCCGGGACTATAGCGCTAATTATTAATAATTAAAAATAACAGCTTTGTAATAAAATAATGACAAAAATCTCTTAAGGACCTTGAAGCAAGGGTTTGAAACTTGATCTGCTCACTTTTTAATTTCATAATAATAACTTTTAATCGAGTTATTAAGACTTAAAAATGGCCATTTTCGCATTTTTCAAATTTTTAATCGCATATAACTCGACAACAATCAATTTTAAACAAAAATGGCAAGACACCTTTTTTGCCCAGAATGACACAAGTTATCTAAAAAAAATTGTTCGAAATGAAAAAATTGTTTTTGTGAATTTGTTTCAAAAAAATTTTTTAAACAATTTTTCGACCAATGCACCGCCCGGCACCCTTTGGATATGTTATAAGGACCTCTTTTTGAGTAAGTTTGTGCAAAAAAATCGAATCGGAATAATTTCGCTAGCGGGGGCGACGATACTGCCCGGTCTACTTTTGATGCTGATGGTGATAGAATAGATACTTTTTATATAACAAAAATAAAACTTTTTTTAAACTCTTTAAAAATTTGTGGCGGGTTTTCCCCGAAAAGTGCGTTATTTTTTGGACATTTTACGTTGAACTAGTCGATTTGGAATTTGACGAATAAGAACCAACTTTTGATTAGCTCCAACTCTGTTTTTATTGTGTGTCCAGACTTCATACATACATCATTTTTTTTACTGTTTTATAAGCTTTATATTTGCTAGGAATAGTTTTTCGATCAAATACTTACTTTTTGATTTATTTGCGAAAAACCATCTAAAAACAAAAGTTACAAGGAATTTAATTAGTTTATCCACTTACGGACTTATTTGGACCTATATTTTTTCACACTCGAGAAGGGGGTGGTACTCATCCCCAGAAAAAAAGCACACACTGGCACTCTGATGTTCATTTCGCGAAATATCGCAGGGTTCGTATTTAAAATTTTTAATTTACTCCTCACCCCTTTCCGTGGGGGTTCGTTTTTGGTATCATTCGATAGACTTTTGAAAAATATTGAACACGCATTTTTTAGTTTTTCGATCTGACGTTCATTTCGCGAAATATTCGCTTTTTTGTGAAACTTTGTGACTCGCCCATCATTTCTTCAGATTTGGGAACACTTAATAATCGGAGGGGGCCAAGTCAGGAGAGTAAGCCGCATGAGAAAGTAATTAGAACCCCAACTCGAATTTTTGCTACTGTCACAACGCTCTTGTGAGTCGATGTATTGTCTTAGGTCTTGAGAACACTTTTTTCTTCTGCTTATGGAGTCGTTTTTCATTCATCACATACCGGAACTCACCACATAAATTTTGAAGACCCTGACATCAAAACTGTATTAAATTATATGTGATCTAAGTAAGTTAATGAAAAGTCAGAATAGATTAGAACACTTATAAAAAAAATTGTAACAAGCAATTGGACATCGTAAGTTCTAATTTTTCACAAAAAGTGACCGGAAGTTGAACCGGCAGTCGATATTTGAACCCTTCGTGTAACTTTTTGTCAGCTGATATGACGGATGAATTTTGTTCACCTACAGATATGGACGAACAGACAGGCATGAAACCGGAAGTATGTATTTGTTCTGGTCTTTCTTAGTCGTGTTGACCAATAGTTTGTACTATTTCAACGAATTTAAAACAGTACTTTCGGTTGCAACTCTGGAACAGGCAGTCCGAGGTCAAACTTCTCACATGTAATATCATATTTTGGTTATAGGCTTTCATTTGACACCTTATTTGTCATTCTTTCTGTCCTACTAATAGACGAGTTGTGTTTATTGACGGACAGACATGGATAATTCTAGGTTTTCACATTTAATGATAAAAACAATAATTATACAATTCAGTTAACCTGACTATATCATTGTGATAATGACTTCTTATCTAAAAGTGACAACGGCAATAATTGCCGTTGTAATAATTATTATTCCATTCACTCACGATAAAATATCGCAAAACCTCCAGATTTTAAAGAACCGCTTGGATTGACATAAAATTTGGCACACACGTAGCTAAAATGCCAAAGAAAAAAGTGAGATTATGCCGATATGTTCTCTTGTCCTGGATGTGACTTTCACCCCTTCTTGGAGGTGAAAAAACATACGTGCAAAATAAGTCCGGAAGTGGATAAACTGACTAATTCTAATTCTAAGCAAATTTTGTTCTATAAAAGTTTTAGGTCAATACTTTTCGAGGTATGTGCGAGTGAATATGTTTATTTTTCATAGAAAAACACGTTTTGGACGGATTTTCGCAAATAACTCAAAAAGTAAGTATGTACATATTTTATCGAAGAAAATATTCCTAGCAATAATATAGCTTATGAAAAAGAGGTGTCAGTATAAGGTCTGTAGACCCAGTAGAAGCAGGGTTGCAGCTAATGAAAAATAGGTTCTTATTCGTCAAATACCAAATCGAATATTTCAACGTAAAATAACCAAAAAAATAAAGCACTTTTCGGGAAACACTCATCATAACTCTTTTAAAGTGTTTAAAAAAAATTTTTTTTGGTGTTTTTAAAACAGTTTCTAGCGTGAAAAGTAAGCAAGTTACGCTGAAAATAAAATCGTTCCCTTTTTTTGGCAAAAGAAAGTCATGAAAATTAATTGTTACCGCTTCACACGTTACTTTAGATAAATGTATTGTTTATACAGGGTGTCTCCGAAAATAGTGCGTTCCTTTAAGGTGTGGATTTAATACACAATTTAGAACAAAAAGGTGTTGTAACATTTTTTCCTAAAGTTAACCGTTTCAACAAAAATTACGTTGTTCTCCATAAGAGTAAATTTTTATTTTCATAAATTTATATGACCTGGCAACATGGCGTAGAAGAACCTGTGACTGTGAAATTTAATCTAATGGGACCCCTTGTTTATTTACTAATTGAGTATCAATTTGCATATCAAAATGTATTTTCGTTTTTTGGTCAAACGGCTGAATTTAGAATAAAATGTTATAAGACTTTTTTGCTCTACATTGTGCTTTCTATCTATACCTTTAAGGAACGCACTATTTTCGGGGAAACCCTGTATATGATCTGTAAGTTGCATTGGTTCAAAATGCTTATTTTTGAAAGGGGTTTTGTTGAAAGGCCTCGAACGAATCACTAGTCACGAGTATGTATATGCAAATTTTGAACAGCCATATCTTAACCAATTTTTGTCTTCCAGAAAATCAAAAAATTCCAAATATTTAAAAAAGCAACACCTACATTTTTTACTCTTTAAGATATTTGGTATCACTAATAATTTTTAAGTTATTTTGACAAAAGTCTTTTTTTCAAAATTAAAGATTTAAAAAAATTTACTTTAAAACCAAATTTTTCCACAAATAAGCACTTTGAACTGATGAAACTTACAAACACAAACAATACATAAAGTTACTTGTGAAGTGGTAACGATTAATTCCATTTGGGCTGTTAATTAGAGGGAGTTTTTAGAATATTTTTAACCAAAAAAAAAAGGAACAACTGTATTTTGACGTAACCTGCTTACTCTTGCTGCTGGAAACTTAAAAAAAAAATAAAAATAAACGTTTTCTTAAACACTTAGAAAGTTGTAATAAGTTTTCCCAGAAAAGTGTTTCATTTTTTTTATTTCACGTTAAAATATTCGATTTGGAATTTGAGATATAAGAGCTTATTTTTCACTATAGTCTGTTTTTAAACAAGAGGAGTCATTCAAATTTCCCGCGCCGTACACCTTGTTTGTAATTGGTACAACCTCAGGCAATTTTACACATATCAAATTTTGACACTATTGGCATTTCATAGGTTAGTTTATTTATTTTATCAGCAATTTTTGTATTTTCTGCGTTCTTCCTTTTATTTTTAGATTTTTAGTCAAGATTACCGTCAAAGGCCGATATGATCAACCAAAAAAGAAGATTTATCTGATGATATTTCTAGTGACTTTCTTGGGTGTGAATCTGCCATTTAGTTTACCTCCTCCTCTTGGTTTTAAAACAAAGCTTAGCAATAACTCTGCTTCTACTGGGTCTACAGACCTGACACATATACCATTTTTTCACTTTTTTATAAGCTATATTTACTATTTGCTAATTTTTTTTCAATAAAGTACCTACTTTTTGAGTTATTTGCGAAAAACCGTATAAAAACGTTTTTTTTTTTTGTTGAAAAATGAACATATTCACTCGCAAATATCTCTAAAAGTATTGACTTAGTGAAAAACGCTATAAAATAGAAGTTGCTTAGAATTAGTCAGTTTATCCAATTCCGGACTTATTTGAACGTATTTGTTTTCATACCCTATAACCGACGAAACTCACCTCCAGATCAAAAGCACATATCGGCACAATATCACTTTTTTTCTTTAACATATTAGCTATAGGTACGTGTCCCAAATTTTATGTCAAACCAAGCGTTTCTTCAAAATTCTGACCAAAAACCATAAGTAAATTAAACGAAAATATAAAATGAATTTTTCAAACAAATATTTTAAGTCGGTATGAGAAATTTTAATTTAACAGATGAAATCAAATAAACACAATTCAACTCGTAAAATATTTAGACCCTTGCTTGGTAATCCAGCTGAACAGGTAAAGAACCTACCTTTTATGTAGTGTATAATCTGAGAGGATGGAATATTTTACCAAAATATTCCATCCTCTAAGTTTACAATAGACCTTTTCTACCTGTCCTCAAAAGATCGGTATTTTTAACTCGTGGCAACGTCGAAAAGCGGCAAAATGATGGGAAATACACATTTTTATGTGGTGGAAGTCAAAATGGTTATGAAGTGTAAAAATTTTTGTATATAATTTAAATTTTTAAAATTAAAATTTTAGAAAACTGAGAACGATACAGGGCGTTAAAAAATGCGCTCAACAAACATACACGAATTAAAATTCGAAAATGATAGTATTTCTTGGTGATGCCAAATGACTGCAACATGAAAAGATGACATAATGATAGCGGGATGTATATATATATATATATATATATATATATATATATATATATATATATATATATATATATATATATATATATATATATTTTGCTGGCCATTTTTTGATTTTGTTGGTGTGTTGCTAATATTTTCTCCGTACCTATATATTTTGCGTACAAACTTAAGTATATTTCGTATTTCTGACTTTTGGATTGCTTGTCAATAATTTTTGCTTTCATCATGTGTGCTTTTAAAGTTGAACATCTTCTGGTGGACGAATTGGACTATGAGTTGAAAATTAGGGACGTAGTACCAGAGGAGTCAGCAACCGTCGATAGAAAACGCAATCTTCTGCGGGGTGCTTTGAAGCAAGAAGCAGGCAATAGGAGTTTCACCCAACTTTCGGCTGTACATATCCCTTTTGAGGACCAACGGAAAGGAATATCCGAAACGTTGGATAGCTTGTCGAAGAAAATAGAGAAGTTTAGGGGAACTGTACAGGACAATGAATATGTTAGATTAATATCTCGTCTAGCTCATATTTCTGGCCGGGTACACTTGTTACAGTGTACTACAGAAGAGCAGGAACCTTTTAAAAAGTCTGTTTCTCTTAAAATCCTTACCTTGGAGGGTGAGCTTGATTCTAAGGTTAACCCCATAACCACATCTACTCCTAATGCTCCAGTCAGTGTCGTTCCTAGTTTCACATACTCCAAACCTGTGCAAGTACACAAATGGGGTGTTTCATTTTCCGGTGAAAAACAGCACAATGATGTGATTACATTTTTAGAAAAGGTCGAATGTCTTCGTGTATCTAGAGGTGTCTCTGAAGAAAATTTGTTTGCTGCTTCAGCTGAATTGTTTACCGGTCCTGCTTTTACCTGGTTCATGAATAATAGAGGTAATTTATCTTGTTGGTCTGATCTGGTTCGCAAGTTGAAGTCAGATTTTCTTCCTTACTCATACCAGGATGATCTCTTGGATGAAATCAAAAACCATAAGCAGAAACCAGGAGAGTCTGTCACTATGTTCATTAATACTATATTAGGCATGTGTAGCCGTTTAGATACTCCGTTATCTGATTTGTCCAAAATAAAAATCATCTTAAAATGTTTACTGCCCTTTTATCATCAGCAGTTAGCTCTTATGGACATCCAGAGTATTGATGACCTCACTGTAAAGTGCAAACGTTTGGAGGAAACGTTATCCTGGTCTTCTCAGCCTCCATCCACATCTCGACCCTCTTCTAATTCTTCTTCTCAGCCAACTTCCTTTAGACAACGTTCTTGGCAAAATAAGGGCCCTGAACGTAATGTTTCTGTTTTTAGTTCCGTTGTTTGCTGGAATTGTCATCAGTCTAATCATAAGTTCAATGATTGTGGTATCCCACAAACTCGTATTTTCTGCCACGGTTGTGGTAGGGAAAATACCCTCAAAAGAAATTGTGTCAAGTGTTCGGGAAACGAAATGTCGGAGGTCCGTCCCCTGAGCGTTTCTCCGTCCAACACCCAATCAGGGAATCAAACCCCATCAGAAAACGAGACAGCTGGCCCAAGCACACCAAGCAACTCAAACCCATCTTCCAATCGGAAAGGGAAGAAGGCATCGTTCACGAAACAAGCACACACCACAAATCAAAATCAGTCCAGAAATTAAGTTTTAGTCATGATACGTTGAACGCACATGATTCACAGGGTTGAAAAGCCACAAATTCTTCTTTAATTGGTAGTGTTAAGTATAATAATAATTTTGATGGTGAAGTAGTTCCATATAATGGTTGTATCCAACCAAATATTTTAGATTTAGATATTAACTCTTTATTAGTTAGGAAACAAAATGATAATAGGCCATACCTACCTATTCAAATTTTAGGACAATCGTGTTTAGCTTTATTAGATAGTGGCTCTAATATTTCATTGATAGGAGCACATTCATTAAATTTATTGAAAAATGCTAATATTCCCATTATGCCCATTTCATCTTTGCAAGTATCTACTGCAGATGGTACAGTCCAATCTATTACAGGCAAACTCCAAATTGAAATCACAGTGGCAAATGTATGTAGGAAAATTACATTTTATGATATTCCTTCTGTACAGAATTCTATAATTTTAGGTATGGACTTCTTCAATGCTTTTAATAGCACCTTAAGTTGTTCTGATTTTTCTTTTTCCATATCTGAATTTAATCTGTCTACCCTTAGTGCTATTCATGATTTTTCCAGTTTATCTAGTTCTGAACAAAGGCAATTGGAGAATATGATCTCTCAGTTTACTACTCTTTCTTCAAATGACAAACTAGGTCGTACTTCATTAATATCTCACACTATTGAGGTGGGAAATCCTACTCCTTTGAGATTATATCAGTATCCCATACCTCAAGCCTGGCAGGCAGATTTAGAAAAAGAAGTAGATTCGATGCTTGCTTTAAATATCATAGAACATTCAACGTCGTCCTATTGTTCCCCACTCTGGTTAACAAAGAAGAAGGATGGATCCTTCAGGATCTGCTTTGATGGTCGAAAACTAAACAGTATCACCACTAACAGGGATGCTTATCCAATTCCCCGAATCGACGTGATTTTGAGCAAACTTCAGAATGCCAAATACATCTCTTCGATTGATTTGTCTAAGGCCTTTTTACAGATCCCACTGAGTGAAGAGAGCAAGAAATATACTGCTTTTGCTGTCAGTGGTAAAGGATTATTCCAGTTTGTCACCATGCCTTTCGGTCTTGTTTCTGCTCCTCAGACAATGTGTCGTCTGATGGATTTAGTCATTGGTCCACAGTTAGAGCCCTATGTTTTCTATTATTTGGACAATATTTTAGTAGTCACTCCTGATTTTTCCCTTCATATGGAAATTTTAGATAAATTGTTTTTACGTCTTAAGGAAGCTTATCTAACAATTAATCTGGATAAGTGTCAGTTTTGTCGCCCTAGTCTTAAGTTTTTGGGTTATGTCGTTGATAATCAGGGTCTAAGGACTGATCCTGAGAAAATAGTTGCTATTAAGAATTTTCCTATACCTAAGACCACCACCCAAGTCCGTAGGATATTGGGAATGTGTGGATATTATCGCCGGTTTGTACCTTCATACTCTACCTTGTTGTCACCTCTTACGGATCTTTTGAAGAACAGGAAAAAGGGGCAGACCATTACCTGGACTCCTGAGGCTGATGAAGCTTTTAGGCGCGTTAAAGAGGCTTTAACTAGCGCACCAGTCATGATGTCACCTAATTTTAATGAGCATTTTTATTTGATGACTGATTGCTCTAATACTGCTTCTGGTGGCGTATTGTTCCAGTTGAAAGATGGCTCGGAACATCCCATAGCTTACACGAGTAAGAAATTGAATAAGGCCCAGAAAAACTATTCCACCACTGAGAAAGAACTCTTAGCTATCATACATGGGTTGGAAGCATTTCGTTATTATTTAGAGGGCCGTAATTTCACCATAATTACGGACCACAGTTCCTTGGTATGGCTTCATAGTATGAAAAACCCATCTCAGAGACTTTCCCGATGGATATGCAAACTGGCTGCCTATTCATATAAGATTGTTCATCGAAAGGCCAACGGTGTAGTGGTTGCTGATGCTCTTTCCCGTGTCCATGATCTTAATGTCTTAGATTTGTCCACCTTAACTCCTGACGAGTGGTATCAGAATATGATTGATAGGGTTACTCAAGACCCACAAAATTATCCTGATTTTAAGGTAGAGAACAATATACTGTACAAACATATCTTAAGTCCTATAGAGGCCTTATCCAATATGTCAGATTGGAAAATAGTTGTACCTACGCCAAATAGGGAGAACATATTACGTATGTTTCATGATGAAGTTACTGCTGGACATTTTGGTTTTTATAAAACTTATCATCGTATCGCCGAATTATATTATTGGCCTGGCATGCGCCAATCTATAAAAAGGTATATCTCTAAATGTATAGTTTGTGCCACTTGTAAACCCAGTAATTTACCACAAGCTGGACTCATGGGTTCCTTTAGGAACATTAATTTTCCTTGGAAGATGATCTCATTGGATCTCATTGGACCCTATCCTCGTAGTTATAAGGGTAATACTTACTGCTTGGTAGTTGTGGATTATTTCACCAAATTTCCTGTAGTTTGTCCTCTTCGTCAGGCCACAACTCCAGCCATTCTGAAATATTTAGAGGAACAAGTCTTTTTGTTGTTTGGTGTTCCCCAAATTGTGTCATGTGACAATGGTCCTCAGTTTGTGTCAAAGGCTTTTAAAGACCTTCTAACTAAATATAAGCTTCAGAAGACCTTTTATAATGCTGCCTACCATCCTCAAGCCAATCATACTGAGAGAGTGAATCGCAGTATTGTCACAGCCCTAAGGTCCTATACATTCCCAGATCACAGAGCTTGGGATCAATATATCCATTCCATAGCTCAAGCCATAAGGACCTCTGTCCATGAGGTTACCCAATGTTCTCCTGCATATCTCAATTTTGGTAGAAATGTTGCTTTATCTGGTGACTATTTTGGTGCAATTTCAGACACTTCCACAAATCTACCTCAGATATCCGATAACCTTCATCGCTTAGATGATCTCCAGACTCTACCTCAAATTTTTTCTGACATTCGCAAGAAGTTAAAAACTTCCTATCTAAGGAACCAGCAGCAGTATAACTTGAGGAAAAGAGATCTGCGATTCTTCGTTGGAGATAGAGTGTTGAAGCGAAACTTTGTGAAGTCCAATAAGGGTGATGCTATTTCGGCAAAATTTTGCCAGAAATATATTCCTTGTACGGTCGTGAAGGTAATATCTCCGTTAGTTTATGAATTGAAGGACAATGCGACTAACAAACGAATTGGACAATTTCACATAAAGGATTTACTGCCTGATAACACCATGGATGAGAGTGATTCTTCATCTTCGGAAGATTAATTTTATAGGGTTTTTTTTGAGCTAATCTCTTCCTCTATTTGTCTTTGGCTCAATCTCTTTATGATTTGGTATTTTAGCTTAATAATTTATTCACCAGATAGAGCAGGTACATAGCTCAATTTTTATCTTTTGGCATTGTTGTTAGATGACTTCTAATTTATGAATCATTAGGTTAATTATTTCTGTAACACTCTTATATATGAGCTTATCATTTTCTTTTTTACTACTATTAATGATGCACTTCAATTATTATGCATCAACATTATTAATTATTAATACTGTTAGTAGGATTACCCAGTTAATAAGAACCAACTTGTAATTTTTAGATTGTGCACCTTCCCCCTTAGCATAGAAGGGTTGTTGATTATTGTATATTTATATATTTGAATATGTAAGCTCATGCAAGTACGTTGGTTTAATATTGATATTTGGTATGGAACTATGGAACTAAGAATATTATACACTACTTATCTCAGGTTGTGTGTTGTATTTTTGATATTTGACTACATACTATTTTTTTTATATGTATCTTTTATTATCTTGTTATTAGATTTGCCATATTGGAAAGATGGGGTGGTTCTTAATTTTATATTGGTTTACTTTATCAACATTTGTCACAGATATCCTAAATACTTTATAATAATTTATATCCTTATGCCCTACACAGTATGATTCTGGAATTAGTTTGGAATTCTGATGTATGTATGGATTTCTTCTTAAGAACTAGTCTGCCAATACTCTGTAATTTGGGTTCCTAGGTAACCTAGTGAATGCGTGGGTTCGAAATTCAGCAACTGATCACTGCTATCCGATTTCGTAACCTATGTTTTCATAGCAGAGTACGCAGATGTTTATTCATCAAAATATTTCTGGTCAGGAAATGTTGGCCACATGTTCTGACCATCCTTGTGTAATTATTCCAATCATTCCAGTTACATTTTTTTAGCATTTGATAGGGAATATTTAGTTTACATTATGTCCCGTACTTCATAGGTAGTAGGTTCCTTTTAGTATTTGAGGTGTTTGGACAAATGAATTGCTTATTTTAGTAGATTTCCTCTTCTTTCCTGAGGCATTAGTTTGTTGTTGAGATTCAGGAATATTTCCTGGATAATTCTATGTATGCGAGAACGTATGAATCTACAGTTTTATTCAAAATTGGTTGCTCGTTCTCGTCATATTTTTTTTTCTATCATTTATTATGGTGTCATAGAACTTGTAAGTTCACCATTTAGATTTTATTATTACAATTGGTACGTTATCTGTATTTCTTATTCCCATGCCTCTATTGTAGCTACATGCTATAGCTAGTGAACAACTGCACGGACCAATTTTAGTTAGTCAACGACGTACTTTAGTCGATAGACCTAATTTAGTTTATTTAGTATTAGTGAGAATTGGTACACAAATCTTCCTGATCGTTCTTCTTTGGATATGCTCCTATAAATCTGGTGTCCATTGATAGTCCGATTTTGGATTAAGAGTCCGATTCCACATTTATTTTGATTAATGAGTTTTTGGATAACTTTGATATGCTTACTATTTGTATTATTTGGCACTGGTGAGAATTGTTCCATAAATATTCCTGATTGTTCTTCTCTGGACATGCTATTATGAATCTTGTGTCCATTGGTAGTTCAATTTTGGATTAAGTGTTCGATTCGTCACTGATTTTAGTTTTGATTTCTTTTGTCTTACTTTAGTATATTTATTTGGTTTATGGTGCGAATTGGCTCATACCTTTGCCTGGTTGTTCGTCCTTGGATATACCCTTTTTAAATTTGATGTCCATGGATAGTTCAATTTTGGATTTAGTGCCAGTTCGACATTTATTTATCATTACGAACTTTAGTATATTATTTAGCTTATGTTTTGGTTTGCAGACAAAATGTCGATGACATTTTAATATGACTTCGAGTCATCGTTGGCGATTCATAGTTTTGGTGTAGTGATCATCCTTCGTTCCCTGATCCTTAATTTGTGGTTACTTGTAATCTTGCGGATCAACGTAGAATGATAGATTATTACCACTTGGTTATTAATATTTTGAATTAAAAAAAAAAAAATTTTTTTTTGCTTAAAATTTTTTTTCTCCGAGTAGAAGGGGAATATAACATTCCGTTAATTTCTAATTATTAACGGTTTGTCATTAAGTTATACTCAAAATCAATAAGATCTAATTAAAATAAATCTTTGACTGACGTCATACTTAACTAGTAGTTGGCACGAGTTCTTCAGTTGGTATTAGACACCATTCGCTGTCACGTAAGTTTGTTCTGTGAGGCTCCTCGTCTAACGACGGGAAATAATTGACTTCGCTTGGTACGCTAGAACGGAAAAGTGGCGGATGACTGATTGAAAAGGACGGAAATTTTAATACAATAGTTTCAAGCTTTTATAAGTGATATTTAGTGGCAAATTATTGGTGGTGTTTTGGAGAAGCTAGGAGACTAAGTTTTGGGAGATCCCGGAGGAATTGGAAGTCATGTCATCCGCCACTTGGGGGAAATCTTAAACTGTAACCAGTCCGTCAGCTCCCCTCACAACTGGGAGCAACCGTTCTACGCCAAGCCAGGTCATTTGGAGACCAGCCTGGAGAACCTCCCACATACCTACTTTGTATCCTGCCCTCTGCACCCCAGAAGGGCATCGGTATATTAATTGGTACAAGCTAGCACCATCCCTGTGCTAATTCGCCTACCAGGGATTTTGGAATCCGTAGCAAGGACACTCTCGGGGACCATATAGGGTTTGTTTTGGGACACTTAGTATCTGCTAGTGATTGTCACTTCCACTATTACACCACATTCATTTTTTGTATAAGACTCGGGACATTTATTTTGATGATTATGTTTTATAGTTTATCGCACATATTTTGTTTCAATATTTAAGTTGCATATTGTTTTTATATATCTATAATAGTTGATAGTGTTCCCCAAACAAGTAAACTCTCTGGTCAAAGAGGTTTGAGCTCAGATCATCTTTTCCCCATATGAGATTCTCTTTACCTTTATATATTACCTGAAATTTACTTGTACCATTTATTTACTTAATTAACTTTATATTTTTAGTACTAACCTTGCTTGTCTCCACTTATCAATTTAAATTTATATACTTTTTCCTCTTAATTTGCTTAATTTATTAACTTATTCATATAACTTTAATCTTTCTTTAGTCAATCATAATTATTTAACTTATTTGCTTAACTTTACTTAAATTCATTTAATCAATTTTTAATTATATCTTTGGACGCTATTCCCTTTGAATAGCTATCCATTTTACTTGTTATATTTTTTAGTGACTACGTGTCGAAGCAACTGATTTTTATATATCAAGTAGACCGTAGGTTCACCTTAATGAGGCTAGTGCCTATTTAACTCTTTGAGAGTTACGGAAATTATTCATTGTGAATAATCCTCCCTTAATTATATTCTGGTTCATTAGTTCTATAGGGTTTAACGTTGCTGTACGTATTGCAATCGTACAATTATTTGGTGAAGGTTGTTATTTAACCTAGTATATGTAAGTTGGGGGTATGCTCCATATAAGAGCTACTCCATTACTAATGTAACTATAGATTATATTTATATTACTATAGGTAATTATTTCCCATTGTCATTTTAGAGTTACATAGTTTGTATTTTTCTAACTCAGAGGTTGTCAAAAATCTAAGTAGTTATATTTAATAAATATTTATTTGTTTTGTATATCAATTATTTTTTTTCCCATTTTTGAATTTAATATATTTACTATTTAACAGCAGTGTAAGATACCTGGAAGTTTGGTCCATTCCAACTTCTGGCGCCCATAATTCAGTCTATTTTATTTATCTCCTATATCCTTCTATTTTTATTATATTATTATATTTATCTAATTTATTTTCTGAACATATATTTTTATCTTAAAAAATTTCCCTTCTTCTAGTCATCATCTCTCTTTAGGTTGAGCTACTGTTCTTCGACAGGCATGCAAATGAGCCGTATCCATCCTTGAGTGTCAAGTTGCTCTCTTGCATCTATAGCTAGCCAACTCTATTCAGTTTGCCTCTGTCTCTCCATACTTCCATTATCAGTTCATCACCCTTCCTTCATTCATTTCATCTTATCATTTTTGTCCTACAAATACTACTGCAAAGTAGTATTTTTGTTACATGGTCAATGAATCTCTATGTATGAAGAAACCGCGGAGTGCTACCATTTAAAGGGGTGCGTTTTTGAGAAATGGTCAATTAGTCCCTGGGCACAGGATACATTAGGGCGAGTTCTATGCACTTTTGGTACAAACACGTCTACATAAAAATTGTTCCTGGTTAAATTTTCTATCTAAATATGACTTTAAAAGTCAAAGATACTTTTTTTTTACAAAAATATATTCAAAAGAAAAAGTACAAAGGAACCCAAAAGAAAGAAATTTTGTCTTTTGTCCCATAACTTTTGTCCACGGGGATATAAGTATAGATATTGCTTAACAAAAAAAAACTTACATATTTTCTCTTTAAAACGATGTTTGGTAGAGGTCATTAGGATTTACAGTTTTCGAAATATGATTTTTCAAATTTCGCAACTCACAGCAATTTTGGGCAATTTTCCTTGTTATTTCGCAAATATTGTTCTGTAACTTTTTCTACCCAACTTTAGACATATGCAATAATACATGTAAAAGGAATAGAAATCAATTACCTTTAAAATGTTCTACCGTATAATGTTGTACAACTTCTTTTAAAGAGGTTATCTTTTTCAAGATTGTATACTTTTAACGAGTTTTTATATTTTTTACGATTATTTTTTAAATTTCCCATTATACCTTTTTTTGTTTTACATTTAGGTATATATTATACAATAAAAAAGAAAGCTTATTCTGTTTACTTTAAAATGGTGTATCATAAAAAATTCTAGGATTATTTTTGAATAAGATATGCTTTTTCAAATTGTAATAAGTACCTACTTGCAACGAGTTTTGATTTTAGGATTATTTTTTAAATTTCTCATTATAACTTTTTTCTGTGATTGTGTGTTATGATTGAATCTCATTTTTTATAGGTAATACTTTGGATCCATTTGACTCGGCTGGGCAAACTTCAAAATATGGATTAATTCCAATAATTACTGTCAAAGCTCCTGCACCACAAGCTTTGCTTGAAAAAATAGCCTGTAAATTTACCAAAGGATGTACAAAAAATAGTTGTAGGAAGATAGGAACTAGCTGATCAATATTCTGCAAAGGGTGCATATGCATGGGTATTAATAATTGTGAGAACTCTAAAATACCTGAGGTGTCAGAGGAAGATATTGAAGCTAATGCTAACGAAGAGATTGACTTTGATTTTGAAAAGCTTTTAAATGTCAACGTTTAAACAATTTTAACTAAAGTGATGTTTTCTGAGACTAATGTTTATGTAATTTTTGTAAAAGAAATAATTTTAAATAATACAGGTAAAAAAATATCAAAGAATCACTCAATTTCCATTATTTAAATATAGATGATACACCATTTTAAAGATCAGAAAGTAAGCCCTCCTTATTGAGCAGTATATAGAACATTCATGTACAAGAAAAAAAAGTTATAATGAGGAATTTAAAAAATAATCCTAAAATCAAAAATCGTTGCAAGTACTTATTACGTTATGAAAAATAATATCTTATTCAAAAATAATCCTAGAATTTTTTGTAATACACCATTTTAAAGTAAACAAAATAAGCTTTTTTTATTATATATTATACTATATACCTAAATATAGAAGAAAAAGTTATAATGAGAAATTTAAAAAAAAAAACGTAAAAAATGTAAAAAATAATATCTTTGTTATATTACGTATTATATAATATATAATATAATATTGAATTATATATACTATATATAATATAATATATTATATAATAGTATTATATTATTTTTATATTATATTATAAAAAATCGTTAAAAGTATAAAATTTTGAAAAACCATAATCTCTTTAAAAAAAAGTCGTACAACGTTATACAGTAGACCATTTTAAAGGTAATTGATTTATGTTCCTATTACGTGTACCATTGCGTATACCTAAAGTTACGTAGAAAAATGTTACAGAACAATATTTGCGAAATAACAAGGAAAATTGCCCAAAATTGCTGTGAGTGGCGAAATTTGAAAAATCATATTTCGAAAACTGTAAATCCTAATTACCTGTGCTAAACAACATTTTAAAGAAGAAATATGTAGGTTTTTTTTCTGTAAAGCAATGTCTATACCTATATCCTCGTGGACAAAAGTTATGGAACAAAAAACAAAATTTCCTTCTTTTGGGTTCCTTTGTGCTATTTCTTTTGAATATATTTTTGTAAAAAAAAAGTATCATTGACTTTAAAAAGTGATATTTAGATAGAAAATTGAACCAGGAACAATTTTTATGTAGATATGTTTGTACCAAAAGTGCATAGAACTTACCCTAATGTAACCTGTGCCCAGGGACTAATTCACCCATTTCTCAAAAACGCACCCCTTTAAATGGTAGCACTCCACGGTTTTTTCATTTATAGATGTCCATTGACCATATGAAATAATAAAACCCTGCTAACGTTGTAGTTTCTTTTAGCTATCTTATTTTGAATATAATCAATAGCCTACTATTTTCGGCTGCAATGCTATTCAAATGGGGATTAATTTTTTATCCAATCCTGAGAAAACTAATAAGCATTTTTAAAAAAAATTAAACGCAGAATAAAATATTACGTTATTATCGAGGGCTCAAAGTCCCTGAGAACGTCTATAATGTTTATTTTAATAAGTTACAGGAGTGAAAAACTAAGAGAAAATTTATATTAGTGTGATTTTTAATTTCAAATATCTGATTCAAAATAAACTTTTTATTTATTCTAAGGGACTTTCGGCCCTCGGTAATAATTTAGTCTTTCATTCTGCGTTTAAATTTTTAAAAAATATTTATTGGTTTTTTCAGGATTCGAAAAAAATTAACACAATATCTTGGTAATATTTTCCAAATCTATCTTTGTCTTAAAACGCACTCAACCGAATAGAATTTTGTCAGCATAATTGTCTGTCAGACACTGACAATCAGTGACAATTTTAAATATTTGACATGGCATCGGGAATATTTCGAGCTGTTGATTAAATACTATTGATATGTAGTGTATTGTATTGATATAGTGTATTGTATTGATATATAATTGATTTAAGACGTGAACTTAATAAAAAGTTTTTTATTGTGTATTATTTGTCGAAGATCCAAGCAGAGAATACATCAGGATAATATATTCTGTGATCCAATTATTTTGTTGTTAAAGATGTTCAAAATTGAAAGCGTTCCATAGTAACAATAAATTATTAAAAAATCACTTTTCCTCTTTTCTCGATTGAGTATTAGTTTTTGTTGTACAAATAAGTTATTAGAATCACTGAATACATAGTTAGTGGAAAAATTATCACATTTAATAACTGAATTAATAATTTCCAATTATATAAAAATAACAGTTATCCAAGAATATTCAAAAGCCATCTCTTTATGTTAATCAAGACATTTTCAAGTAGAATGACATTCTAGTAATGTTACGTATCCATACCAGTGGGAATTTTACTACACGTAATTTGCCGTGTAAAGACAGAAAAAGTAGGGATAGCCGTAAAATATTTGAAGAGTACAGGGGAAAAACAGGGAATATCACTTTTTCATGAATTTTTGCTTTTCTCTCCATGTGGTAATAAAAACTGAGTACTATCGACTAGACTATCAATTCAGAACAATAACCAAAAAGACCAGTTTTTATAAATTTTTTAAGAATTTGTAACCAGACGAAGGACCAGGATTGTCCGCACGCCACTGGACAAAAAAGAATATTAGCAGTTTTTTGGTGCATTATTAAATTAATAAGTTAACACAGATTAATATTATATGAAGATTATAGACTAATAATTGCTAGAATTCTGATAAAAATCTCCTAAGTAGTTTTTAGATATCATAAGAAATAAACCTTTATTGGTGTTTATGTCAATATGTATAAAATGTGACATTCCTTGTTTTTCCCCTGTACTCTTCATTTGCGAATTAGGTACCCATGGCCTTAATCGTTTACGTTATGCTTCATACATAAACAATAAAGTTTCAAATTTATCCAGTTTCTGTCCGATTTCTATCAAATTTTCAGCGAAAAAAAGTTATGGCATGCCCAATGTATTGTCGTGGGCTTCGACGGTCCATAAACCGCAAGGTTCGACTGTTGACTATGCTGTCGTAAACTTGGGCCCGAAATTGTTTGCGTAAGGACAGGCTTAAAAGCCTGCATTGAGCCTGCAAAGCTTATGTTGCATTGAGCCGAGTGCGATCATTAAGGTACGTATCCATACAAGGGCGAACCCCGCTCGGTGCAGCTGCTCAAAATGGATACGACATGCGCTCCCCTACATATAAACCGCAAACCGGTTGAATCTAAGAGGGTAAGCGCCGAGCGGCCATCCCCGACGTACCCACTATGTGGAGCTAGGAGCTACTACACCGAGCGAGGTTTACCCTTGTATGGATACGTACCTTTAGACGGCTTGCGCATTGAAGAACTGCTTTACGAGAAATTAACAGGGTCTACACCGTGCAATAGTAAAGTGTTAGAAGAGATGGAAAGACTGCGAAAACTGTAGTAGGTGTAAATAATGATTTTGATTCAAGAAGTGTATGCAGAGATTACAGAAAATGTACAATGTATGTATAAAAAGTTGAAATAAATGCAAAAAATCTATCTGTCATATACTTACATCCTTTTCTAAACATGACGACATATTTTAATGTTTGAAAAGTGTAAGACTAAAGAGTAAAAAATAAAAAAATATGAAAAACAATTTTTTAAGAAACTCTTTTCTTTAGTTGCATGTGACTTAAATTTAAAATATGAAAAAAATAACTAAAAAGTAAAAAATCAAAAAATCAAACTCGAAGGATTTTTCGAAAAACGTTCGTTAAAAAAATAAAAATTTAACTCATTCGTTAAAGAAAAGCGAGGGGCGCTATCCTCAAACTGTTTATTCGATGAAGACGTGCCCCACGCTTTTCTTTAACGAATGTGTTAGATATTTTCATTTTTTTATCGAACGTTTTTTTCGAATAATCCTTTGAGTTTGATTTTTTTATTTTTTTTTTGCTTTTTAGTTTTTTTTTATAATATTTTCAATTTTAGTCACTCATAAATAAATAAAAGCGTTTCTTAATAGTTATTTATGATATAAGTGTTAAAAGTACAGGTTTAAGGCACGCATGTGAAAGTTTGCAGAACGAGCGATAGCGAATTCTGCAAATCACATGAGTGCCTTAAAAATGTACTTTTTAACACGCATATCATACAATATTTTTTCTACAAACGTAATTACAGGACAAAATCTGCAAAAACGTTTACTTGAACTTGACTGACATTCCATTTTTATATTTTTTTGACATTACATCAAAATTGTCTATACGGTCAATATGGATTACAGTGCCTTAAAAATATTTTAAAGCACGAGTGCCTTAAAGTAGCATTTTTAACGCACGCATGGAGTGCTAAAAATTGCATTTTTAACACGGTTCTAGAAAAAAATTGTTTTTCATATTTTTTTATTTTATAAATAAGGTTATTGATAAATTTGGTCAAGATCGAAGGAGATTACAGTTTCTATTTACCGATTAATCTTTTTTTGTATTATATATGATTAATAAAATATAAATTTTTCGCGTTCTTTTATTTTTTTCTAGAATAGAAAAGCGACTTAAAGGTTTTGACCCTCCTTAATTATTTTCTGGCGGCGACCCTGGCTATATTATGTATACTAAATGTATAAATAATCATAAACCTTTTAATATTCATTTCAGTAGGTACTGTTTATTTTGCCGCATACTGTAGTTAAAGCTGTAGTTAAGCTCTTTATTCTTCACTGGCCTAATTAAAATTTAAAAAATCAAATTTATAAAAGCACATTAGTGACCTATTATTTCACCTGCGTGTTTTCAATCAAACCTAATAAACCAATCAACACATGGGAAATGTGATATGGCCACATGAGGTTAAACGCAAGTCCGCGCAAACAATGATAAATGAAATGTCAAAAGTCAACAAATTTTCGGTTATTGTGGTTGTTCATTATTTTCTATTATTCGTTTGTTTGGGTCTGAAACAACATTAGAGCGTACTGCAAAATAAACGAGATAAATTAGAAATGCTGTCGCCATCTGTTATTGTTTTTAAATTATTTAGATTTTGGATGATTGTTTTTACTAACTGAATTAGCGAATAAAAACGGCACGGTTTGTTTTTGTTTCTGGATCGATTGGTTAAAATTGTTTGCTAATAAGGTTTTGCGCGAGAGTTATGAAAAAAAGTAAATTTACATAACAGACAAAGCGAAGTATTTAAAAAATACTAAAACGCGATTAATTTTTGAATTGAATTTCAAAGTAGTAAAAAAATCGGAACGAACGAATTATTGCAAGTCGTAAGCTAATTATATAGCGAGCGCTAAAACTATGGAACACATTCATTTTTTCGAAAATGTGCTATGTGTGTATTTTGGAGACAAATCCCGATACGGCTCGATTTTTATTTTAAATTATAATTTTTAGGCATATATATTATACTATGTATATATGTACGAACTGACGAAAGAACTGGGGATACCAAGTAAAATTGTTAGGATGATAAAGATGACGATGGAAAACACAACAAACGAAATAGCTTGGAAAGGGTATACATCCAAAAAGTTTGAAACCAAGGAAGGATTACGACAAGGAGACCCACTATCAACAATGGCATTCAATCTAACATTGGAAGGAATAATCAGAAAAAGCAGAATAAACATGCAAGAAACGATATTTAAAAACGGCCACCAATTCATAGCATTTGCAGATGATCTGACGCTATTAGCAACAAGCAAAAAAGAACTACAAAAGTTAATGAAAAACATAATAACGGAAGCCAAAAAATTCGGACTTAAAATAAATGAAGAAAAGACAAAGTATATGATAATGGGAGAGATCCAAAAAGAAAAAGAGAATAATATCATAGTACAAATAGATGGAGAAAAAACATACTCGTTCAAAAGAGCCAAAGAAATTATTTACCTGGGAGCCAAAATAGATGAAAATGGTCATGAAAAAGGGGAGATAAAGGCAAGAATAGCTAAAGGAAATAAAAAATATGGAGCATTACGCACATTATTGAAATCCAAATACGTATCAAGAAAAACAAAAATAAGAATTTATAAGACTGTTATCAGACCTACAGTAACATACGCAAGTGAAACATGGGTGCTCAAAAAGTCAGAAACAGACCTATTAGAAAGATGGGAGAGAAAAATGCAAAGAGCAATATATGGTGGTTGCAAAATAGAAGGTCAGTGGAGAAGAAGAACCAATAAAGAATTGGAAGAACTATATCAAGAGCCAACGATTACGACGACGATCAAAGCACAGAGAATACGATACTTGGGGCACATAGAGAGAATGGGACGTAAACGAATGTCAAAAATGGTACTCTCACGAAGACCAATACAAAAGAGGAGGAAAGGCAGGCCAAGGAAAAGATGGAAGGACAGTGTATATGAAGACTTGAAGAAAAGTAACATTGAGAGATGGAAAAAACTAGCATTGGACAGAAGGAGATGGAGAGAGGTGGTGAAGGAGTGTATAAAAAGACTGAAGTGTATTTAAATAAAATTTAAAAGTTTTATAAGTTATGTAAGTTATACTAAGTTATTTATTATATTATTTATGTAATCAGAAATGCAAACATTTTAGCCCTAGGTCTACAAGGCCTGTTGCGCTTAATAAATAAATATATTATACTAGTGACTTTATTCATCTAGGTATGTCACAATTCGACCAATAACATGCTATGGCAGTGAAGCCTGGGTCCTGAAAGGAACATCCAAAAACAAACTCGACACATTCGAAAGGAAAGTACTGAGGAGAATACTAGGACCTGTGAGGGAAAATGGAATCTTCAGAAGTCGATACAACAACGAGCTTTATCAACTTTATAAGGAAACACCACTGTCAGACTTCATTAGAATACAAATATTGCAACGGGCCGGACATATGATAAGAATGGGGGAGGATAGGCTACCAAAAAAGCACTGAATGGTAGAATGTAGGGAAAGAGACCGGTTGGAAAGCCAAAAAAGTGCTGGGAAGACACAGAAAACAGTGACGCACAAGCCCTTTTAGGAGTTCATGTATGAAGAAGAGCAGCCACAGACAAGCAAGGGTGGAGGCAAAAAATAAAGGAGGCCAATGCTCAATTTGTGCTGTAGTGCCGTAGAAGAATATGAAGACTTTATTCATCTGGGAGTGATAACGTAATCGATGATTTTTGTAAATGAGAGTAGTAATCATGTGCAAGCATATTTGAATGGTTATTCAATTCTCTACTCAGTAATATAAACATTAACTTAATTATTTATATAGGGTGGTAAAAAATATTTTCATTTTGAATTAGGTAGATATATAATTTTTTATGTTACAAAATACGTTTTACTGCTGATAGAAAGTACAAAAAAATTATGTGATTAAATAAAATTTGTTTTTGGCATAAATTAAATGTTAAAATTTACTCTTACCTGTCTCTTAGCAACAATTCAACCGAGAACGATAATATTTTTGAACGTTATGGATCAATTTTCGAGTTAAATTATGTTCTTATAACAACAGGAAAAAATAAAGTGGTGTAAGATCTGCAGATTTTGGGGTAGGATCCAATATAGACAGTGCTGGAGATTTACTGTTCCAGAAAAAAGAGAATCTGGTGAATGAACAGTAGGTTTTGATTACATAAATCTTGCATTATTTCGTAGAACAGCATTTCGTGCAAACAATGATAAATGAAATGTCAAAAGTCAAAACATTTTTGGTTATCTGGTTGTTTTTAAGTTATTTAGATTTAGATGATGGATGATTTTACTAACTGAATTACCGAATAAAAACAGCACGGTTTGTTTTTGTTTTTGGGTCTTGTGTGTGTGTGTGTGTGTGTGTGTGTGTGTGTGTGTGTGTGTGTGTGTGTGTGTGTGTGTGTGTGTGTGTGTGTGTGTGTGTGTGTGTGTGTGTGTGTGTGTGTGTGTGTGTGTGTGTGTGTGTGTGTGTGTGTGTGTGTGTGTGTGTGTGTGTGTGTGTGTGTGTGTGTGTGTGTGTGTGTGTGTGTGTGTGTGTGTGTGTGTGTGTGTGTGTGTGTGTGTGTGTGTGTGTGTGTGTGTGTGTGTGTGTGTGTGTGTGTGTGTGTGTGTGTGTGTGTGTGTGTGTGTGTGTGTGTGTGTGTGTGTGTGTGTGTGTGTGTGTGTGTGTGTGTGTGTGTGTGTGTGTGTGTGTGTGTGTGTGTGTGTGTGTGTGTGTGTGTGTGTGTGTGTGTGTGTGTGTGTGTGTGTGTGTGTGTGTGTGTGTGTGTGTGTGTGTGTGTGTGTGTGTGTGTGTGTGTGTGTGTGTGTGTGTGTGTGTGTGTGTGTGTGTGTGTGTGTGTGTGTGTGTGTGTGTGTGTGTGTGTGTGTGTGTGTGTGTGTGTGTGTGTGTGTGTGTGTGTGTGTGTGTGTGTGTGTGTGTGTGTGTGTGTGTGTGTGTGTGTGTGTGTTCACAAAGAGTGGATGACATTAGATGAACTTTTTGCCACAGATATATATATATTGGTTAAAATTTTTTGCTAATGAAGGTTGTAAGTGTTTAGAAAATACTAAAATGCCTAATATTTTTTAATTGAATTTCAAAATAGTAAAAAATATCTAGAACTAGATGAACGATTAATTGGTTAAAAATAATACTGCTTCTATATTGGTGGTAATCCCAATATTAGTGAGCTGCAAAATTATGGAACAAATTCATTTTAACGAGAATGGGCAATTTTGGAGACAAATCCCGAAACAGGTCGATTTTATTTTTAAATTATGAGTCTTTGCCATATCTATTGTACTAGTGATGTCATTCATCTCTGAGTGATAACGTGATCAATGATTGTGCTTTAAATGGGACTAGTAGTAGCGCTAGCTCATTATGGTTATTCAATCATCTTTCCAGTAATGTAAACATTAAGTTAATTATTTATTTACTGTGGTAATTAATATTTAATTCTTGAATTATGTATGTACGTTGTTTATTACAAAATATATTTTACTGCTGGAAAACAGAAAAAAAATATTTGACTAACTAAAATTTGTTTTTAGCTTAAATTAAATGTTCAAATTTCCTCCCACCTCTCTCTTCGCAGCAACTGAACCGAGAACGGCAATCTTCTTGAACTTTATGGATTATTTCTGGAGTTAAATTTTAATTTTATAAACTATATAAAAGTGTGAAAATGAAGTGGTGTAAGATCTGAGGATCTTGGGGAGGATAAAATATAGACTTAAGTTATATATATTTTGGATGATTGCTTTCACTAACTAAATTATTAAATAAAAACAGCACGGTTTACTTTTGTTTCTGGATCAATTGGTTAAAATTCAAAGAGTTGGAGATCAAGAGTTACGAAAAAAGTAAAACATAACATATAAAGCGAAGTTTTTGGAAAATATTAAACTACGGTGATTTTTTAATTGAGTTTCAAAATAGTAAAAAATTATTAGCTAAAAATAATGCCGCTTTCATGTTAGTGGTAAGCCAACTATATAGTGAGATGCAAAATTATGGAATAAATAAATTTTGTCAAGAATGAAAACTGTTTAATTTTTGAATAATGTATGTAATTTGTTTAATCAATAAAGTACTGCTCATATAAAACACAAAAAAATGTTTATTAAACTAATTACATACATTATTCAAAAATTAAATAGTTTTCGAAAATTTAATTTTTGAATAATGTATGTAATTTGTTTAATAAATAAAGTACTGCTCTTATAAAACACAAAAAAATGTTTATTTAACTAAATAAAATCAATTTGGATCTTCAATTAAACGTTCAAATTGGATTATTTCTGGAGTTATATTACGAATTTCCAATCTAATTACTTTTTTAAATTTTGTATATTTTTTGTTTGAACAATGTAAACTTTTTGATTTAAGTAACCGCATAAGAAAAAATCAAGTAGTTTAAGATGTAAAGATCTTGAGAAAGGATCCAGTAGGAGGATCCTGCAGTTTGGCCGATTTATTGTTCCATGTAAACAGAATGTTTGTCTGAATGTCACTTTTTTTCTCTGACTAGCTATGTGTATGCCAAGCGGTTCTTTAAAATTTAGAGGTTTTGCAATATTTTACCGTTAAAGAAAGGACTACAAGCCAACTCGATTTCTAAAAACTAGACTGTTTGCTATAGTTCTATAGAGTTCTCACTATTTAATTGTCTAATATGGGAATTTATTTTTATCTTGTCACACTAGTAACGTCAGTACTAAGTATTTATTTATAAACTTCTTCAACATTTCAAACTATTTTAACAAGTGACAAAATTAGGGAATAATTATTTACTTCCCGTTTACTGCAATACATTTTAACAAATCAATGAGGGTGATCTGGACCACCGATGGATCACAAAATTTACATGAAAATTTATAATATATGTACCTCCAGAAATGATCCACAACATTCAAGAAGAACGTCGTCATCGTTTCAATTCCTGCCACTGGCAGGTGGTTAGAAGTTTATTTTATTTAAGTAAAAAGCAATGTTTAGTTGACAAATATGATATACTACGAGTTCTCGATATTACTTTATGGTGTCTTGGACTCTGAGTAAAATTGATCTAATTCGCCTTGAGGCTTTCGAAATGTTGTGCTGTAGAAGAAATTTCTTGCATAAAGAAGATTCAAAACTTTACAATACTAGAACGTTTCAGCAAGAATACTGAGATTATAAAAAACATCAAGAAAAAAAATGTGGAGTATTTAGGACATGTAGTGAAAGGTCCCAAATACAGGCTACTGCAATATCCCAAATATAGGCTGCAATGAAAATAGCACACAAATGAAATCCAGGACGAAGAAGAACTGGCGGGATTGATATGGTATGGACACAAGCATGGTATTTAGGGTGGCAGTGAATAAAACTAAGATATATGTGATGGTTACCAATGCCAACGTTCTGAAAATAAATGGTATATGAAAGAGAAGAAAATACACTAATGGATTGTTTATTTCGTTTTTTAGTTCAATGAACAATGTTGTGAAGATGAAAGTATTCAACAAAATTTCCTTTATCCAAACAGTTAATTCTCGTAGATCTAATTTCCAGTCAATTTATGCATAGTTATGCAATATTTATTCTGTTCTTTTTTATATAGAACGAAAATAGTTTTAAAATACATCATTTCAAAATATAAATATTCTTCCCTAGAGAGTGAAGTTGTTTTTAATTTTATTTAAATTTATTTCGAAATTTGTTAGTAGTCGTCGTGAAAAAACATTTCTTTCAAAAATATATTACCAGAGAACGGCAGTTCTCGTCAGTTGCGCACAATACCCCTACATGCGACACTGTATATACACGAAATTTTCGATTTTCTAAATCTGACTGAATTGAAAATCAGTCCAAATCCCATCTTAAAGTTTAGAAAAAGACTCGCCCATCCATATATCAAATCTCTATTTTGGTCCAAGGGTGTGGATTCTACGGCCTGTCCCATTTAGGGTCTGTTTTTCGTTCTCGTCCCCACCTCTAATTTCTAAAGGAGCCTCTCGAGTCTAAAACTCCCAAAAATTTCAATAATTTAAGCCCGGCCATTGCGGCTTCTGATAGTACTGATCATTATATTTCCAACGCATGTCTAATTTTAAAAATCGGTAATACCATTCAAATGTTACCGAGCTCAGAACTATGACTCAATTTTTATTTAAAAAGGGGAATATGTTTGTGGATATGTACCTATGTATGTATGTGGAAAAGTTACACCGATCTGAATTTTTTTTCTGTGTTTCAAGAGGGGGCCAGGGCCGATTCAAAACCGGTGTAGTTTGTGACTTCTGACTACCCATAAGCCAGCTATAGGGCTTGGTAGATACAAAATTGCATATTTTTTGGGCGTATATCTTAGATCCAAGGAGAGACAGGAAAACCGCAAATACACCAAATCAATAACGTTGAGAAGCTTTCAAGTAGTGCCTAAGCGGTTAGGATCAGACATACACACGACTCAGTACAAGCGAGAAACTGAAAAAGTAAACTTTAAAAATGTTGGTTTTTTCACAATTACTCAAAATTTCAACCTACGAATTACGCCAATAACTGAGCGTTTGTAGGAGGACTCTAGACGCGTCTAACGATATATGTATACCTCATATCTGGGAAAATTGGAATTTTTAAGTTATAGGCTTCATAAATATGATCAAATCTATTTCTTATGGGGAAAACGGTTTTTCGAGTTCAATAATTCCTGTAATACCTTCAGTTATCATACTTGACCTTGGATGCATCAGATACTACTTGTCAATACGTTTCAAACTCATGTTTAATGATCAAAATCAGTTACGCCGTTTAGAAGTAATCGAGCTCCAAAAGTATAATCCATTTAACCATTATCACCAAAATGGTTTATGTAGCTGTAGTGGTTACGACGCTAAGATTGATCGTGCAATCCGAGTTAATTTGCCTGCCGTAATTATTAGGGCGGCTGGGATATGAACTCGGATTTTCTCATCACAAGTCTGGTGTCCTAACTACTACACTTGAGAGTAAAATAATCGACTCACTTGCTGAATTGTACACGTTAGAAGTCTCGAATTTCCTAAACCTGTTGTCCGATTCGAGTGATTTTTTTAGTATGTTACAGCCTTATTATTTAAGAAAATCGATGTAATATTATTATTGCTAGACAGATTAAGGTCATTTTATACCGGGTGTAACAATCATAGGGTGCTTTTTTCCTTAAACGAACCTAACTTTTTTATTATCCAACATAAGCAAATAAGTCAAAAAAGAAAATGTTAATAAATCCTAAGTCTACAATTGAATTTTAATTTAAATAATTTTTATATGCTATAATGCTCTACAGCAGAGGTTCCCAAACTGGGGAGCGCGCCCCCCTTGGGGGGCATGAGGTCATATCAGGGGGGGGCGCGAGACAAGTTGAACATTAATTTAAATTTAGTTATTTTTCTAAAATTTAAAATTAACCGCTTGTTATGCCCGCACTTCACTCTCGCCGAAGTCGATTGAGGTTCAACAAGTACGAGAGTGTAGACGGCCACCTTGTGTAACTTTGCCTGACTTCGTTCTACTTCCATTCTCTGTCGGCCTGGTCAAAGGAATCTTTGTCGGTATCACACCGTTCTTTGTCGGTATCGCACTTCGAACGAGTGTGTAGAGAGGGTCCTTCGGACTTCGGTCAACTTTGGCGAAGTAACTTCGCCGAGAGTGTGGAGCCCGTTTTTAACTGTGTCTGGTAACGCAGAGTAAGCAAAAGTTATCTCAAATACCTCTTTTTGACAACACTGTGAAACGCCGCATTGATGATGGACCGAAGGCATACAAAACCGGGTAGTTGATGCAGTAAAATAATCGCCATTTTTTGCTATTCTCCTAGACGAGAGTAATGACATAGCACAATGTTATCAGTTAATTGTTTATGTTCGGTATATTCAAAACGAAAGAATAAAAGACGTGCTACTTTTTTCTAGAGAGTTGGAGACTGGAGAACACGACAAAAGCTGTTTATGTTATGAAAGCAGTGTAAGAGTTTTGGACAAACATGAACTCTCTTGGCAAAAACTGATCAGTTTATGTGCAGATGGCGCACCTTCAATGCTTGGTTTTCGCTCAGGCTATTTGCAATTAGTAATAGAGAAAAATGCTGATGTGGTTGGGATACATTGTTTTATACATCGACAAGGCTTGGCAGCAAAAACCCTTCGAAATGAACTTATGGCTGTCTTAAACTTGTGTATTAAAGTAGTGAAGTACATAAAAAAACAGAGCGTTGAATACTCGACTGTTTAAAACTCTTTGTGAAGATTTAGAAAGTGATCACAAAACACTGCTTCTTCATACAGAAGTACGATGGCTCTCAAAAGGAAACATTTTGGCAATATTATTTGACTTTTGAGATGAAGTAATCATCTGGAAACATCAAAAGCAAAATGAGCTAAACATGGCCTTCAAAAACATTGTACCCAAGTAATATTGGCTTATTTGTCAGACATTTTTGACTCGTTGAACAGCCTTAACCTAAAACTGCAGGGTGGAGACTCAAATATAGTAGTTACTCATTGTGATGGAGGCTTAGTTACTCAACTTTGGAGTAATATCTGGAGTCAACTCCAGAAATACTTCCCAAATACTTGTGACACTTTTATTTACAGAAGGTCAACTGATCCATTCCATGTCAACATAGACTC
Organism: Diabrotica virgifera virgifera; assembly: GCF_917563875.1. Classification (NCBI taxonomy): domain Eukaryota; kingdom Metazoa; phylum Arthropoda; class Insecta; order Coleoptera; family Chrysomelidae; genus Diabrotica; species Diabrotica virgifera. The sequence continues at coordinate 199,375,689 of NC_065447.1, read as the reverse complement.
CCTGCCTGAATCACTTCAAGAAGATGCTTTGCAAATAAATCCAAATAATTTTTTGCATGATTCCTCTGCCAAATACTTTGTTATAATGGACAAACCTTCATTTTGGTTAAAATATTTCAAAGTGTATCTTAGTGTATCACGGGAAGCTCTTCATTTATATTTGCCTTTTTCAAGTAACTATTTGTGCGATTTTAAACACTTGTGACAATTAAAACAAAGTACATATCGGAATAAACTTGATGTTGCCTAGTGACTTGTGCTGTGCATTTACTAAAACTCAGCCACGAATAGGCATACTAGTAAATAAAATGCAAGCACATCCATCTCACTAACCAACCTAATCTATTTTTCTTTTATTAATAATTTTTGTATTTTATTGAAACTGATATTGTTGTATCTTATGGCAGAATAAATAAATGTTCTGTTTTCAAGCTAATACTTGTTTGTTTTTCTTTTGTTTCTATTTAGACGCATACAATTTATTGTAAAGGGGGGGGGGGCGCGAGAAGCTTTCATTTCAACAAAAGGGGGCGTGGTACAAAAAAGTTTGGGAACCCCTGCTCTACAGGGTGTTCCGAACTTTAAGAAAAAACACAGTATGATTTTTACACCCGGTATAAAATGACCTTTACCTGTATAGCAACAGTAATATTACATCGATTTTCTTAAATAATAAGGCTATAACATACTAAGAAATCACTAAAATCGGACAACAGGTTTAGGAAATTCTACGTGTACAATTATTCAGCAAGTGAGTCGATTATGTTGCTCTCAAGTGTAGATCATTTGGGAGAGAATGCGACAAAGGCGACCATTTATAACGCTTAATGTGTAATCGTGAAAATTACATTCAACTTCATACATTTAATTTATAAAATTTTTTGAAAAACTCCTGATACGAGAATAAAAAACCGCTAAACGCAGTAAAAATTAGTGGCGCATACAATATTCCAGCTACAAAAGAGCTGATATGAGTATTACGTGGCGCGAAACTGTATTTTCATTTTGATGGAAAATAAAATTCTAGTTTTATTTTGAAAGATTTTTTCCATAATATGTTCTAAATTTGAAGTAAAACGTGCCACAACAGAGCCTCAAAATGCAAACTGTATCAAAGTTACTCTTTTGTGGCGCGTTTTACTTCAAATTAAGCAAATGTTATGGAAAAATATTTCAAAATAAAACTAGAATTTTATTTTCCAATAAAATGAAAATACATTTTTGTGCCACGTAATGTTCATATCAGCTCTTTTGTAGCTGGAATATTTTATGCGCCACTCATTTTTACGGCGTTTAGCGGTTTTTTATTCTCATAGTATACTAGAGATACATGCAAATAAAATACAAAAGAATTTTATGTTCAGAAGTAAGTCGCCTAGTGAATTTATGTCAAAATAAGAAAAAATAAAGGAAAGCTTGAAAGTCCTTATGTCAATTGCTGAAAATTACTTTTATCTTGGCGGTTTCCACAATGCCCTGGCAACTCAAAACCTCTTGAATCCAGCTCGGTAATTATACATGCTAGATAGTAGTAGTACGTAAGATAGCGCAATTTAAATTTTCCCTAAGGTTACTTTGGACTTCTCTGAAAACTTTCAACTTTAGTTTGTACGTATATGCTACATGTGTCTGGAGACAGTAAAAGAGAGACATTATTAGCATAATTGAATTACGAGTTATATTATGATTGTTTTCTATTTTTCTCTAAACTTAAAAATAATATTTATATTTTTTGATACACTGCATTTTTATAATCTACTTTATATACAAAGTAATAAGTAAATGATATGTAAGTCAATAAACATGAGTTAGGTACCGTCCAGTGACGGTTCTCTAAGCATTATAGTGGTATAATGCTGGGTCGTCTGGCCATAATCTCTGCAGTCTTCTTTCAGCAAGTGGTTGGGCGAATAAATTATGTATCAATTCGTTGGTGTGGTCAGTGGTGCGATTTTTATTTTTTATTGAATGATTATTTATTAAGTCCTTGATTCGTGGGATGTCCAGATCATTGTGAAGTGTCTGGTTGGATACGTACCATGGAGCTTTACTTAGCATACGAAGTATTTTGGACTGGAATGTTTGGAGTATCTTCGTATTTGAAGGTTAACTGCAGCTCCACAGTTCTATTCTGTATGACTAAACTGGTATAAGTATAGATTTGTACAGAAGAAGCTTATTTTCAAAAGATAACTGAGACCTCTTTTTAAATTAGTCGAGGAAATGAAACTGAAAAAATGGCAAAACCTCGCAATTTTTTCGTCCCGCATCGATTTGTACAAAAGTTTGGGATTAGGCTCACTACACCCTCTAGTTCATTTTCTATATTGATCCGTTGTACGCTTTTGTTATTTGAAGGGCGAAAACTACCCCTAATAATAAAAATTATAAAATAACATTTTAAACTTTAATATTGTCAACAATTGGTTCTAATTAGGTTATATGTATTATTGTTTTATGCTTTAAAATATATTTAAAATATACTATCATAATATTTCAACCCTTAAAACCACCCATGTTGAAGCAATATATAAAAAATTTACTTATGCTAAAAGAATAATTTCGGCTTGCATCGATTTACATAAAAATTTGGGATTAGGATCATCTCACACTGTATTTCATATTTTATATCATGCTTAAGGGAGTTAATTATTTTTAGGGGTGTAACCTACTCCTTATTTTCAAAAATTATATAAAAACATTGTAAATTTTAATATAGGTAAAATTTGGTTTTGATTGGTTAAATAATGATTGTTTTGTACTTTAGGATATAATATCATATTTCAACCCTTAAAAACCACCCTTATAACATTACAATTTTTATAAGAAGATAATTTAATAGATCTATACAGAAAAAGAAGTAGAATATAAGAATTACAAAAACATTTATTTACACAAAAATACGAATTTACAAATACGTACAAATATAAATACAAATAGTTTTTAGTCATCTTCCAGTATACGAACCGGTTCATTGGTATTATACATACATACATTGAAAATGATCCATAAGCGGATTATTCGAATTTTTCGAAAAAAGAAATTCGTTTTATAAACATAGCTCCTTCATTTCTGGCGATAAAAACACTGAAAAAAATTTAGTTCGTAATATTAATTAACAGTGATTACTGAATAGTATTTCGTTGTCACAACATTTTAATTTGTTGTTTCAACGAACTTTTAGACAGTGACAAATGTATTTGGTTATTGTCACAATGATTGAATAATAATTGTGAGAATAACTAGAGTACATTAAGCAATAACACATTTTATTCAGCCAATAACTTAATTTCGCATATTTAATAAATACTGTTAACTCTGGCAGCAACTCGCTTTCTTGATTTCGTAGATGACAAGCAATTACCTTGGTTTATCGTGAAAACGTACAGATTTCATTAAAATAATGTACAAATGTTGTTAATATAGAGTAATATATGATTATTGAATATATGTAAATTGATTGTTGTGACAACGAATGCATTAATCAATCTACTACTGCATATAATACCCACAATCAATGCGTTCATTGTGACAATAATCATAGTTGTTGAGACAATAAATGTTTTGCTTGACCATTTGAAAGTTAACGGCTTTTCCTTATCGTGATACCCCTAGCTTCTCTGTGTTACCGAAGTGCCGAATAATAATTGCATTTCGTTTTCAAGTGTAGTCCGTAGTGGAAGGAAGTTTTTGTGTGTCTATTATTGTGAAATTTCGGTCGAATTCTTTTTAAATGTATTAACTTTTTTCGAATCCTGAGAAAACTAATTATTACTTTTGAAAATTTAAATGCAAAATAAAATATTGTCCTTTTTATGAGCATTTTTCAGTGCGTAACAAATGATAGGAAAAAGGGTAAGTCCGTGATAATACACATTTATGACATTTATTCTAACATGACATTTTAGTTAAATCTGACAGTTGTCACATTTTATTTTCAATTTGGAATAAAAACAAATCAAATGTGTTTCTTGCATGTATAAAATGGTATTTTCTTTGATTTGTATAGTCTTATAAATTATACAGATTATATTTGTAATATTATTAGCTAATTAAAAAAAATTATTTTTTTTATTATGGTGTCATCTATCGACAACTAGAATAACTAGAATAAATGTTGTAAATGTCTGTAATCACGGACGTGCCTTTTTTTTCTGTCACATACAATTTAATGCGTTAGAAAGAAATCGAAAAACTGTGACGCACTGAAAGATGATCATGAGAAAAAGAATATTACAGTATTATCGAGGGTCTGAAGTCCCTGAGAACCTCTATAATGATTATTTTAATAAGTCACTGGGGTGAAAAACAGAAAATTTAGTATGATTTTTAATTTCAAATACGCATACCATTCAACAGAAACTTTTTGTTTATTCTAAGGGAGTTTCTGCCCTCGGTAATAATGTAATATTTTATTCTGCGTTTAAATTTTTCAAAAATACTTATTAGTTTTCTCAGAATTCCAAAAAAATGAATGCGTTTAAAAAGAATTTGATCGAAATTTTGCACCTGCGCTCTCAAAAAGGATTAAAGTGTTAGACATTTTTGGAATCACTATTTCAAACGCTTTTAAATAAGCTGTCACATGACGTACTTTCCCATTAAAAAAAAATCAAAGTTACGCCGCGCCTGTCACCTGAAGAGGGATGGTGTAAAGTTCGAAACATTGATGTTACAATATACTTTGATTATTTTAAAAATCGACCTGTCCGAGCGTTTTGCTTATGTGCTAAAAATAAATAAGTTAATAAGGGGGTGGGGGGAGTGTAACACTTATTCCAGTACACTGTATAAGTGAAATTATATGAAAAATCACACAGTGTAAAGTCCTTTAGGTTAAGGACAAAAAGGCGGATTTAAAAAATTATTATTACAATTAATATCATACATTGGGCTATTGCATTCAGTCATTATTATTATAAAATACGTTCATAGTAGGAATGAACGAAACTGATTGTAAGAATGAATAGAATTGCTTGTAAGAAAAACATTATTTATTGTGGGAATGAACGGAATTAATTGTAACAATAAACGGAAATAATTGTAGAAATAACCGAAATACGTTAGGAGAAATAATACTGTTATTGACACAACGAATAGTCTTCGTCGGTCAATTAACGACGTTGTTTTTCAATAAATAGTGTTAGTTGACTCAGTGAACAGAGTTCGTAATATCAATAAATAGTGTTCGTTGACTCAGTGAACAGAGTTCGTAATACCAATAAAGTGATATTACGGTATACATAATGAATGTTCATCCATTCAATAAACGTAATACATTGGCTCAACGCACGAAAATAATGAATTGATGAACATCGTTTTGTTGTCCCAATAAAACCAACAATTGGACAAATTTTAAGTATTGCGTTTGTTGTCTGAATTAACATTTTTATTGATATTACGTACCTTTTTCATTGAGTGAAGTTTTTTCAAAAATGATTTTTAGGATTTTTTGTCTTACAAGTCTGTGTAAACTAAATTCCGTTAGATCCCTTATTTTTTAATTGAGGTGGGTTTAAAAGTCTCGAATAAGGGGGTATTTGCTCGTAAATAGAGGTTTTAAACAGCTATATCTCGCTAACTGTTCACTTTAATGTAAATATCGCTGTCCCGGTGGAACATTGACGTAACTACAAATTTATAGAAAATGAGTTTTTGTCGTCACTGGGTCCAAACTTGATTACCCCATTTGGCAGATCACTGTCAGAGGTGTCGTTGAGCTTTTAGCCACCAGGTAGCAGATACGTCATATTTGAAAAATCAGCCGAACTCGGAGAAACAATGACATAATGCACAGTTGTGCTTCGATAGGTTGAGTGTGTGCTTGTACCTACGGTGCTACATTGACGCAATTGTATTATATGTCATTAAAACATTGACGTAACTGTATTCTCTCTCATTTTTGATCTGGATTTCTCCTTATTGTGAGGCAACATTGACGTTAGTGCATTTTATGTAAGTACTATTTTTATGATATTATTAGATTTAAATGCATGATAAATATTCCAGTGACGAGTATCATCCTTCCACTACTGAGGTATCATCAGAAGAATAAGCGGACATAAATATATACATCAAGATTCCCAAACACCAGTATTTGGTTGGTACTGCTCTCTTGGTCAAGAAGGAATTAATTAGGAATGCTAAAAAACAGAAGCTCCTTTAACCGTTAAAGAAATGGATTTCAGTGTGTTTTACGATGTAATAGCACTATACACTGTGCAATGAAATGGGACTGGATTTAAATAACTGCAGTAATGTTACTTCAAATCTTAAAAGGGAAAGATTACTTCCTGTATAAAGAAAGTTATAATGTTATAAACAACCAACGTGGACGAAAGTCGGTATTTGCCAAAAAAGAAGAAGTCGGTGTTCGTCTGAATTGTTTTCACCGAAATGCCAGCTGCATAGGGCTTACTCTTCAAAAATTCCTTTAGGTGATAACAAACTGAAAGATTTGAAACAATTGCTTTAAAAACATATAATTCCTGGATTTTGTAAAGCCTTTTATGATTCAATTTTTCGTTTATACTTTTTTTGTAATATCAATTTTATTTTTAAATTTCGTTTTATAAAAATATTTGCTTTTACTACACTTTTTACTTTTTTTAATAAACATTTTCAATGACTTTGTTCTTTCAATGCCACCTTTCAGAAAGATAACCAAAAATTTTACAAAATGAGTATGTCTGTAGAAATGATATAGAATATTATATAAAAATTTAGAATTTAGTTTTAAAGATATTCTAAATTTTTCTTTCTAAAACTAAATTATAAATTCTTAATTTTTCATCCCTAAATGTGACCCCCAATTGCAATTACGTCATTGTTGCCACAAAATAACTGTGGCAACAATGACGTAATTGCAATTGTGGATCAAATTTAGGGATGAAAAATTAAGAATTCATTTCGAATGTGTAGTAGAGTTACAGTATATCACGATGGCCAAGTATAGCTGCAATACTAATCCAGTAACTCCATTATGCTTCATTGCATGAGGTATTAACCCATTTATGCCCACAACTATTTTTGTCAAATATGTCAATGATTTTCTCAAGAATGTAATAAAATATCCTAAAATGCATTGAAAAATTACTAAAAAAATTTTTCAAAAACTGATTTTCGAAAAACATGCTGGGTCGTTAACGACCCGTTGGGCACATAGGGGTACAAAATAAAAATAATTACTTTTATGCAATAACATTTGATCTTACTTTATTTTTAAAACAACGAAGGAGGCATAGATTAACTATGTTACTTAAGGCTTAAAATAGTTTGTGTGATAATCTTTGAAGAATTTATCGTGGAGGGGAATTTCACATTATCGCATGCTTTTGTAGTTTTATTTGAACATACACGAAATCTCCTTCTTTGAGCACCAGTAATAATTAGATGCTGTATTGATGGGGATGGAGCAGGAATTATTGCTATATTTTGAGGTTCAGTAGAACGGATAGAACGACTTTCCATAGTTAGATAATAATGTACGAACTAGATATCTTCTAAATTCTAAGTTGTCATTTTTAAATCCAAACTGTCATGCTAGTGTTCAAGCATTAGTTACACAAACATCCAGCACCCATATCCATATTCGAAAGTACCATTTTTTCCAAGCATTTTTATACTGTAGTTCGAAGTGTTGTTGTCCATCAAGTCGACTCTGCCCATAAATTTGTTGTATTGCGAAACTACAAATAATGGTTGATCTATTTGAAATTTTAGTTTTTCTTTTGGTGAATATCCGCTTGCTTTTTAAATTGGCTTCGTCCCACGCTCATTAGATAACATTCCTATACAACAATTGCAGACTTAAACCGTATGTACCAATAAAAATAGTCGATGTTTTTGGTCCAGAAGGCATCAAAACATGATTGTTGTGAAATTCTGACTTAGGCCATTTATCCCAAACATCAGAGGTTTATCATCCGATCTAGTCTCACTATTTTCAATCTATTTCCTCCAGACTTTCTGCAGTAGATAATGGTTTCTTACTAAGATATGTCATGTGTCCAACGGGTCGTTAGCGGCCCATCAAAATATAATATTATATTTATGACATATATCAAATTATTTTCATACTAGTCATATTTAATTATAATGTGTTAATACAACTTACGTTTATCTATATAAAAAGAATTTAAATAATTAAATGATTTATTTAAATGTACTTACACACATTTGAATGAAGCCATGCTGCGAACCTTATTCAAGTTCTATTTTGATGTACACTCTACGAGCACTACGAGCAAAATAAAAGGTTTTGCTCTTAATAAATAATTGCTTAGTTGCATAGTCAGGAATGAATTTATAAACCAACAGCGACTGGTAAATTCGACATATTTGCTTGGAACATATTTTTGTCAGTTGGGTCGTTAACGGCCCGTTGGGCATAAATGGGTTAAGTAAAATAATTTTATATATTTGGCTCTCCTGAAAAGTTGCACTTTTGTAGTTGCGTCATTGTTCCACCGGGACAGTGATATATGCACTAGGGAATTGTATTTATTAAAAAAGCTACAATATAGTATTCTATGATTTTTCTCGTATCTCTAGTATTCTCGGAGATATTTTTAAGTAAAAGGAGTATGGGTCAGTAAGATACGATTTTAAAATAAAGTATAGTTGGTCTGTTAGGTGTAATTTCAGTTTATAGAGGAGACCTTGATGCCATACACTATCAAATGCCTGTTGTATATCGAGAAACACTCTAGCGCAAATTTTTTTCTCTTCAAGAGTTGTTTTAATTATATTTACTATTCTGTGGCATTGTTGGATGGTTGAGTGTTCACATCTAAATCCGAATTGGTGTTGTGGTATAATTTCGTTTATGGGGACAACTTGCTCAATTTTATGTAATAGCAGCCATTCTAATACTTTCGACATTATTGGGAGTAGGCTTATAGGGCGATATGAATTTGCTTGTGTTGTGGATTAACCAGGTTTCGGAATCATAGTAACTTGAGCTAATTTCCATTGTGTTCGAAAGTAGCGAAGACGTAGTATACTGTTGCATATTACTGTTAGTAACACCACTGCTTTTCTCGGTAGCTTCTGAAGTAATTCTCCTGTTATCAAATCATAGCCAGGGGCTTTCGTAGGATTTAACATTTTTATTTATTTTCGAACCTCTGTCGGAGTAAATGCTGTTAGAGGAAGAGAGTTGACATGGAATTTCGAGGTACCTTTTTATATCGTCATCTTCATCGTCATTGTTTTCTGGTGCAGAGAATACAGTTGCAAGATGCTCTGCGTGTGAATATTTATATGAAAACGTTTATTAACTGAGAATATCATAAATGATTATAAATAGAAATTGGACTTCGAAAGTCCAATTTTACCAAATTCACCCTAGATTTTCACCCGTCGTGACCGGAAGTAGAACTGGAGGTTGATATTTGAACTTTCCTGTAACTTTTTCATCGATTGATATATAGGTCTGGATCCCGCGTAATAAAAAAGGTTGATTAATAGCAAGCTGAAAATTTAGTAATAGCTTAAGGGTGTCTAGTCGGACAAACTCTGATACATGGGAACACTGGAACAGTTACCCTGTTACCCACTGTGTTAATTGTGGAACAGGTTAAAAATTTGGAACGTCAGACTACGAAAATGTCAGATGTATTTTGTCGGACAAAATTAATAATTGATTTGCTACCCTTTCATTAAACTCTCATGCAAAAATCAGACTGCTATTACTAACCGACATGATTCCTGTCTTTTGACATGTTCTTCGTGTTCCACTCATTAAAATGCCCAGTTGGTGATAGACATCAATCTGATTTTTGCATGAGAGTTTAATGAACGGGCAACAAATCAATGGGAAGTTTCGTTCGACAAAATATATCTGACGTTTTCGTAGTCTGACGTTCCAAATTTTTAACCTGCTCCACCATTAAAACTTCCCTTGTTCCAGTGTTCCCATATATCAAATTTTGTCCAACCAGATACCTTTAAGCTATTAACAAATTTTCAGCTTGCTATTAATCAACTTTTTTTTCTTATGCCGGATCCAGACCATGAGTTCGCTAATTTTGAATAGTGATGAGCGAGACTGGTATTGGCCTTGCGGTCTTGGTCTTGGTCTTACAGCAAGACCAAGACCAAGACCGCCTTTGGTTTGCAAGACCAAGACCAAGACCAGGTATTCAAGACCAAGACCAAGACCAAGACCGAACCTTGCAAGACTACGCAAGACCAAGACCAACCTGCAAGACTCATGCACTTTTTTGCGAAATTTGTTTTTTATTATTTAACTTTATTTTTTAGTTCAATAATATATACTGACATTGTAATAAACCTTAAAAAATATCTATATTTTTAAGTCGTTTTGATTAAGTCAAATGGTTTGCATTTTCTCAACCTTCAAATTGTCCAGAAGGCAAGTTTTCAAACGGCGACAGTTCAAGGACAATTGAAATTACTTTTAAGACAAAAAAAATGTAATTATAGATAGGGTAATCCATTTAAAAAAAATGTCATTAAAAACGGTTTTTATGTACCAGTAATTTTCGCTTTTTTAAACGTTTTTATTTAGTTCAATAGTTTGCGTCAAATCTTTAGACGTTAATTTGACTGCCTTTTCTTCAATGCAAATGAATGGAAAATTTGTAGACATATGCATTCGCGGGAACAATACACGAATAGTCAATAAAAAAAAATTTTCGTGTTTATTAACCCGGCATTGGTCGCTAGGTAGGCTGTTACGCGAGTGGTCGCGCGTGAGATTTTCTCTCACATATTCAACTTTTGCCTTTCTTTACAAAATTTTACAAAAAAGATGAGGTTTCATCAACGATAAAGTAATTTGCTTTAAAAAGACACGACGTTTTTCTGCTTTATTATTATCTTTATATAGAATGTGACTATTGATGCCGCCAATATTTAACATTGAAAAATATATGGTAAGTGACAATCTACAACTTACCCGTGAAACAGAATATAGGATTTTCATATCATCCACCACATCAACGGCGCCTTTTATTACATCATAAAAGGACATTATTTTAGGTTTTAAGGGGAAAAATAAAATTAATTTTTATTTATCACAGTTAGTGACGTCGGCGGTCGCTTGATGAGAGAATCTCTCACATGAAGAGCACTGACTCAACAATATGGCGATACTAAGTAAACTGAGTCACTATCTGAGCGGACGAGTCTATTAGATTGACGAGGGAGGATAGTTAGGAGACTAGAAGGAACAACAGCGCGTATAATTTCCCAGAAAAAAAGTTATGCGCAATTTTCTGAAACCGTAAGAGAAAATCTCATATAGCGACCACTGACGGGTTAATTGTTTAAATAAATAAAAAAAAAACGATTTTAATGGAAAATGCTTAAATTCTCTTGTTTTCTACAATGTAAAAAATTAAAACTTTTACGGATTGTAGCTAATGATATGAACAATACATAATTTCACTTTTTACGTTAATTGTTTACGTTATTCTTCATAAATAAACAATCAAGTTTCAAATTTTTTGCCGATTCCGACTACTTTTCATGTTAGTACATCATATGTTTTATACATATTTTAATAAACATGACAATATATTTAAATGTTTGAAAAGTGTAAGACTAAAAAGTAAAAAATAAAAAAATATGGAAAAAATTTTTTTAAGAAACGCTTTCTTTAGTTACGAATGACTAAAATTAAAAATATTATAAAAAATCAACTAAAAAACAAAAAATATACCAAAATTGAAAAAATCTAACACATTCGTTAAAGAAAAGCGTTGGGCGAAAACCGTTTATTCGATGAACACGCGCCACGCTTCTCTTTGACGAATGTGTTAGATTTTTTCAATTTTTGTATATTTTTTGTTTTTTAGTTGATTTTTATAATATTTTTAATTTTAGTCACTCGTAACTAAAGAAAAGCGTTTCTTAAAAAATTTTTTTTCAAATTTTTTTTCATATTTTTTTATTGTCTAATAAAAATACTCACATTTATTTCAATCCTTTTCGCATAATCGAGGAAAATTGTAGGTCGTTAAATTTAAACTTAATACAAAAAAAATATCATAATAGATTTTGAAAAGGGATTCACAATGCTGTATAATCATTGTGGCCATTTGTTTCTAATTGGAACTTAAAAGCTAAAAATAATGAAATTTTTTTGAGTGATACTGGATTCTTCGGAAAATAACTTTCTTTAATTTTTCTATTTTATTTATTCTCTATTATGAACAGTTTCCGAGATATCGAGCTTTGTCACACTATAGAGCCATCCTGTATGTGCAGAATGTTTACTAAGTATGTGTACAAACTTTATAGGTTAAACGTTCATATGAACTGAAAATAATTTTTTTTAATGAGAAATGAGTGTTCTTGTTCGATACATCGTTTCAATAGGAATTTTACATCTGGTTAAAATTGAAGGTTTTCTTAATTTTTTCTCCACATAAAAAACCCAGTTTTGCTTTTGCCTTGTATATAAGAATGTATAATTAGATAAAGCGCGTATTTCCTTCAAATAAAATAAAATGTAACTAATAGCTTTTCCTTTTTTCTTTTTTTTTTCACTTTTTTTTTGATATCATATGCTATTGAATGTATAAAAAGCAGGTTGTGTCTTAATTCAACTTAAAATTGAAATTTGAAAATAAACCTTTATATTTGAAACATATTTTTAATGGAATAATTAGGTGAATGTATAATGTTAAAATTGGTATCGGTTTAAAACTACATTCTACATTCTTTTAAAATTTTAAAGCAAAAAATATAGTTTCATTCTTCACATCTTAATTTATTTCAATGTACATTTTATTCGAAATTGTTTGGTTCAAATTATTGCTACCAAAAAAGCAAGAACAGCAAGACTGTTGCAGCAAGACCAAGACCAAGAACAAGACCGGCTAGTGCAAGACTAAAACCAAGACCAAGACTGCCTTTTAGATGCAAGACCAAGACCAAGACCAAGCTTGCAAGAACAAGGCCGAGAGCAAGACTAGCCTGGTCTTGGTCTTGGTCTTGTTCTTGTTTTGCTCATCACTAATTTTGAATAATTTTTGCCAACAATTTCTTTCACAAACTTTTTAGTCTGAAATGACATCAAGACCCTAATTGAATATTGATATATTACATGTAGTATATTTGCGATTATAGTGTGTCACTTCCGATTAAAACTTTTTAACCGGATATACAGGGTGTCCCGAAAAGAATGGTCATAAATTATACCACATATTCTGGGGTCAAAAATAGTTCGGTTGAACCTAACTTACCTTAGTACAAATATGCTCATAAAAAAAAGTTACAGCTCTTTGAAGTTACAAAATCAAAATCGATTTTTTTTTCAATATATCGAAAACTCTCAGAGATTTTTTATTGAAAACGGACATGTATCATTCTTACGGCAGGACCACCTTAAAACAAAATTATAGTGAAATTTGTCCACCCCATAAAAAATTTATGGGGATTTTGTTCCCTTAAACCCCCCCAAACTTTTGTGTACGTTAAAATTAATTAATTATTGTGGTACCATTAGTGGAACACAACGTTTTTAAAACTTTTTTGCTTCTTAGTATTTTTTCGATAAGCCAGTTTTTATCGAGATGCCGCTTCTTTTTTACTATATTTACATAAAAAATTTATGGGGGTTTTGTTCCTTTAAACCCCCCAAATGTTTGTGTACGTTCCAATTAAACTATTATTGTGGTACCATTAGCTACACACAGTGTTTTTAAAACTTTTTTGCCTCTTAGTCTTTTTTTGATAAGTCAACTTTTATCGAGAGGTGGCTTCTTTTTCAAAATATACCAAAAAATTTAAGTTATAAATAAATTTTCAGATTATTAACAGGTGTCTCTAATCATACTTAACCATATTATACAAATATGTGGTGGATTCGACAAATATTCAAAATATCTCGATAAACACTGGCTTATCAAAAAAGTACTAAGAGGCAAAAAAGTTTTAAAAATATTGTGTTTAACTAATGGTGCCATAATAATAATTTAATTGGAACGTACATAAAAGTTTGGGGGGTTTAAGGGAACAAAACCCCCATAAAATTTTTATGGGGTGCACAAATTTCACTATAATTTTTTTAAAGATGTTGCTGTGATAAAAATTTCTCATGTTCATTATCAATAAAAAACCTCTAGGAGTTTTCGATATATGAAAAAAAAATCGATTTTCATTTTGTAACTTCAAAGGGCTGTAACTCTTTTTGTATGCACTATTGTATATAGGTAAGTGAGGTTCAATCAAGCTATTTTTGACCCCAGAATCTGTGGTATAATTTATGACCAATCTTTTCGGGACACCCTGTATATATATTTTTTCTCATCTTGCTAAGGCGCCTCGGATAATGTAACGCTTGTGCTCTTTAGTCCACCATAAAAGAGTAGTTCTGGTTGTAACTGTGGAACAGGAGGTCAAATTTCACACCTTTATTATCATTTTTGGGTTACAAGCTCCCATTCGACATCTCATCATTTATTATGTTATCTTTTCTATTAACAGAGGAGTTGTTTTTACGAATGGACAGAAAGGCATGGATAATTCAAGGTTTTCACATTTTCACAAGCCTATGGGAAAAATCCTTAACGGGGAGTTTTACTGCTCGAATTTTATTAGACGCAAACAGGATTTTTTACCTCCCCCAGTATCCTTGATGTTTACCTCTTTTGAGGTGTATAAGCTGTCAAATACTGATATGCCCAGCTGGGGTAAACCCCAATTTGTTTTAAAACGTAATTATTATTTTCACTAACTTAACATCACATCTAGGGGTTCTTGAGTGAATTTTTCATTTGACATATATCTCACATTTTGAGAAAGATTCCAACGTCCCTTACAAATATTGTGATGATCTTCTTTTGATATTAAATATACTTTTTAAGATCTTCCATTACCTATTTGTTTATTTATTGTATTAGGTAACCTTTTGTTTTATACAGTGCACTGGAACTGTTACCCCCCCCCCCCCCCTTCTAACTTATTTATTTTTAGCACATAAGCAAAACATTCAGACAAATAGCATAAAAGCAAGAAAATTGGAATATCTCAGACATATTACACGTGGAGAGAGACACATTTTGGTCCAATTGATTATGCAGGGAAAGAGTCAAAGTAAAAGAAGCATAGAGAGACGCAGAATATCGTGGCCGCGCAACCTGAGAGAATGGTACGGATGTACATCAATAAATGAATTTTTCAGAGCAGTCCTCTCTAAAATTCGAATAGCTATGATGATTGCTGACCTCCGACGCGGAGATGTCACTTAAAAAAGAAAAAGAAAATACTCGGACAGGTCGATTTTTAAAATAATCATATCATATCATATGTAATGGTATTAATGTTCCAAACTTTACGCGATTCCTCTTCAGGTAACTTTGATGTTTTTTAATGGAAAAGTACATTATGTGACACCTCATTTAAAGTTTCTGAAATACTGATCACAAAAATGTATATACAGTGGAACCTCGATTATTCGTCTCTCCATTAACCGTCACCTCTGTTAACCGTCAGGGTACATACAGCCGTTGTATTGACTACATAAGCAAAAATTTTAATGTAAAAAAATAAAAAAAAAGTTAATTTGATTTGTGATGAGGACACACATGGCTATCCATTGCTGACAGTTAAAGAAATCGTACAGAATGGCAACAAAGGCGGACCAAACAGATTCAGAAGCTGACGCAGACTTGGAATTTGACTGTAGATATGTTGATGAACCTATTGTAACTGACAAAGATTTGCGTTAATAATCTAGAGGAGCTGCATCGCACATGCAATAATACATCGAGTGGTATTCTCAACAAGAAGAAGCCAATAAAGTAGATTGCATGATCTTATACCGATTAAGAAATTCAGTAGTCGCAAAATATGAAGCAACAGTAAAACAAACAAAGATTTCAGAATATTTTAAATTGATTCGATTGTACGAACACAAATTCCTGTTATATTGTCAAACAAAACATACAAATGAAATTTGAGAATTGTACTATGAATTTTTATTTTTTTAATGTTCTGTTAACCGTCTTTTCGATTATCCGTCATACCCTTGGTCCGGTGCCCTGACGGATAATCAAGGTTCTACTGTATAATACTTTAATCGTTATTGAAAGCAGAGGCGCAAAATTTCGGTCGAATTCTTTTCAAATGCATTTTTTTTTCGAATCCTGACAAAACTAAGGAGTATTTTTTAAAATCTAAAAGCAGGATGAAAGATTACAATATTGCCGAGGGTCTTGAGTCCCTCAGAACTTCTATAATGTTTAGCTTAATAAGTTACAGGGGAAAGAAAAGAGAAAATTTAGTGTGATTTTTAATTTAAAATATAAAATTCAAAAGGAACTTTTTATTTATTCTAAGGGATTTTCAGCCCTCGGTAATAATATAATCTTTCATTTTGCGTTAAAATTTTTTAAAAATATTTATTAATTTTCTCAGGATTCGAAAAAAATTAATGCTTTTAAAAATAATTCGACCGAAATTTTGCGCTTTCGCTCTCAAAAAGGATTAAAGTATAACAAATTGTTGTAATCAGTATTTCAAAAAATTTTAAATTGGTGTCACATGATGTACTTTCCCATTTAAAAAAATCAAAGTTATACCTTTCACCTGAAGAGGGATCGCGTAAAGTTCGAAACATCGATGCCATAATATACTATAATTATTTTAAAAATTTATCTGTCGAATTGATTTGCTTACGTGCTAAAAATAAATAAGTTAATAGGAATGGGGGGGGGGCTAAACACTTATTCCAGCGCACTATACATATTATATTGAATCCCCTAGTCGCAATGGAAATATTCATAAAAAAATTTTTACTACTCTTTTAAGGCAAATAAATTATTCAAAATGCTCCTGAATCTGAATTGATAAGCATAATCCATCAAAGTAAGGAATCCATAAATTGTGGGATATAATCTACTCTCAGCTCTTTGATTTTTGACTTATTTCCTATATATTTTCTGCCATATATCTCAGTTTTAATGCAAGTTCCAACAAAAGAGAACATTTGTAAAACACTTTTCATCAATGGATATGTATAATGAAATCAGGCAAAAAGGAATTTATCTATGTTTTTGCTGGTTACAAAAAAAAACTTTTTAGGTCGGTTGGAAATCTTCAAGCATAGGCGTGCCTGTTGAATGCAGTAATTTAGTTAAGGTCTTTCGGTTGGTGTATATTGATAAAAATTGTTTTTACACAAAATATAATATTTATTAAATAAACGATTTTTTTTTCGTATTTCCTTCATAATTTTCATTTGACTAAATAAAGATCAACCATATTCGGTCATTATTAAGACACCTGTCAGGTTAGGGCGTTGGTAAGTAAGGTTATTTTAAATGTTAAGCAGATAATATATAGGGTAATTAGAGTACTGATAGCGCAGAAGGTGAGATGGCGCAATGGTTTTACAGCGCCACCGCTAATGTTACAATGAAAGCAGCTGCGCTCTGACGTAGCTTAGTTCATATATTATCAAACAAGTCGCCATAACGTTTGTGCTCATCGGATAAATATCTACTTCAATAATAATTTATACGTGATTCGGACGGTACAAAAGTATTTTTTTGAATTATTTATTTATGTTATTGGACTTTAAATTTAATAATAATTTTAGTCACACTATCGTCTTAGGTAAGTAAATACATTTAAGTTTTCATAAATAACCTCAAATTTGTGCATATTTCCAAACGTGTTTAATTTTTGAGGTGCGCCATCTCACTTCACACAACGAGGATAGATGGTTCACTTATTTTTGAGGTGAGATGGCTCACTAATAATTCCTTTTCTTTTCAGTATGCCAACCAAATACAAGGGCATTGGAAGTTGTTCCTAGGGCGAGTTGGACAGAACAACAATTAGCCGAAGCCATTCAAGCTGTCAATGAAAATAGAATGGGAGTTAATGAGGCTGCTCGAAATTTTGGGGTACCGGCAACCACTCTACGAAGAAAAAAACTGAGTGGCAATACAAAGAAAGGCCCTCTTTGACCGTCCTCCACATTAGGCGAAATTTGTGAAGAAAAGTTGGTCGAACATATCCTAAAACTTAAAAAAACGGAGATTCTCCTACTCGAACCGATGTCCGAAGTATTGGGCACTAAACATCATTTTAGTAAGGAGTTGAGATTAGCTGGTTTCCATGGATGCAGTTATTTCTGTAGAGAAACCCAAGACTGTCAGTGAGAATAGCAGAAGGTGTATCCATTAATAGATCCTTGGGTATCACCAAAAAAGGCGTTGAGACTTACTTTCAGCTGCTAGAAAATACTCTAACCGAGAATGATATTTTGAATAAACCTGGACACATCTACAACATGGATGAGACGGATTTACAACTGAATAATAGGCCAGGACATGTTGTTGTCAACAGAGGATCTAAAAACATCGCAAATATCAGCTCTAGTGAAAAGGGAGAAACCATCACCGTTATAGCCTGTTGTAATGCGGAAGGCGTTTTTCGTCTGTCTATCCAATATGTATGTATTGTAAGTATTGAATTTTTATTATAGTATACAGCGTGATTTCTTATGTTGGACACATAGGTGATATATGAATAATTGTGGGAACTTTTAATCTTTAATTTTATGAAAAATATCAAATTAAATATCAAATTGTATCTATATTATACGAGGTATGTCAAAAAATATATATTTCGCTTAAGAATAAAGTACCTTTATTTCTCACAACATTGAAAATTGTTATTATGAAAAGTTGTTTGGAATTAAAATTATGTTTTAATATAATATGCAATTACTTCTAATGAAAAACAAAATATTTATAAATTTTTCTCAAATTACGGATACTTTAAATCATTTTCCTTTATAACTATTTTATTATTAATTTGACGAAGAAAAGTTATTCTTCATAAAAAGCGCTTCTTCATGGTCTAAAACCTGAGATATAACTATCATAATATATCAAATTTTGTCAATTTTGTAGGAGTTATGTCAAAAATATGAATTTCTCTCAAGAGTAAAGTAACTTTATAGTTTACATTATTGCAATTAGAAGGATACAATTATTGCACATTAAAACATAGTTTTTAATTCTACACAACTTTTCATAATAACAATTTTCCGTACTATGAATTCAAATACGTAAATAAACAAAGTTTAAGTTAGGATAGTGCTCTCATTTTCAGCTTGTTTTAATATGTTATTGCCTTATTCTCTAACAGTACTGCTTTAATATAATCGTTGCTAGACAGATAAATTGTCATTGTATACCGGGTGTACCAATCAAGCTTTGTTTGTTTCTCAAATTTCATTACACCCTGTGAAATCTTGTAGCATTTATAAAATATTGAAATTAAAATCCAACTATAGACACAGGTTTTCTTAACATTCTGTTTATTTATGCATTCGCTTATGTTGGATAATAAAAATGTTAAAAAGGTAATTTAACAAACAGAAATGTTGTTCATCAATGCAGGGTGTTTAAAAAAAAGCACGACAAACGTTAAGGGAAACGGAGCAAAACGCAAAATTTTGACGCATGTCAAAATTTTCAATGTGTTTTAAATGAATTCATTTTTTTGAATCTTGAGAAACTAATAAGTATTTTGAAAAATTTAAACGCAGAATCACAGACTACTTTATTACGGAGGGCCTAAAGTCCCTTAGAATAAATAAAAGGTTTCTTTTGAATGAAATATTTTCAACTAAAAATCACACTAAATTTTCTCTTTAATATTCACCCCCTGTAACTTAATAAAATAAACATTATAGAAGCTTTCAGGGACTTTTGGCCCTTGGTAATAATGTGATCTTTCATTCTGGCTTTAAATTTTTCAAAAATCGTTATTAGTTTTCTCAGGATCCGAAAAAATTGATACATTTATTGAAAATTTTGACATGTGTCAAAATTTTTAAATTTTGCTACGTTCCCCTTAAGGTGTAATTCTGCATGAAAAAATAAAGACCGTTTGCTTGATAAACATAATTATGTCCTTAAATACTTCGCTTCCGAGATGCTGGATGTTGAACTTTCTCTTACAAACTGACGATTTATTTATTTCTCTAAAACCGGTTGAGATATGCAAATAAAATTTGGTAGTTTTAAGGGACAATTATTATTGAGCATTTTTTGACATGCGATGAAGAATGTTATATTCTCCATTGGCGCGCATTCGGGTCATATTATCTTTTTTTTTTTAAGAAGTGAGTAATATTTGTTAGTTCTGGTTCATTCCAGTCTTCAGGTTGATAATAAATTGAATATTATTATATATTGACAAACTTGCTTACTTTACACTGTCTTTCTTTAACTATATTGTTTTGTTTTGCTTTAGTTTAAAAATTTATAGTAGTATTATGATATTATGATTATACTACACACGAATTATACGATGGTCTCTTCATAATCTGACCCAAAATTAATATCTTTATAAATTTCGATGATTTCTGTTCTATACACCTTGTACTCCTGTTATTATTGTTATATGTAATATGAGAATAATTTGTAATTTAATCTTCTTAGTTTTTATTTGATTATATTTGCTTTACTTTTTTTATTATACAAAAAATTATTTTAGCGTTGCTCTGAAGCTAATTTCTTTTGGCATAGTAATAGTCCAGGGTGGATCTGTTTTGAGATGGACGTTGAGAGGTGACTTATATTTTTTTGCAGAAATTGCTTGGAATTAACCCATATAATAATAATGGAAATATCGTCCCACTGAAAAAGTTCGGAACATTGTTTAAATAATCAAAATGTCAAAAAATTAAGGAAAAAATCGATTTTTTTCTTCGTTTTTTGATTATAACTTTAAAACTTTTCATTTCCGAGAAAAGTTGCACTGAAATAAAAGTTGCGGAATTAAATTTCCTACAATATAAGATTGGTTAAACATTTTTAAAATCGTTACCTTTGTTGCAAAATAGAATACTTGCAAAAAAAACATAAAAAAACATGTATTTGCATTTTACGTTTTTCAACCATTTCTGCTACACTTAGGACCTTCATACTTCGTATAAAAAAAATTATGATATGATAAAACAATATTGTAAATTTATTTTAGATCGTTTCCATAAATTTTGCAATCAAGCTATCGCAAAAAAATTTAATTTTTTCAAAATATTGCAGAACTGAAGATAAAGCGGATAGCAAGTTAAATTTTTTTTACAAATAGAAGAATACCGTACTTTTTATTTGCAATTTGCAAAATTAAATTCAATTAAGAGGATCGGAACGTATTTTCGGCTGCAATGCTATTCAAATGGGGATTCATTTTTTTCAAATCCTGAGAAAACTAATAAGTATTTTGGAAAAATTTAAACGCAGAATGAAAGATTACGTTATTAGCGAGGGCCGAAAGTCCCTGAGAACTTCTACAATGTTTATTTTAATAAGTTACAGGGGTGAAAAAACTAAGAGAAAATTTAGTGTGATTTTTAAATTCAAATATCTCATTGAAAATAAACTTTTTATTTATTCTAAGGGACTTTCGGCCCTCGGTAATAATTTAGTCTTTCATTCTGCGTTTAAATTTTTCAAAAATATTTATTGGTTTTTTCAGGATTTGAAAAAAATGAACACAATGCCGTGGTAATATTTTCCAAATCTGTCTTTGTCTTACAACGCACTCAACCGAATATAATATTGTCAGCATATATTGTCAGTCAGACACTGACAATAAGTGACAATTTTAAATATTTGACATTGCATCGGGAATATTTTGAGAAATTGATTAAATATTATTTATATATAGTGTATTTGATAAATAATTGATTTAAGACGTGAACTTAATAAAAAGTTATTTATTGTGTATTATTTGTGAAAGATCCAAGCAGAGAATACATCAGATATATCCTGTGATCCAAGTATTTTGTTGTTAGAGATGTTCAAAATTGTAAGCGTTCCAAAATAACAACATATTATTAAAAAATCACTTTAACACTTTTCCTCTTTTGTCGATTGATTATTAGTTTTTGTTGTACAAATAAATTATTACAATCACTGAAAACATAGTTAGTGAAAAAATTATCACATTTATTAACTGAATTAATAATTTGCAATTATAAAAATAACAGTTATCCAAGAACATTCAAAAGCCATCTCTTTAAATTAATTATGACATTTTCAAGTAGAATGACATTCTAGTAATGTTTACATATCCACACCAGTGAGAATTTTACTACACGTAATTTGCCGTGTAAAGACAGAAAAAGTAGGGATACACGTAAAATATTTGTGAATTATGTACCCATAGCCTTAACTATCACGGCGTCAGGATTTTATTTAAATAAACATTAATTTTTGGGTGCTACGCGCAGGACAGCGGTGTTCGATTCACACAAGTTTATTTCCACCAAAATGTCTTCCAAACTTTATCTAATATATTATTTTCTTACTCTATATTTTCTTGTATGTTCATATTTTAATCCCACAAAAATCAAACTAATTTGCTTATTGCTTGTGAAAAATTGTTTAAACAATTGCGTATGTTTAAAAATAATACGCTTTTATTTTCTGAGTTAAAATATATGAACAAAATAAGTTTTTGCTAAAAAAAGTGTTATTTCAAAAGACAGAGTATGTGTTTTTATTTTGCAATAAACAAATTTATTTATTTATATCGAAATGCAATAAAAATTAAAATGTATCAATAATTATCAAAGGTCATTGTAATGCCCAATCGTAGCGAACATGCGAACGTATCCGTTGTCTTGCGCGTAGCCCAAAAATTAATGTTTATTTAAAATAATTCCCGACCGCGCCGTGGTAGTTAACCGATTTTAATTTTACAAAAACAACTAGCAGTTTGCTTTATTTTCAGTGCTGCAACATTTTGAAAAAATGATTTTTTTTGCGAAAGCTGGATTGCAAAATTTATTTTGCAAAATCTATTAAACCGACCTTAATGAAATTTGCATTATTGTTTTATCATATCCTAAAGTTTTTATGGGTGAAATATGAAGGACCTAAGTGTAGCATAAATAGTTGAAAAACGTAAAATGCGAATACTTGTTTTTTTATGGTTTTTTAGAAATTATTGCTATTCTGCAACAAGGATGACAATTTTTAAAATTTTCAGTTAATCCTATATTGTAGGAAATTTAATTACGCAACTTTTATGTCGATGCAACTTTTCTCGAAAATGAATACTTTTAACGTAATAATCAAAAAACCGAGAAAAAAATCGAATTTTTCCTTAATTTTTTGACATTTTGATTATTTAAACAATGTTCCGGACCTTTTTTAGTGGGAGGATAACTGAAATATTATTATATGAGTCATTTTTAAGCAATATCTGCAAAAAATATGAGTCACCTCTCAACATCCAAATGTACCAATATTTTTACAGATGCGCCCTGATCTATAAGGCAATTTTCTATTTTTATTGGGAATAACCCACAATTTCAGTTTGAAATTAAGTTGATTTATTTTATTTGAGAACGTTTTCCGAAGTGGAAATTCAAACGTTAAATAAATTTAATTTCAAATGTATAATTGTGGCTTATTTTCAATAAAAGTAGTAAATTATGTTAGCATTTTCAAGAATGTCTGGTTCCTTAAGGAAAACTAATTTTCTATGAAAGTTTCTCTCGTTTTTGCCAGACTCTATTTATAGGTCATTAATTTATATGAAATAAAGTTCACAACAGTGCATATTTCTGCCTGTTTTTATTTAAATTTTTTACCTGGCAGGAATTGCAATGCAGTAGTAACCTAAAAAAAATAATTTGATATTTACTCATGCAACAATAGATACAATATCTCACAGTGACTAATTATTTTAATTTGTAAAAAA
The DNA here is from genome assembly GCF_917563875.1 of Diabrotica virgifera virgifera. NCBI lineage: Eukaryota > Metazoa > Arthropoda > Insecta > Coleoptera > Chrysomelidae > Diabrotica > Diabrotica virgifera. The sequence goes on along the minus strand of NC_065447.1, from coordinate 199,351,977 downwards.
TTGGCAATTTGAAAACAAAAAAGCAGAGGAAAATAAATATTTTTCATTCAAATAATAGGCAGAGTTATTACTCGTCGTTACAAAATATAAAAACACAGCCGTAGCAGTAGCAATACCTGTGTAACATTTCATTAAACATTCCCAAAACAAATAGTATCGATAGGGTTTTTGCCATGCTACGGGAATTTATGGCCAGATTAAATTTGTTTAACGTCGGTATTCCCATTTCTGTAGGTAATGTAAATGTTCAAACATATCGTTATTGATTGTATTTAAATCTCCACGGTATAATTTATGAATATAATTAAATATAACAAATGGAAATTTTAATAGTTGTCATTTTTTCAAATCGCTAATTAAATTAAATGCTCATTATTGCGGCTATGACTTCTAAATAAAATAAATTAAAACAGTATTGTACTGATTTTATTATAGGGTGTTAGTAAATGAGTGCAAAAAACTTTAGGGGGTGCTTCTGCATGAAAAAATAACATAGTTTGTAATAAAATATGTAATAAAATAGTTTGCTATATAAACGTATCTCCGCAGATTGTAACCCAATACTCTGGGTATTGGGATTTGGAAGAAAAAGAGCTGATGAAAGAGGGGGAAAATAGAAGAGAAGAGGGTTAAGATACTAATGGAGAGTGGCTTAGCTCAGACGAACAAATCAAAGAGGCAGAGAGACACTATATCTCAAGTGAGGACTCGGGCTAGCTTCAGTGCACTAAATATTGGCTTTAAAATATACAAACAGAGATATGGGATAATGAAAGGGTAGAAACAAGGAAGAAAATGAGACAGGTTAATGCGAGAAGGGAACGCAACTAGATAAGAACGCTGGAGACAGAATAATATGAAGATACGACAAGGAAAGAAGAAGAAAAAGGGCGCCAACTCGAAGGAACAGCTCAGATTTCTGAACCAAGGATTTGAAAAGTTCGAGATTTTTTGAAATAAAGAAAAACAGAATAAACGACCAATAAATAAATGACAGTGATACAATGACCTGAAATACAAAAAAAAAATATTCACTATTTACCTTGTTCTGCTATATTATCAACTGGTGATACGAGACTGAAATAAAAATCAACTTACTAAGAACAAATATATTTATAATATTTCACAACTTACAATGTATCCATGATACTTATAAAACATGTGAGATAAACAATAGTGGTGGAGTTGAGAAAATTAACAATCCAGAACCCAAAGGGTTACGCCAAGTAAATTACCACCGCTATTGCGCAATATAAAAATATCAATAACGAAAACCAGGTCAGTGTCCGTAAGCGTAGCAAAATCCTATACTATGGTTAGTATACTAATATTAATTGATCCTAGACTAGATAAGGTATAGTTAATACTAGAACAACTAATGGTTACACAAAAAAAGTTTAATACCTTATCTAGCAGAGACTTAAAGGGTGACGTACTCACCAATCGAACTATTAAGTGTCCGAAACAATCGAAATACCAGATCTATGTCTAAGTACTATACCTAAGTAAACATAGATGCTGGAAGCTATATAAAACTAACAAAATGAGTTTGGTTAAAGACTTATCCAGAAATATTATTTAAAACCTATCGACAATCTTTATATATGTCTTAATTCCCCTTTCCCTTATCAATTCATTTATTTTATTTGAATATTTATTTATTATTTACCATTACCTAGCTTTATTTAAAATCCTACTTCAAAAACCTATGTATATAGTGTAGTATAGGTACCTGTTATATGCATATAAACAGTTTACACAAATTTATTACTGTAGAGTAAAAACCAAAATATTTATAGGTATGAATTGAAATAAAGAAAAAAAAAACTCTTATCTTTTGCAACTCCTGGGTATATTCATAGGAAGGTCCACTAGATCTGGGAAATCTCTGGGCACTATAACATCTGTGTGGAGCGGTCTGAAGTTGAGAGGTTCTGTGGATGTATTTGGTGAAACGGGTCGGTAATGGTTTATGATGTCCTACTATTAGTTATATAAAGTATGTTTATCCATTTATTTATCCATAAAAAAAATCCAATTAAGTATCCAAATTAGTTATATAAGGTATATTTAACCATAAAAAAATCCAGCTAAGTATCCATATTATGGGTGGAATGGAAATATGATGTAGAATGTAAAACGAACCTAAAAATACACATTTAAGACCTCTAGCCACTCTCTATAATGCAATTACATCCATTTCCCCGGACCCAAACAAAGCATTGCTGTCCCAAACAAGTAAACATTAGGTTATGTCCCGTCAAACTTGTCAATCTGATCAATGTCACTTTCTGACATTTTCGCAGCTGCGCGTTTATAGAATGGTCTACACACTTACCAGTTTTTCAAATGGATTCATAAAAACCCAAAAAAAACCAATATGAATGCCACACCTTATACGCACTAATAATAAAAAAAATATCAAAGCACTCTCCTAACAGGACATAAAAACATGATTAAATGTTGGGTTACGATGAAACGGTAGCAATAGGTATATGTACATATATCAGAACAGAAGGATAAATAATTTGATTTCGCTTACCCTGGGATCTCTGATACGTGACCACGTGGTATAATTTATGTTATAATTTCTTGAATTCTTGTTTTTTTGTTACTTTGGAGATTGTCTGTTGAGTTTCCTGATGTTTAGTTTACTGATGGTATGTAATATATTTAATTTCAGTCCATTATTTTCCCAGAGTTCGTCTACAAATAGCAACAGCTCACGTATCAGAGCGGATGTTCTTTAACCAACTGATTTTACTATTACGAGTTTCGCTTCTCTCTACCGTCCCGTAGGTCGTTCGGCCTGCGCCGACACGTCGAAGCGTTAGGGAGTTATAAAGATACATAGGCGCATCAAATAAAACACTTACGGGGTAGCAATAAATGCTACATTCTCCCCTATCTTCAGTAAAAAAAGGAAAACTTCCAGAAGTTTCCTTTTTTTTTTTTCTTCAGGGATGACATGATGTTAATTTTACCACCTAAACCATTGGCAGAGGAGAGACCGGACCGAAATCAATGACGCAGTAAGAGAGAGATAGAGAATACGCGAGATACATTGAATTACGTTTTTCATAAGACATAACAGAGAAGGGATGTGTAACTGACCAGAGTTATCAAACGAGATAATGTAATTTAATTTAGTAGGACTACAGGTTAAGAAAGGAAGAAGATACAAAAAGAAAAAAAAATAAATTACATCTTAATCACCTACGTTTTAACTACAATACTATAATCTTATAGAGAAAGTTAACTATTTACACTACTTATCATCCATTCTCAAGTGTTAGTATAAACCTCATTAAAACTACATTATGGTTGTATATTAACAACCCTTTAAAATACTACTACCAAGAACCATTTACAACAACTAACCTAAAACGAATCCTATCAATATACCCAACAATGACACCAGAATGACCAGATTCTATTAATCACCCAAGAGTTCACTGAGGGCCTAATTTATTAGGACTAGTTAAAACTATATTACTAGAAACCTAAACATATAAGATGTGGTTCTGGATATCAAGAACATAGAAAATTCAAGGTAAAAATAATCCATAACATCTCTACTAGCTTTCATAGCAGTAGGAAGACATAATAAGGTAAAGACCCTAGCAATGCCACTATACTCATGGTATAGGGTATGCAAAAAGGTAAAGATACTGGCAAGCCCGCATCTACTCTTGGTAGAGGGTCTGCACAAAGGTAAAAGACATTAAATGTCCTAATTGTAATACCTAAACTGTACTATTTACGTGGTCCAATTCCACACTCACGACAAAGACAGTGAAGGACAGATTCTTAGGACTCTATACACAAGATAAAGGTAAGAGGTATACTCAATCAAGATATAGATAAGTGACAAACTCATCAAGGTAAAGGTACAACATGAACCCAAGATAAAGGTAAAGATAACGTCAATTCAGGTAAAGATAACGATAAACTCACATCTACCTTTTCATATTTAAGGCAGAAGAACATCTACTAGCATAATGCTCATTAGAGAGACAAATAAGGTAACTCACATACTCACATCCAAGCAGGTGGTGGAGAGAGAGGTAAACAACTTCAGGTAATGAGGTATATTAAACTCGAATCGTTTAAAATAAATAATAGTATAGGAGATGACATCGAAGTCAAATGGACTTACTTACTGCCGAATATTGGAACGATCCAATTCTAAATGACACATTCTAATTTCAGCCTAAGAGACACTCAAGGAACAACTGATAGGTATTTATATATTTCTGAGCCAAGTGGAGTGCACAAGTCCAGGGTGATCAATCCTGAACCCACGCTAAAACCCTGAAACAGTTATGTGACTATATAAGTTTTATGGCCATGGTTCGCGACCCATGCAAAACCATAAATCAAAGATTTTTTAAAAAAAATCCCTAACTATCCCTGTAAATACCCATTTAACCAAGAACTCAAGATGGGGAAAATTCCCATTATCCATCCAGTACTCCTATGACATAAAATTTGTACCTCCAAGAGACAACTAACAATAAAATGACCGAGTTAGTAACCGGGCTTTAGTGACCGAGCTACTAAACAATATTAAGATAAGATAAAAATTAAAAAAAAAAATGGATGGCAAAGACATATGTTGGCCAGGCAAACAAAACCGGTAAATAGGTCTTAAATAAACAAACTGGTCCCTTACACGTTAATCTTCGTCTGAAGATGAATAATCTAAATTATCAACCAAGTTATGTGGACCTACTGTCTTATCCTCGAGTAAGTCTTTAATATGAAACCTTCCCAGTTTCTTACCAGTAGAAGTTTCCTTTAACTCATAAATTAAAGGAGAAATAACTTTAATGACAGTACAAGGTATGTATTTTTGACACAGCTTGGCAGATTGGAAATTCACTTTATCAGATTTGACAAAATTTTTCTTTAAAACGGAATCTCCAACCCTGAAAGATAAGGCTCGCTTTCTCAGGTTATAATGGCACTTATTTCTGTCATAAGATGCCTTTAAACGTTTTCGAACATCAACATAAATATCAGGAAGATTCTGAATGTCTTCTAAGCGGTGTAACTTATCTGATATAGTAGGAAAATTTGTGGCATTTTCTGAGATTTTACCAAAATAATCACCAGAGAGAGGAACATGACGACCAAACATTAAATAAAATGGAGGACATTTGGTTACTTCGTGAGATGAAGTCCTGATCGCTTGTACTATAGAGTGGATATGGGTATCCCAAGCTCTCTGATCAGGAAATGAATAAGATCTTAAAGCAGTCACGATTGATTTATTAACTCTTTCCGTATGATTAACTTGTGGATGATAATTTGCATTGTACCAGATCTTTTGTACATTATATTTTGCCATGAGATCACGAAAAGCCTTAGCTGTGAACTGGGGTCCATTGTCGCATGACACGATCTGTGGGACTCCATAAATCAGGAAAACTTCATTCTCCAGATACTTAAAAATAGATGAAGTAGTTGCCTTAGGCATGGTATGAACCAAAGGGAATTTGGTAAAGTAATCAACAACTACTAAAGCATATTGCGAACCTTTATATGATCTAGGATAAGGACCAATGAGATCTAAAGAGACAAGTTGAAAAGGAAAATCAATCCGTCGATAACTACCCATTAAACCTGGTTGAGGAAGATTTGTCGACTTACACGTAGCACAAATTTTGCATCGAGCGATATAACCACGAATAGTTTGGCGCATCTTCGGCCAGTAATAAAGTTCGGATATACGACGAAAAGTTTTGTAAAAACCAAAATGAGCTGCAGGAGGATGGTCATGAAAAGTGGCCAAAACCTCTGCTCTATTAGGAGTTGGAACTACTATCTTCCACTCCGACATTCCAGTAAGGGCATCCATAGAACTTAGCACATGTTTATACAAAACACCATGCTCAACTTTAAAATCAGAAAATTTGCCTGGTACATTCTGTACATCATACAACATTTTTTTATACCAATCATCTGGTTGTAACGAAGATAAGTCTAACAAATTAATATCAAATGTCCTAGAAAGGGCATCAGCGACTACTACACCTGCAGCTTTGCGATGAACGATTTTATAGTCATACTGTGCCAATTTTAAAATCCACCTAGCCAAACGAGGAGATGGGTTCTTCATACTTTGTAACCACACCAGACTACTATGGTCAGTTATGACCGTAAACGAACGACCCTCAAGAAAATATCTGAAATGTTCAATGCCCGTAATTAGAGCTAACAACTCCTTTTCAGTTGTAGTATAATTTTTCTGGGCTTTGTTTAATTTCTTGCTTGTATAGGCTATCGGATGTTCTTCTCCATCTACGATTTGAAACAGTACACCTCCAGATGCGGTGTTGGAACAATCTGTCATCAAATGAAAGGGTTTATTAAAATCTGGGGCTACCATAACTGGAGAATTTATGAGAGCCTCCTTGATTTTAACGAAAGCTTCATTAGCCTCAGGAGTCCACACAATATTTTGTCCCTTTTTCCTATTTTGAAGAAGATCAGTGATAGGAGATAACAAGGTAGAATAAGACTTAAGATGCTTTTAGAGATACAAGAAATATTGTACAGGAGCCTTCCTTGAGGTTTCCAAGGCTTCGATAAGGTATGGCATAAAGGTCTTATATCAAAAATTTAGGAGATAACTGTCTCGTCCAATCTGCATGCTACTACAATCATACCTTACCGCCTGATTGTTCCAAATAACACTTGGAGAGGCCCTAGCTACTCTACATCCCATCCACTCTGGCGTACCCTAAGGAAGTGTCCTTGGACTCCCACTGTACTTCCGGTTTACAGCAGACGTACCAATTGCAGATCGTATAACTATTATGTTCTAATGGCCTACCAAGAAAAGTCTGACCCTAGCCTCTCAGACACTACAAAGTTATTTAAATAGACTTGAAATATGGTTCAAACTATGGAGAGGTAAAATTAATAGTTTCAAGTCACCACACATTACATTTACACTAAGTGAGGGGATCAATGTACTTTGGGGGAACTTTGGACACATTATGCGAAATGAATCCAGATATGCCCTCCTACAAGCCATCCTGCAAGGAAAAATATTTGGAAAGCAAAGTCCTGGAAGAAGAAGAGCATCCTGGTTAAAGAACCTCAGAAACTGGTTCATCTGTTCATCTCAACATCTGTGCAGCTTTTCCGCGTTACTGCAAATAAGGTGAAGATTGCCATGATTATCGCCAACATTCGTCACGGATAGGCACATCAAGAAGAAGAAGGGGATCAATTCAGCTGCAACCTTTAACAACACTTCAGTTCCAATAAAAAGTGACGTCAGATACTTGTGGATTTACCTAGACTGCCGCTTAACATAGCATATTTGGAACAACGACTTCAACTGGGACTTGTATATAGAAAGATGTACTGGTTCATGAATCAAAAATCACGCCAACGTCTAGAAAACAAACTGCTTATATAAAAGTGTGTACTGAAACATATCTGGACGTATGGCATCAAAATCTGGGGAACCGCCAGTGAAACAAACCTACACAAGGTTCAACTCTTTCAATCAAAAGTTCTAAAGGAACTTTGCAAAGCTCCTTCGTACATTTCCATCAATAATATACACAGGGATCTTTAAGCCCAAACCGTCAAAGAAGAACTTATTTCTTTGTGCTCCAAATACCACAATAGGATGCAGGTTCGCTCAAACATATTGGTCACCAATCTCTTGACACCCCTACACAACAGACAACTAAAAAGAGTAGATACTCTTGACTTCAACACTAGAAACTAATTAATTATTTTAATTATTATTGTACTCTTCAAACCAACTCAATGGATTAAGAACTAAATTAATAAAATTGTTATTATATTCTGTTAGGTATTCACCACTGGTGAATACTGACAGTGTCACTTTGTTAACACTCACATGTATTGTTTATTGGTTTATGTAAAAAAAATCGCAATAAAATGGATGTAAAAATAAAAAAATTTTGGTGTGGTATAAAAAAGGATTTACAAAAGAAAAGCCTAGAAAATATAAGAATTTCTATAATTATTTTTTTTAAGATATACCGCTATAACTGGCGAAGGAAGTTACTCAGATATTGTTGCGTTTCCTTAATACAAATCACAAAAAATTTAGCCTTCTATTCATTAACAAAACAAATCCTCTCAACTGATATATTATTTATTAACTAGCAAAAGCAGCAATATCGGAAATATTTTCTTAACTAAGACCTAAATGAAAACAAATCGCCGGCAATACCATTTTAGCTTAATTATTTGCCTAATTCGGTGTATACTTCTTATCTCCCAACGTATAAATTAGTAAAACAAAGCTCCACTGCATGAATATTTACATGTTCTTAATGCGTTTTACTGAATGCCCCCCCCCCCCCTATAATATAGGGCAATATAATTCGGCAGTTATAAGCGTTCGATTGTAATTCGGTAACACTATTTCATGAATAAAACTGTATTTAAATAATTTTAACTAATATTTTATTAATATCTGCGTCTGAATATTTGCTAAAACAGCTCATGATGTTCACTTTGACAAGTTGTAAAATATTAATTGTGATAAATGTCTCTGAATGTTTATTTACAACGACTTGAATTTTGTATGAGTATTAAAAAATAATCCGTCAAATATCACACGATACGAATAAAAATAAAAATAATGTTAAAAATGTAAAAACATTTTCAATTTCTAGTACATTCTTTCACGGTTTTTACTCTAAATTTTAAAGAACCGCTTGGATTGACATGAAATTTGGCATACGCATAGCTTATATCTCAAAGAAAAAAAGTGATATTGTGCCGATGTGTGCTTTTGGCTTTTGTCCTGGGGGTGACTCTCACCTCCGCTTGGGGGTGAAAAAATATATGTCCAAAATAAGTCCTGAAATGGATAAACTGACTAATTTTAAGTAACTTTTGTTCTGTAGAGATTTTTCACCAAGTCAACACTTTTCGAGCTATTTGCGAGTGAATATAGTCATTTTTCAACAAAATAACTACATTTTTAGACGCTTTTTCGAAAATAACTCAGAAAGTAAGTAATTTGTTAAAAAAAAAGTTCTTAGCAAAAATATGGCCTGTTAAAAATTAAAAAATATAGTGTACGCGTTAGGTCTCTGGACCTCGTAAAGCCAGAGTTATAGCCAATGAAAAATAGATTCATATAAAAAATATAGGTCCAAAATAAGTCCGGAAATTGATAAACTGACTAATTTTAAGTAACTTTTGTTCTATAGAACTTTTTCGCCAAGTCAACACTTTTTGAGTTATTTGCGAGTGAATATAGTCATTTTTCAACAAAATAACTACATTTTTAGACGGTTTTTCGAAAATAACTCAAAAAGTAAGTATTTTGTCGAAAAAAACGTTCTTAGCAAAAATATGGCCTGTAAAAAAGTAAAAAATATGGTGTACGCGTTAGGTCTCTGGACCTCGTAAAGCCAGAGTTGTAGCCAATGAAAAATAGATTCATATTCACCAAATGTCAAATAGAATATTTTGAAGTGAAATATCCAAAAAATTAAGCACTTTTTGGGGAGAATCCGTTATAACTTTTTATAAGTTTTTAAAAAGAGCTTTATTTCTGTTTTTATAAAAAGTTTTTATCATTAAATTTAAGCAAGTTACGCTCAAAATAAAGTTATTATCTTTTGTTTTGGCAAAAAAAAAATCGGAAAGACCACCCCCTAATTAGCAACTTAAATGAAATAAATCGTTACCGCTCCATAAACTATTTGACTTATGTTTTGTTTATATGATCTGTAAGTTTCATCGATTCAAAGTGCTTATTTTTGAAAAAATTTGGTTCTAAAATGAAATTTTTAAAAATTTTAATTTTGAAAAATATGATTTTTTTCAAAATAATTTAAAAATTGTTGGAGATACCAAAAATCTCGAAAAACAAAAAAAGTCAGCATTGCTTTTCTAAATATCATGTATTTTTTTATTTTTCTGTTAGACAAAAATTGATTAAGATTTGGTGTTTCTAAATTTGCATACATTCGTGATCAGTGACTCGTTCAAACCCTTTTAACTATAGCCCTTTCAAAAATAAGGACTTTGAACCAATGAAACTTACAGATCATATAAACAATACATACGCGAGTCAAGAAACTTGTGAAGTCGTAACGATTAAGTTCATATGAGATACTAATTAGGGGGTGATTTTTCCGGTTTTTTTACCAAAAAAAAAGGGACTAACTTTATTTTGAGCGTAACTTGTTTACTTTTGATGATAGAAATTTTTTTAAAACAAAAATGAAGCTTTTTTTAAACACTTTAAATAAGTTTTAATAAGTTTTCCCCGAAGTGTATTTCATTTTTGGTTATTTCACGTTAAAGTAATCCATTTTAAATTTTACGAATATGAACCTATTTTTAATTAGCTATAACTCTGCTTCTACTAGGTACACATACGTGATATATACACCACTTTTAAAATATTTTACAGGCTATATTTTTGCTCAGAATCTTTTTTCGACAAAATACTTACTATTTGAGTTATTTGCAAAAAACCGTTTAAAAGCGTGGTTATTTTGTTGAAAAAATGAACATATTCACTGGAAAATAACTCGAAAAATATTGACTTAGTGAAAAAACTCTATAGAACAAAAGTTTCTTAGAATTAGTCAGTTTATCCATTTCCGGACTTACTTTGGACAAATATTTTTTCACCCCCAAGAGGGGGTGAAAATCACCCCCGGGGCAAAAGCACATATCGGCACAATATCACTTTTTTTCTTTGACTTATTAGCTATGTGTATGCCAAATTTCATGTCAATCCAAGCGGTTCTTTAAAATTGAGAGGTTTTGCAATATTTTACCGTTTAAGAACGGACTATTCGTTGTAACCCGAAAACGCAGCAGCATTATATATTCTAGTTCAATCACAAAGTGCAGTAAGCATCTATACCGGTTTCGGAGCTTTTTTGCCCCTCGTCAGTAGACACATATTATGCTCTAATATCTGAGTGAAACCGGATAGTATGCTGTATGACGCGTGCTGTCTCGGATTGCACGAACGAAAGGGCTGGGATGCCGTAGCGACATTTGCTAAGAAAAAGACTAAGTTTTTAATCTAATAATACATACCTAAATCGATATTAAAATATCCCATCCCATCAGATTGAAATAAAATATTAAAAAAAATTAAAAATTCCACTTTTATTTTCGCAAACCTGTATAGTCACTCGACTATAACCGGTCTCCCATGTCTATTGCCGGGCAACAAGTTTTCGAAAAATTGTCGCATTATTTTAAAATTATTCTGACTTTGTTGTGATATTAATGTTGGTAATACATTCGCAATTACGTTTTTACTATTTGTATAAAAAATCCACTTACCCTTTAATATCTTTAAATCATAATATACAAGTATAACAACAAGAATAACATATAACAGTTTTTCACATCGAATTAACAACACTTAACGTTCATCTGGAGATCCTGCGAAGGAAAGTAATAACTTTGGCGTGAGAACATGTAAATATTCATGTAGTGGGGCTTTGTTTTACTAATTTATACGTTGGGAGATAAGATGTATACGACGAATTACGGCAATTAATTAAGCTAAAATGGTATTGCCAGCGATTTGTTTTCATTTAGGTCTTAGTTAAGAAAAGCTTCCGGATATTGCTGCTTTTGCTACTTAATAAATAATATATCAGTTGAGAGGATTTGTTTTATTAAGAATTGTTTAATTATGATACAATTTGTATTAAGTTAAAAAATTCGAGAGGTTGAGTAAACATAAACGCAACAGTTAAAAGCAAATTAAATCATCGGCGGATCCAGCATTGTTAAGAGGGGGGCCGATCGGCTAAATCTTTAGATAATTTTCTACTATGCCGGCCTGTTTTACCCTACCGGCCCACCGGAAAAGTCCTGTACTATCTCTGTATCTTTAGAGTACGAAGGGTGAGTAAAGTCCCACAGCACTTAGGCCACAATTTACCCATTGTGCAGCCTCCCAGGAGGCTGTCGGCCTTAGCTCATTGTCCATCCTACCATTTCCAGGAAGGACATCTCCCCTATGTCGGCACGTGTAGGTCAAGGCTCGCCGAACGCATAATCTCGTATTGACGAAAACTCCAGCCATTCATATAGAACATGCTCGAGAGTTCCGTCATCTCGTTCACACTTCCTGCACAGAGGTGTGTCTACTAGCCCAATGTCTGGAGGTGTTTGCTCAGTTAGAATGGCCAGTTAAAAAACCAACTTTCCAGCATAGGTTTTTCCTGGTTATAAGTTCTACCTTCTGTCTGAGAAAATGGTCTACCAGATCTTCTTTGTTGGTGGTACGGTGGCTGCATCCGAGAGTAGGTAGAGCGACGCTAGTATTAACTCTCTATTTTTGCCTTTTGCCCATGGGAATTTTACTTTAACAGTTATGTCTGAGGTGAAAAACTTCCCCAGGGGGAGGCTTTGATTTTTCTGGGAACATATATTGCTCATTGTTAAGTTGTTAATTGTTTTGTAAGCCGAAGGTTTGACCATTTAGACTGCTAGTCTAACCAGTTATTTGGGTCTTAGTTATCCAAGGTTCTCGGATTTATGCTATTGCATTCTCCGTTACATCCAGGTGATGGCACAGTGTCGCCGTTGCCACCTATTTGTGTTGGAGATTGCATTGAATAATACCTTTTCATCGATGTCCTTAGCCATGGTGAAAGTGTCGTACTAATTCTTTTAGGCGTTCATTTCCTCCTCGATTGAAAAAGCGGCAGCCTAGTCACTTTGCGCTTACTCTGCAGGGTTCATTGACCACCATCTGATGGTCGTCGTCCTGCTGTGGACCATGGGTGTCTCAGTCTCTGTGACCGTCTCCGGCTACCGAGTGGGTGAGCTTCCTGGTTCCGAGGAGGTGCCCTTCATTTTTTTGGTGCTTGCTTTTAGAGTCAATGAGGTGGACGCGTAGCTCAGCCTCATTGGTCTTTTCTTAACGACAGCCACGTCCTCTTCTCCGATTCTAAAGACGAACAGGTGTCCGTTTGGATCAGTCTTTACCTCGTGGTGGAAGGTGCACTATCTCGTAACTGACATGTCTGGACTTTACGCCGTTAATCTCCGCAGCACTCTTTCTGGGACATCAGAGGTGGTAGTAACATCCCCCGAGATCCATAGAGAGGCTTCGGTAAGCTTCGGGAGCTTATCCTGACTTACAACAGCTAGTGATGCTTCCTTCCACAGTTTGAAGTTATCTATAACCTTTTTCAGCCACGCAGTCGTCACCACAGACTACTCTGATGATCTTACCAGAATAGGTCCACGATTAAAACGTAGGTGCTTTTGCTTGACTGTTGGACTTGGACAAGATTGCTCTGTCCAATTCCTCCATCAGGCTACGTTTGATAAGATCTTCCTGGTCGGCAGTGACCGAGTGACCTTGCCTTACGGGTTTACCTAATCTATGATAGCGACACTAAGGTGTGTCACGGCGGCTTCCGCGAAGCTTTGGGAAGGCGCAGTGGCGTTTCCGCTTCTGTGTTCTTTCTTGTGCTTTTGCAGCGTGCCTTCCGTAGATGTGCTTGGGTGAAGGCGCTTCACATCGGCGCCTGTCGGTTCCTGTCCGCTTTTGGAGGTGGAACTATTGACAGACTCTGATGCGGGTAAATTCACCTTTGTTTTGAGAGGGGCTGGAGAGGGATGGGTGGCTCCCGTAGGTACCTTCCTGGCCCTCCTCCTTTTTTTACCTCGGCACCACAGGGTCCGAGGCGTTTTGGTCGATTTCTCTGAGCTGATCCTTGTCTAGTCTTTGCTTGAGCCGATGTTTGAGGCGAACATTGCTGTCCATCCTCCATTCCGGCTTGAGACTGAGGTGAACGTTTTAAGTCCTGTAATAATCAAATTTATTTATAATAATATAAAATTTATATTTATATATATATATATATATATATATACATCCCGCTATTAAATTGGCATCTTTTCACGTTGCAGTCATTTGGCATCACCTAGAAATGCTATCATTTTCTAGGTATAATCCGTGAATGTTCGCTTAGTACACTTCTTTAAGCTTGGCACCGTTGTCGGATTTTCAGTAATCCGATTTATTTATATATTTTATTCCTTACACTATAACGACAATTTGACCCCCGTAGGTCAAAAACATTGCTTAAACATCACTTTGGCAACAACAGGATGTTGCCAAGATATACATTTTTACGGAAAAGACAGTACCTAGTTAGATACATAATATCGATCGCTTCACGTTACAAGTCTTCCACTCGCACTCAGGTAAAAACCAGTTGTAGGCTCTTTTGTCTGAACGGGTCCCTGAATGAGTTTAATAATTCACTTTTATTGTGTATTTTGTTTCGTTTAGTTGAAATATCAGATTTTGTTTGTAACGAATTTCATAATAGATATTTAAATTATTTTTTTGTTAACAAAAACAAATTTTAAAGTTTGACATTTGAAAAATTAATTTTATATTGCCATTTTCATGACATGGTCAATGGTTAATTGCATTTATAATAATTTAATGGGTCATTGCGAAACAATATACAGTGCGTCCATAAAGTAACGCATAAATTCATTATTTCACAAACCGGACACTTTCAGGAAAAATACCGAAACAGGTCGATTTTTATTTTAAAATTACAATTTATTGGCATACATATCATACTAGTGACGTCATCCATCTGGGCGTGATGACGTAATCGTTGATTTTTTTAAATAAGAATAAAGGGCATGTAATAGCTCATTTGAAAGGGTATGTAATTCTCTATTCAATAATATAATTGTTAATATAATTATTTATACAGGGTGTCCAAAAAATGTTATTTAAATTAAATTAATTGGTATAAAAAGATGAATGTATGTAATTTGTTTAATTCTAAATATATTTTATTGGTGCCAGCAAACATAAAAATGTTTTATTTAAAACCTAAATATTGATTTTCGCTTAAGCGTAATCTTAAACTTCCAAGAGGCAGGTGGATGGCAGCTCTAACATTTAATTTTCTGACAAAAGTAAAACGAATTTTGAATTAAATAAGTTACATACATTTTTCTTTTTGTCTCAATTAATTTAATTAAAGAATTCTTTTTGGACACCCTGTATATATAATTATGTTATTGTTTGTATTAGTAAATAGAGAATTAAATACCCTTTCAAATGAGCTATCACATGACCCCTATTCTCATTTAAAAAATTCATCGATTACGTTATCAAGCCCAGATGGATGACATCACTAGTATGATATGTAATATGCCAAAAAATTGTAATTTAAAAATAAAAATCGACCTGTTTCGAAAATTTTCCTTAAAGTCGCCGGTTTACGAAATAATGAAATTATGCGTTACTTTATGGAAGCACTGTATGTTACAATGTGTAAATTTTTCAGGAAACGTAAAAATCTTTCCATTAGTAGTTAGAGATTCTGATAGTAATACTATATTTTATATAAGTATTATGGGTTATAAATGCATCTATTAGGTCTGGATCCCGCGTATGAAAAAAAAGTTGATTAATAGCAAGCTGAAAATTTGTTAATAGCTTAAGGGTGTTTAGTCGGATAAACTTTTATATATGGGAACACTGGAACAGGGGCAGTTTTAATTGTGAAACAGGTTGAAAATTTGGAACGGTCACACCACGAAAACGGCACATTTATTTTGTCCGACATAACAGACTTAAACTCTCCGAATAGAGATTAAACTCTCATGCAAAAATTAGACTGCTATTTATCACCTGTCATAATTCCTGTCATTTGACATATTCTACATGCTCTACTCATTAAAAGGCCCATTTGGTGATAAATAGCAGTCTAATTTTTGCATGAGAGTTTAATCTCTGTTCGAAGAGTTTAAGTCTGTTCTGTCGGACAAAATACATGTGCCGTTTTCGTGGTGTGACCGTTTCAAATTTTTAACCTGTTCCAAAATTAAAACTGCCCCTGTTCCAGTGTTCCCATATATCAAAGTTTATCTGACTAGACACCCTTAAGCTATTAACAAATTTTCAGCTTGCTATTAATCAACTTTTTTTTCATACGCGGGATCCAGACCTATATCTGAAAGACCAAAAAAGTTTAAATGTTGCTTATTTTTTTGATATTATGTTTTAAAGTTTGTGGACTTATGTTGTTTTCGAAATGAAACCATAATTGGTAAAGTTTTTTCTTTATTCTCAACAAGAAACAGTCATAATACGGACAACGCACACATCTTATGGAAAATATAATGTCACTCAAATTCAATAAAATTTATACGAATAGATCCGTTTTAATTTACCGATCAAATCTTATCATTGCGCCAACTCTTAATTATGATTAATTACGGCGCAAATTGCAATTAAAGTTTATCGAAATCACATTTTTGGAGTCCATAAAGTGTTAAAAGTGTTAAAGTTACAATCATTATTGCTCCGAGTGCTATTCATAAGAGCTTAAATCCCGCTGGGCCTAAGCGGATTAGTGAAACTAATCCGCTGATTTATGGAGTACCGAAAATCTGGGTAGTTTAAAATATTTTTTCTCTCTCTAACTTATGTACCTACCCATTTGATTTCAGATTTATTTGTATCAATTTCTGCTCTTATTTTTGAAAATAGAGAGTTGGCGCAATGATAAGATTTGATCGGTAAATTAAAACGGATCTATTCGTATAAATTTTATTGAATTTGAGTGACATTATATTTTCCATAAGATGTGTGCGTTGTTTTCGAAATGAAACCATAATTGGTGAAGTTTTTTCTTTATTCTCAACAAGAAACAGTCATAATACGTAGAAATTTATACTAAATTTAAAATCCAGATTCAGTAGAAATAAACAAACCAAGACACGTTAAATGCTACTAGGAGTACTCCCGAATCATAATTATTTACAATGTATTGTTATATTTCTATTTGATATGAAAATTAAATTTTGATGGTTGTAAACAGGATTCAATTTAATATAAAATATTTTCAATTTTCTCAACCACGGGCATATAAATTTAGAACACCCTGTATACAACAAATTGTTATATTTAATTTTAAGAAGTGATTAGACGGAACTCGGGACAGTGCGCTTAAAATAAACAAAGTGAATGACGCGTACCATTATCGTTCTTCTCGGAAGGTCGATCATTAGCCTATGCTAAATAAAACTCAGTGAAATAGATGATAGTTCATTATCGTTTTTCGCGGAAGGTTTCGATCATTAGCCTATGCTAAATAAGACTCATTTGAAAGAGAGAATAGGTCATTAAAATTTGTAAATAGTAGAAAGTGATTTTAGAATGGGAATTAAATATTTTCTTTTGAAATCCATTAAGCATATTTAGAAAGATTAAAAATTGGTTTTTGAGGAATACTGAGAATGAGAGTTGGTGGTGGAAGGTTGATTTGTGAATCTGGAAGGGATATTGAGAAAGTAGGTGAATGAATGACAAAGTGGGATCAGAATGTTTTGAGCTGTCGAGAAGTGAAGTCGAGTAGTAGACGGTAGTGTTCGAGGAGTGAGAAAGCCGGTAGTTCCGTGAGTGTGGAGTATCTATCGTGGAACGAGAAGTAGGCCAGGTCGAGAGTAAAAGAACCTCCTTGAGCCCAGAGTGTCCCGGTAGCTGATAGCAGTTTCGAAAAAGGTAGAACACAGCATCACGACAAAAGCAGGAACGAGAGCTATTCGAGCTAGTTTTTCAAAGGAGAACATCACTGGAAGCCAGGACGAGGTTTGATCGCAGCCAAGGATAGCAGGAAAGGGTTTTGTGTGAGGACATTTTCAGTTCACCAGGAAAAGGTCAGTCTCATTTGTTTGGACATGAATGTATGGGTTTTTCGTATTAAATTCCACATAAAAAATTGAATAACATAATCAATAATATCAGAAAAGCTTCATCAAACTTAAATAGAGTTGTCCCTAATAACTCCTAATAGTTAAATGTTAATAAAAACTTTCAATAGAAAACCAAAAGGAAATAAAATTCCCAGTTGTAAATGTTATGTTTAAGAATAATAAGAAATAGCAAATATTAAGCATTGATTGCCTTTTGAATAAAATAAAAAATATTTTGATTATAATTGTAACCCATATTTGTATTTTTTTTTACTCTTTTCTTTTCTATCCCGATTAGGAACCATTAAGAAATATTCAGAAGCCACGAAAGTAAGTAATTAATTTATAATTCGCCCTGAGATTGAAAACATATTGATATGTGATCTGGTTAATTAATTAGATTAGTATTAATACATTGATTAAATTAAGTGACATATAAGAATATTATCTCATATCAATAATCAAGATCACATCAGTATATACATTGTAAATTCCAAGTCATGATTTCCAAAGTTTACACATTGTAAATTATGATTCGGGAGTGCTCCTAGTATCATTTAACGTGTCTTGGTTTGTTTATTTCTACTGCATCTTTACTGTTTCTGTTAACTAATCTAAACGTAGAGATATTTTTTGAGATTCTTTAACTCTTTCAATGCTGGGGTTTGTCACATCCCACCTGTCTGTTAGTGGCAAAAAAGTTCACCTGTCGGATGCCGGGTTAAAACATGACAAATTAGATGTGGAATGAAAGCTTATAACCCAAAGATGGTACTAAAGGTGAGAAATTTGGCCTCCGACTTCAGGATAAAGAGTTGCAACCCGAAGTATTGTTCTAAATTCGCAGAAATAGTACAAACTATGTATTACTCGACGCGCCTTAGAAAGACGAGAACAAATATTTATGCCTGTCCGGTTTTATGCCTGTCTGTCCGTCCGTCTGTCAGATATAATCACAGAGGTTGAATGAAAGATTATAACCCATAGATGGTACTAGCGATTAGAAATTTGACGCGCATTAGAAAAATGAGAACAAAGAAATACTTTTTTTAGTTTTACACCACTTCCGGTTAAAATGGTGTACCCGGAAGTGACACACATAGTCACAGAAAAATATACTTGATCAATTTACGTGTATTAAGAGGTCGAAACCGAATTTTTTTAATTCTGGTTTTGATGTCATATGCGGTTAAAAAATTGTCTGGAAGTGGAAGAAACCAGTTTAATAGTTGTCCCCTTCGAGTAGCGAAAAATAAACAATACTTTGTAAAAACATTCAACATTGGTTGATATTCCGCTGTTTTCATATTATTTATTGACAAAAGTTTTTGTAAAATGCACTAGTCTTTTTTAAAGATATCATTGGACAATTTACTCACTGTTTTTGGATTTTACAAAATCGCTTGGATTGGCATGAAATTTGACATAAGCATAGCTAACATGTCAAAGAAAAAAGTGATATTGTGCCAGTGTGTGCTTTTTTCTGGGGATGAGTACCACCCCCTTCTCGAGTGTGAAAAAATATAGGTAAAAATATGTCCGTAAGTGGATAAACTAATTAAATTCCTTGTATTTTTTGTTTTTAGATGGTTTTTCGTAAACAAATCAAAAAGTAAGTATTTGATCGAAAAAACTATTCTTAGCAAATATAAAGCTTATAAAACAGTAAAAAAAATTATGTATGTATGAAGTCTGGACACACAATAAAAACAGAGTTGGAGCTGAACAACAGTTGGTTCTTATTCGTCGAATTCCAAATCGACTAGTTCAACGTAAAATATCCAAAAAATAACGCACTTTTCGGGGAAAACTCGCCACAAATTTTTTAAAGTGTTTAAAAAAGTTTTATTTTTGTTATTTAAAAAGTATCTATTCTATCACCATCAGCATCAAAAGTAAGTTACGCTTTAAATAAAATATGTCCCTTTTTTTGCTAAAAGAAATCGTGAAAATCACCACCTAATTAGCATTCCATATGAAATTAATAGTTACCGCCCTAGTTAATTTACTTATATTATACTGTTTATATGATCTATAAGATTTATTGGCAAGAAATGCTTATTAAAAAAAATTGGTTTTAAAATAAAAAAATTTTAATTTTGAAAAAAAATGCCTTGGTTTAAAATAACTTAAACATTAGTGATACTAAATATCTCAAAGAGTAAAAAATGTACATATCACATAAACAATACATAAGTAAATTAGGCGGTGATTTTTACATTTTTTTAACAAAAAAGAGACTTCATTTTGATGCTAACTAACTTTTGATGCTAGAAACGTTTATAAAAATACAAATAAAACTTTTTAGACATTTTATAACAGTTGTAAGTCATGAGTTTTTCCCGAAAAGTGCTTTGTTTTATGGTTATTTCATGTTAAAATATTCGATTTGTATTTTGACGAAGTAGAACCTGCTTTTCATTAAGGTGATACAGTAGCGATCAACAGGTAGCCAAAACGCGTTCCAAGATTGCGGCTGTAATTTTGAATATTTTTTCGAGATATTTGGCACACGTATTCGTAATATAATAAAGAATGGCGGTACAGAGCCGAATTTGAAAAATATATTAATATGTGGAAATTACTCTGTAATTAAATATAATATTAAAAAAACGAGCCTGTACCGCCATTAAGAAGAACAAAAAAATACACTTTCTTCAAATAAACTTTTTATCCGATGCCTAGATTTTGTGTCATTTTGGAACTACTAATGAAATACAAAATTTTAGTAGTTCCAAAATGACACAAAATCTAGGCATCGGATAAAAAAGTTCATTTGAAGAAAGTGTATTTTTTTGTTCTTCTTAATGGCGGTACAGGCTCGTTTTTTAAATATTGTATTTAATTACAGAGTAATTTCCACATATTCATATATTTTTCAAATTGGGCTCTGTACCGCCATTCTTTATTATATTACGAATACGTGTGCCAAATATCTCGAAAAAATATTCAAAATTACAGCCGCAATCTTGAAACGCGTTTTCGCTACCTGTTGATCGCTACTGTTTCCTCTTAACTACAACTCTACTTTTACAGGGTCTACAGACTTCATACATACACCATTGTTTTCACTTTTTTATACGCTATATTTTTGCTAAGAATATTTTTCGTTAAAATACTTTTTGAGTTTTTTTCTAAAACCGTCTAAAAACGTGACTTTTTTGTTGAAAAACGAACATAATATATTCACTTGCAAATAACTCATATGTTAAGAAAAAATCTATAGAACAAAAACTAGCTTAGAATTACTCAGTTTATCCACTTTAGGACTTATTTTGAATGTATGTCTTTTCACATTATAAAAGTGGTTGTACTAACTCCCAAGGCAAAAGCACACGTCGGCACAATATCACTTTTTCTTTGACCTGTCAGCTATGTGCATACCCAATTTCATGTCAATCCAAGCGGTTGTTTAAAATTCGGAGGTTTTGCAATATTTACCGTGAGTGGATGGACTACAGATATATGTATATTAGATAAAAATTATAGTCTCAGCGAATCTTTGAAATATCTCCATTCCTTTGAAATGTTACATTTTTTAAGCCTTGAGGGAGTAGGCGCAAAATTATGACCAATGCTATTTAAATGCATTCAGTTTATTCGAATCCTGAGAAAACTAATAAGAATTTTGGAAAAATTTAAACGCAGAATGAAAGATTACATTATAACCGAGGGCGAAACTCTCTAAAAACTTTTATGTTTATATTGATAAGTGAAAGGGTGAAAAAAAAAGAAAATTTAGTGTGATTTTTTATTTCAAATATTTAATTCAAAAGAAATTTTTGTTTATTCTATTCTTTTTGACATGAGGCTGTATTTGATTTCTCTATGTCATTGTATGCTATTGGTTAGTTCCTATCATTTCAGCCGACGTACGTCACGATTGGATCAATAGGGCCGAACATACATAACTAAGGCCCTTTTGGCATGATGCTGTATTATTTTGAAGTCGATACAGCCTGAATATTTTTTTTTATTTTTTTACGTTCTATGTGATTAAAAAAATTAAGAATCACCGCAATTTTAGCCCACCACCCCCTTCCCCTTTCCCCACATCAAAAAATGTCAATTTTTCGATTTTATTTTTTTTTAAGTTGGTTTGCAATTAAATTATAAATTACAAAAAATTCACACGCACAGCTGAGGCTTTTACAAAACATATATTTTTATGGACCCGAAGGTCGAGTGTACATAACCTCAATGTTTTTTGTTTTTTTAATAGGTACGTATAACTTTTTTTGGCGATGGCTGCATGTCTAATTTTTTTGCGTTTTGTGAATTTTATCAAAATCTGTATTTCTGACTTTTTTCAGATTTATTCGTAAGGTGCGCCATCTTCAAAAATCCGGAAAACTGGTTTTTTCGGTAGTTCTTTGGGATTTTCTCCATTTTATATACTTCAAAATAGACTAACTCAAGGTTTTTTATAGGTTACGTATATATAATTTGAAATAACTGAGTTTTTAGGGATATTCAAAAATTGTGTAAAACACCTAAACCCCCCAAAAACTATGTTTTTTCAAATTCTTAAAAGTTTCTTAATTCTTTCGTACCCCATGAAGTTAAATTACAAAGCCATTAAAATATAACTAGAGGTGATTCATACCTACTTACCATCTCAATTGAATGCAATCATCGGCAAAGCCATCTTTTAGTGTCATTGTGTCATCCCCAAAAATCTACCTGGGTCTTAAAATGCAGGTATGCATACTTGTTCCGTTATAACTCTTATCTTTTAAAATTTTGTAGTAAAAGCATTTCTATAGCTATAGCAGAGAACAATAACCACAGAGAAACGACACGCCTTTGATCTTTGGTGGCTAAGCCGCCAACGACACTTCAAGCAACCAGACCGACCATCGAAGTAATAGTCAGTGGGCATATCACACAATATAAATTCGTAAATAAAATTAAGCACTTATGTTGACTTTCAATAAATTAATATAGAATATTGCACCGAGAAAAAAGTTGCGTACAGGGCCGGCTTTTGTTGGCATTCTTTATAATAATGGAATTATTTTTGATTTACAAAAGGTTGCAAATATATCGCACAATGCAAAGTAATGATGAAAATCATATTGATTGGAACCATAAATAAAAATACCTTTTTGTTTATCCTGATTTTGGCATTGAAAGACCAATAATAAAATATACCTATTTATTACGGTAGGTGTGGCTTTCACTGATTGTTTTTGGCTTGGGCTGATACAAGATATAATTTGTTCGTCGAGGTATTTCCTAATAAATTATATTTTTTAATATAGGTTATCGAAAGATAACACAGCCATTGTAACGGCTACAGAAATGTCACAAACTCTGAAAGTTCCAATTCTCTTTGGGTGACAAATGTTCGTTATCGATAACAAGAAACTTTATGTTGAAATCGAATGTCAATATTGTTCTTGTCTTGGAAACCTATCAAAAGTAGAGTTTTCCTTTAAAGTCGAATATCGGAGCAAACGAATAAATACCCAAGAAGTACTGTAAGAGTATATTTCTATAAATATAAATATGTAACAATCTAAAAAATAATCAAAAAAGTATTATATGAATCGTTACAATTACACCGATTTGTAACATTACATACACTATACATTCAGTATCATTGTAAATCCAGGATGTCCACCGGTATAAAATGGCGGATTACATATTTTTTCACAACTACTTCAACATGGGTATCAAATGAAAGGGTTTGACTATTAATAAAGAGTTCATTATAGAAAATCCAAAATGGCCGCCAAAAAATGGTGGGTTACATATTATTTAATTTCACAACTACTTCAATATGGGTATCAAATGAAAGAGCTTGACTACTAATAAAGAGTTCATTATATAAAATCCAAAATGGCCGCCAAAAAATGGTGGGTTAGATATTTAATTTCACAACTACCTCAATATGGATATCAAATGAAGGGGCTTGATTAGTAGAAAAGAGTTCATTATAGAAAATCCAAAATAGCTGCCAACAGAATAGTGGATTACATATTTTCGTTGGCATACTGTTATACCCCCATCTACTGTTTTTTTATTTTTATTGACTTCTAAAAGGCATTTGATCGTAGTAAATATTTTATATTGATCGAGGTTTTAAGAATCATTGGCAAGATTTTCCCAATTATCGCCCCAATTATGTCTCCAAACAATTTTTAGTTTGAATAGTATTTTGATTTTGTTTGCGTCGTGTAAATCAGAAATTGTCGTGTATAGAACTCTTTATATATTTTTATTTCGTAAAAATTGGATATCTTGGAATGCGATGACACCCGGACAACATCTGTTTTGACCTGGTTGGCCCTTCGGAGACTTGCGTCTGTTATGAAAAATACATGCACTGACACCAAATTTATTATTTTTATTTTGAAATAGGTATCCTTTGGTTGGAAGAGCGAAGTTTAGTTTTTTTATGCATTACGTAGGGGTAATGTATACAAGGAAATGAATCACTTTCTTCATGAATTATTATCAATAATATTTAATCAAGTCAAATTAAGACTATTAGATACCTAATAACTAATATGTAAAAATTACAAAGCAATAACAATTACCTATTATTATTCTTAGGAAATCTAAATAAACTTATTTCTCTTCCTGTCGCAGAGGAACATCCGTGAACCACACACGAGTAACCAGACATTTTAACTATTATAATTATTATATAAATGCTCAAACTTGTTAAGTCAAATATTTACCATACACGCCTACGGACTATCGTAAAACAACCAGAGTGGCAGAATTAGCTGGAATTAGAATGTGTTGGGAACACTTAAAGCAACCAGGTTCGCGCATGCGTCTTCAAAAACGGTACACATTTTGAGTACGGTCGTGTCATTTCTCTGTGGTTATTGTTCTCTGGCTATAGTGAGTTTATTGCCGTACCTCTTTATGTGGCTTAATGATTTGGATTGTAAACACAGATAAGAAAGGGTGTGATAGACCAGAGAAATTAGCAAATAAATGGCCTCTTTCGTGACATCCGTTGATACAGGTATCTAAGAACTGCTTATGGCATTAGGGTAAATTTAGTTACAACAGTATCCAATATAAAAATTATGCAAAAAATCAAACGTACTTTTTAACTTATAAACAATATATAAACAATTAAAGATCGCTATTTGATTGTAAATATTAAAGGTGGAGACCGGTATGCTGTATGGAAAGGTGATACAATTTTACTGAAGAGCATAGAAAATTCTTTAAAATGAGTGTTTGGAAAGTTCTTTTTGTTAATTTGTTGCTTAGTTATTGGGAAAATAGCTTCAAAAGTCGATTTTTTGAAAATAATTAATAACTTTTCTAAAAATACACTAAAAGCTTTATTTTCGCGTAAGTAAAGGAACAATATGAGAAGTATTCAGCCGTTAAAATTTCAAGAAGTTTTACCTAATAGTTATTGCAAAATTGAAATTGTTTATCCCAAAAAGCTTCTATCTACAGCGTTATTATGCATAAACTATTAGGTCAACATAAATTCTAAAGACATCAAACCAAAGAGAAAGGTTCAATTTATCAAATTAGATCAAGTCTTGAATAAAAAGTTTATAATAAATATTATAAATAATTATAAAATAATTTTGAAAAAGTAGTGTTATTTTAAGCTTATTCGCGAACTCAAGCGAGGGTGCTGCCGCTTATTTTGAACTAGAGGAATTGGGATGAAGATTTAAACAAAACATCCGTTAACCTATATATCAATGTCGATTGAATGCTTGTCTGGTGTGTTCATTTAATGAATGATTTATTTATATTAATTAATTACATCAATAAAAATATTAATTATATCAAAATGCATTATCCCAATTACATCGGCCATTTTCATGCAACTGCACTGCCACCTATAGTCGATTGAGTTCGCGAATAAACAATTAAAATAACAACCGCATTAACATGTGGGAATTAACTAATTTTGATGGGAAATAAGCCACAATTTTACTAAAAAAAATGGTTTTATTTTGACAACGACACCCGATTTGAGCGTCGAAACGTTAATAAAATCAGTTTTTTTAGTAAAATTGTGGCTTATTTCCCATCAAAACTAGTTAATTCCAAAAATGCCACAAGAAAATAGCTTCAGAACAACAACACGTAGGAAGTTAATTTTTTTTATTCGACATGTTGGTATTCTTATAGAAACTGAAACAAAAATTTAATGCCCTACAACCCTTAAAACCCGAGTTAGCCACTTTTTTCAAAAATTCACCGGGGCTTTGTTTATAAATATTAGAAAATTTGAAAAGCAACATTTAAACGAATGAAAGAGCATGTTTATACAAAAAAAAATTAAAACGATTCTTTTAAAAACGAGCCGTCCATGATGCGCCAAAAGTGAAGAGTTTAAAAGTAAAGCGATTCTTACCCTCTTGATTTTATTATCAAAAACTTAATTCACAACTACACATTTATAAAAGGCGCAATACCTCCGGTAAGATTTAGGTACAAAATTAACAAAACCCAAAAAAAAATATATAATACAATATTCCAGTTACCCGTCGTTTGTCACCATTAATCCCTTTATCCTAAAGATAAATAACAGTTTGTCGACGAAAATTCCATTCGATCAAATGTTCGTCGATGAATTGTCCATTCGATGAATTGTGCATTCGACCAACTGTTTGTCGACCAACTGTTGTCGACCAATTTTCCGTCGACGAAGTGTTCTCGACCAGCTTTCCGACACCGGATTTGGGTGTCATTGTATTCTGTTGGTTAATTCCTACCATTTTAGCCACCGTACGTCATGATTGGAAAAATAGCAGCGAATATACGTAACTAAGGCCCTTTCAATATTTTACTGTAATTGATTTTTCTGTGTCATTGTATTCTGTTGACTGATTCCTATCATTTGAGCCGCCGTACGACACGTTTGGACCAATGGGAGTGAAGATACGTAACTAATACCTAACAAGAGGTTTACTCAAACTTCTTTTTTGTACTTATACCACTCGGTAAAAGTACAAAAAAAAGTTTGGGTAAACTTTTGCACAACTGTGTAAATACTAACGAAAAATCTAAAATATTAAAAAAAATTAGTGGAATCCGTTAATCTGTTCTCGAAAAAATTAGCTATGAAAATGAGCATAATTTTCTATATCCCTAACTTTTGACGAGCAGTTTAGCTTAAATGGGGAAAAGCGGTAAGCTTAGACCAAACACCAGTAGGAGGCATTCAATTAATTGAGGAAAAAAATTAAATGGATAACAATATTTATTTCAGTTACACAAAAGGCATTGTCCCGCTAGAATGTTTGAAATCACAATTAATAGTCCTACAAAAAAGACAGGCGTTTAAAAGTGATAAGACCATTGAACAATAAGCCTGTGAGCTACCTTTTAAACACATTCTTAAAAATAATCCATAACACAATTAAAAAAAGGTTTGTTAAGAAATTCTTTTATAGACTTCAGAAATTCAACAACTTCTCCTGATTATGTTTAAAAAACGTACGGAATGCACTAAATGAAAAAAAAAAAAAAGAAAAAGATTTATCATACCGTTATACTATAATATATCCTTACGTTGAATATTTGATGCTTCCCTGTGGAGTATAAAACGGACAGTTGTGTTTTTCCCGTGATCTGCCTTGTTTAGTCTTCTTTGTCGTTTTATTCGTTAAATCCTATCCTCTTAAGTCACAGCGTCAGAAAGCAGTGGGTATATGCAGTGAACGGGAGGCCTATGTCGAACAGTGAACGTTGGGGCCCTTTCGCGTTTATCATATGTAGAGAAGTCGCTTGTCAAAAACTGGACGTATGTAATCGTATTCTATTTGTTAAATACTCTCACATAATATGTCATACCATGTGCGTTAATCCATTTTATTTCTACAATTTTAAAGTGTTATTACATGCCGTCATTTTCATTTGTCTACACCATCGTATTCTGCCAGTTAAATCCCATCGTTTCAGGCGCTGTACGTCACGATTGAACCAATAGGACCGAAGATACATAACTAAGGCCCTTTTGACCTGCTGCTTGTTTGATTTTTCTGTGTCATTGTCTTCTATGATGCCTAAGGCATATTTATGACATGTCTTATTTTTAAAGAAAACAAGTAATTGGACTTCGTAAGTCCTAGGTTTTCACCCAAAGTAATCGAAAGTAGAATTGGAAGTCGATATTTGAATTCTTCGTGTAACTTTGCGTGGATTGATATACAAATTTACTAATTTTGAGTCATTTTTACTAAACTGTTTACACAGAAATAACTCTAAAGATTCAAACCTTTCAATACGCTTCGATTTATGTGTTCGTATACTATTTCTGAGTCTATTGGGACCGTGCAAGTTCGGCAAAACGACACCTGGTTTCTACGCTCTGCAACTTTATTCGCACTTTTAATTATATTGGCCAATTATATTAGTCCTGGTTACTGGATAATTGTCAAGGCCATAATCCAAAAAAATAATAAGAAGAAAAAATAAGATTCAGGTTATGTTATTAAAACGTAAACAATTGTATGTAGTAAATAAAATTAGTTATTAAAATGCAGTACTGCAAGCAAAATACAATTAATTTAATTTGCCTTCATATAATAATTGCATATAATATCAATATTGCAGAGCAACATATAATTTTTCTTCTTCAATGACAGTAGGTATGAAATGTACGTCAATTTGACAATTTCAATGGACAATATGAATTATTTAAGAAAGTTGCAATATTTCTCCGCTATTCGCGCACGATCGTTTCTCGTATCCGTTCCAAGTACTTGCACACCGCGAATAATGGCATTTCCGGTTATAACTTTTTAAGCGGAAATTACGTAAAAACCAAAATTTTACATTTGTTCTCATCTTGCTAAGCCACGTTGAATAATATATCACTTATTCTCTTTCGGCAACTTTAAAATAGTAAATACTTACGGTTGCATCTCTAAAACCGGAACTCCGACGTCAAATTTCTCATCTTTAATAATACCATCCTTAAGTTAAAAGCTTTCATTCGACACCCGATTTGTCATTCTATCTGTATTAATAACGGAGGAGTTGTATTCGCGGATGGACAGACATACGGACAGACAGCCTAGGTAAAATTTTTCATCTTTAATACCATGCTTGAACTATAAGCTATCATTTGGCACCTCATTTGCCATTATACCTGGTATAATGACGGAGGATTTATACTCGCGGTCGGAGGGATCGACGGACAGACAGCCTAGGTCAAATTTTTCACCTTTAGTATCATCCTTGGATTATAAGCTTTCATTTGACACCTCATTTGTCATTCTACCTGGTATATTGACGGAGGAGCTATATTCGCGGTCGGACGGACCGACGGTCAGACAGCGTAAGTCAAATTTCTCACCTTTAGTACCATCCTTGGATTATAAGCTTTCATTTGACACCTCTTTTGTCATTCTACCTGGTATAGTAGAGGAGTTATATTCGCGGTCGGACGGACCGACGGACAGACAGCCCAAGTCAAATTTCTCACCTTTAATACCATCCTTGGATTATAAGCTTTCATTTGACATCTCATTTGTCATTCTACCTGGTATAATGACGGAGGAGCTATATTCGCGGTCGGACGGACAAACGGACAGACAGCCTAAGTCAAATTTCTCACTTTTAGTACCATCCTTGGATTATAAGCTTTCTTTTGACACCTCATTTTTCATTCTACCTGGTATAATGACGGAGGAGTTATATTCGCGGTCGGACGGACCGACGTCTCACCTTTAGTACCATACTTCGATTATAAGCTTTCATTTGACATCTCATTTGTCATTCTACCTGGTATAATGACGGAGGAGCTATATTCGGGGTCGGACTGACCGACGCGACGGACAGACAGCCTAAGTCAAATTTCTCACCTTTAGTACCATCTTTGGATTATAAGCTTTCATTTGACACCTCATTTGTCATTCTACCTGGTATATTGACGGAGGAGCTATATTCGCGGTCGGACGGACCGACGGTCAGACAGCGTAAGTCAAATTTCTCACCTTTAGTACCATCCTTGGATTATAAGCTTTCATTTGACACCTCTT
The DNA here is from genome assembly GCF_917563875.1 of Diabrotica virgifera virgifera. NCBI lineage: Eukaryota > Metazoa > Arthropoda > Insecta > Coleoptera > Chrysomelidae > Diabrotica > Diabrotica virgifera. The sequence goes on along the minus strand of NC_065447.1, from coordinate 199,322,248 downwards.
TTGTCATTCTACCTGGTATAGTAGAGGAGTTATATTCGCGGTCGGACGGACCGACGGACAGACAGCCCAAGTTAAATTTCTCACCTTTAATACCATCCTTGGATTATAAGCTTTCATTTGACATCTCATTTGTCATTCTACCTGGTATAATGACGGAGGAGCTATATTCGCGGTCGGACGGACAGACGGACAGACAGCCTAAGTCAAATTTCTCACTTTTAGTACCATCCTTGGATTATAAGCTTTCTTTTGACACCTCATTTTTCATTCTACCTGGTATAATGACGGAGGAGTTATATTCGCGGTCGGACGGACCGACGTCTCACCTTTAGTACCATACTTCGATTATAAGCTTTCATTTGACATCTCATTTGTCATTCTACCTGGTATAATGACGGAGGAGCTATATTCGGGGTCGGACTGACCGACGCGACGGACAGACAGCCTAAGTCAAATTTCTCACCTTTAGTACCATCTTTGGTTATAAGCTTTCATTTGACACCTCATTTGTCATTCTACCTGGTATAATGACGGAGGAGTTATATTCGCGGTCGGACGGACCGACAGCCTAAGTCAAATGTCTCACCTTTAGTACCATCCTTGGATTATAAGCTTCTATTTGACACCTCATTTGTCATTCTACCTGGTATAATGACGGAGGAGCTATATTCGCGGTCGGTCGGACCGACGGACAGACAGCCTAAGTCAAATTTCTCACCTTTAGTACCATCCTTGGATTATAAGCTTTCATTTGACACCTCATTTGTCATTCTACCTGGTATAATGACGGAGGAGTTATATTTGCGGTCGGACAGACCGAAGGACAGAAAGTTTAAGTCAAATATCTCACCTTTAGTACCATCCTTGGATTATACGCTTTCATTTGACACCTCATTTGTCATTCTACCTGGTATAATGACGTAAGAGTTATATTCGCGGTCGGACAGACCGACGGACAGATAGTTTAGGTCAAATTTCTCACCTTTAGTACCATCCTTGGATTATAAGCTTTCACATTTTTTCAAAATTGGGTGAAAACAACTTGATGCCAGAATGATTTGTTGATGAAAATAATATATACATTCTCAAATTGCCTATTTTTCGTTGTGGATAATATTGTATTCAACAGTGATGCCAAATTTCTGATGCCAAAATGATTGATAATGAAAGTGGGATATACGTTTTCATGTATATAGCGGCAGCGACAAAACGGTAAAACACTGAACTAAATGTATATAATATTTTCACTGTGCCATCATTTTGAACTCAAACATTTTATGGAATAAACTTATAGAAGTCAGTAAGGAATAAACAAAGAAAGCTGATATATTAAAGTAACATCAAGGAATCAAATCTCTAACTACAGAGTTGATTAGACTTCTGCTAACAAGTACAGGAAAAAAGTTATTAAGGTAGTGTAAAGTGGCATCGATATACAGATGCCACTTTGCAAGACGATGCCAAATTGATGGTAAATGCATAATGTATCGATGCCAAATTGATAGTAGGATTTATATATATATATATATATATATATATATATATATATATATATATATATATATATATTATGTAAGGAGGAGAAAATAATTGGGTAACCAGCTGAATATGGACAAAGTGTACTCTTTTTAATTTTATTTATATTTGCTTCTTTTAAAACATCGTGACAACAATTCTCCCTTAGTAAGTATACTGCTAATTCATCTTATGTACCTACCTAATAACCAACATTGTAGCTTTCCCTGATGATGCCCATGAAATTGGGCGAAATATATTGGAATAAGTAAAAAGAGTACACTTTGTCCATATTCAGCTGGTTACCCAATTATTTTCTCCTCCTTAAATAATTTAAATTGAGTCAGCTATTATTAAACCAAGTTTTCTTTCTATATATATATATATATATATATATATATATATATATATATATATATATATATATTGTTAAGATATGTAAAATTTGAATTAATATGGTTTCGATCTTAATATTTTAGAAAAGTTAAAACATATAATAAAAATATACCAAAATTCATTTCGAAGAAATGAAAGTCAATTATCTTTGGATGGCCGTAGGTAAACAAAATTTAAATAGGGATTAAGTATTTTCTTTGTACAGTTAGTATGATAAGGAAGTGGTTATGTGTTTGGACAATGAGACCGGGTTAGGGAACAATTGTATTTAGAAATTTAAATGAATGTAATCTCCTTAAAAACCGATTGGCATGTAATTAGTTTTAGGAAATTTCTAATGGTAGGAAAAGTTGGTGTTGAATCTGACATTGACAATTTGGAATTTAATTCTTTGGAATCGTTGTCAGTGGACTTTCATAATTTTTTACATAATTGAATTTTACGGTAGAATAATTTTTTCAACGTTACTGTTTAGTGCTGGCCTTTAAACGAATGTGATTCTAGATGATAGTTGTTAAATGATCGTCAAGTCGAATAGTGGTGATCTCTGAGAGTCTCCTGAAGTAGTAAGGCAGATAAATGAATAGCTGTGAGTTTGTTGAAATAAGTGTCCTGACGGAGGCTCATCACGTAAAGCATTGTAAGTTATATTGTTCTACTTATATTCCAAGAGTCACCGTTGCATGCCGGAACGAGAAATAGATTCAGTTTATTGAGAGGAGAAAAGGCTAGCATTGTTTTTTGAAAGATACGTGCATCTGTAGGGGGTCATTGATGACAATAGGCTTGCAATATTTTGTTGCGAGATTGCTGACTACATAGGGGGCTGCTAAGAGTAAATTGTAGGCGACCAGAGACAAGAATTTGGACAACTCATCATCCGAGAGACAGTTTTATTTTTTTTTGTAGAATTATTCATAACGCAAATTTCAATAAGTACTTTAGATAGTGGTAGGAGTATTTCAATAATCAGAATAGGAGATATTATTTTTAGAGGATATTTTGAGGGTGAATTTATTTCAATAGATGTTTTTGTACCATATATGTGTTTTATTCCGTTAGTCTTTGACCTTATTTATCATATGTAAAGCAAAGGAGATATTGAAGCACGAGAATATAAAACCCTGAGATTAGAGCATTAAATAGTGTGATTAAATCATAAGTGCATCATTAAAATTAAATTTAATTAATTAATTAATTATCTAATCAATTGCTTTGAGCACACCGATCTTTGAATATCACATTAACTGGCGCCCAACGTGGGGCTTAAAAAATATCGCAGCTTTGCATTTGATGGTAGGGAAAGAGATAAGGAATAACTACAGGTGATCCAGAGATAATTTGACAATTTTTCCAGGTGTAAAAATATTTTTGATTTATGGATTGATCGTAGGTAGTTGATATTTACTGCTATTGAATTATTTAATATTTTTACCAATCGTACATTTGATATTTATTTTGAAATTTACTGATTGCATATTTGATATTTGTGGCGAAAATTTATTAAATTTGGGGAGAAATATTTGTCGTGTTCTGCAACTTATAGAGTGTTGTAAAATTTCACATTTTGGCGGGGACAAAGAAAACAGTAACAAAAAGAAACAACATGTCGACCACAAGGAGGCAAAGCAAAATGCAAGAAAGCAGAGAGAATAACAGAGAAGAGGAAAAAATTGTTGAAGAAGGATTGGGTAATGAAGGAGATACAACGATTATGGAGAGAAAAGAACAGGAATTAACAGGAATAGAGAAACTATTGCAACTGATGCAACTCCAATCACAACAAATGGATAGAAATCAACAGGAAACAAAAAGGACAATGCAAGAAAATCAACAGGAATCAAAACGAGCCATGGAAGAAACACAACAAAAAATAGAGAAAAATCAACAGGAAGCAAAACGAGCCATGGAAATAACACAACAAAAAATGGAAGAAACACAAAGAGAAATATCACAGAGAATAGAACAGAAATTGGAAGAGAATGATGGCAAATTGGAAAAGCGTTTGGAAAAATATGAAAATGAAGTGAAAGCCTGTTTAGAAAAAGTTAGAGAAGAAACAGAAAGGAAACTGAAGATGCAACGAGAAGAAATAGAAACTAAAATGAAGGATATTAAGACTGTGCAGAAGATGGAATTAGAACAGTTAGAAAGCAAATTTGAAAATGCAATACAAGAAGACAGGCGAGAAATAGAAGAAAAATTTAAGCAAAACGAAAAACAAATTGCGGAACTCAAGAATCAACAGAATTGTGGAGAAAGAAGGGAAATGATTATCCTTGGTACAAGCGACGCGAAAATACAATTTGGAGGGGATATTAGAAAAACACACCCAGTACCATTTGTTAAAAATTTGAAAACCAAATTGCAACATATTAGATATTTTGACGACTGCAAAGAAACAATTAGAAACCATCTGAAAGAAGGAGCAGCGTTATGGTATGAAAGTAAAGAAGATGAGTTTGAAAATTGGACAGATTTCGAAAATAAATTTCTCAACTATTTCTGGGGGAAAGTTAAACAGAGGGAAATCAACCAAGAGCTACAGAATGGAAGATATCACGAGAAAATGGGAATATCGGAAGAAAGATATGTTTTGCAGATATATAACAATTCCAAATATCTAGACTACAAATACTCTACCGAACAACTGGTAGAAATGATAAGCAGACATTTCGAAGAAACGCTGGAGGACCACGTGATTTTGAGAAACTATCAAGATATTGATAGTTTGTGCCAATTCCTTCAAGTAAGGGAAGCAAAAAGAAGAGAAATGCGAAACAGAAGACAACATGAACAATATAATGGACCGGCAAGAAGGTATCAATCAAATTATGACCAGAGAAACCGACATGCCCAATCAACAAACGAAGATAGGCCGAGAGAATACCAAAATTACAATAGACAACAAAATTATGATAACAGGAATCACGCAAAAAATAGAACATATGAAAATCACAACAGAAACAGAGATGCACAAAATCCTCCGACTAGGAATACGAACGAACAAAGGGACGGTAGAAACAATCAGAATTTCCAACGACAAAATAGAAGGGAGATGAATCATGTAACAATAGAAAACGAGGAAGAAGATGTATGCAATGAATCCAGAGAGGATTTTCAATAAAGCATCCACTGAACAAACATAAACAACTCTCCGGTATATTTTGTCATCCGAGAGAGTTTATAGAGTTGGCGGGAAATGAAAGACAAAGTTCTAATTCAAATTTAATATTCTTAGATGCATTTATAAAACATAAAGCGATTAAAATTTTGATTGATTCTGGATCGGAGATATCGTTAATCAATAAGAAACTAGTAAAAGAATTAAATTTGGACAGATTTGTGTATAAAATTCCTAGGGTTGCTTTAGTGGGTGCAAACAACAAAAAATTGACGACAGTAAATGAAGGTTTGGGAGTGCGGATCAGAGTGGGAGACAAATACTATATTATGCAATGTGTGGTGATCGAAGATTTAAACCATGATATGATAGCGGGAATTGATGAATTGAGTGAAAAACATATCACCATAAATTTTTCGGAGAATAAACTGGAAATCAGAGCAGAACCAGACAACATAGAAGAAGAAATGGAAATAGATAGGAAAATAATTGTTGAAAAGATAAATGAACAGGAAAAACATAAAGAAATCAATATGACTGTAGAGGAAAAACAGAAAGTACAAGAAAAAAATCAACCAGAAAAAAAAAAGAAGGAAGAAAAAGAAGAAGAGTTCAAAAAGAAAGAAGGAAAACAAGGTGGATACAAGAGAAAGACAGGAAATCGAAGGTACGGAAGAATTGTCGGCAATCGACGATAAAACAGAAAGGAAGCAGGAAGAAAATGAAGTTCTCATAAGAGAAATGAAAGCAGTAGAAACATGGTGCTCGGGATACCAAATGGAAATTGAAGATAAAAAAAAACAGAAGAAGAAATAAAGGATGAGGACAGAGAAGAAATGGCAATAATGGACGAGAATCCAGAATTTTATGAAGAAATATTATGGACAGTGAATACATGCGAACAAAATGAGGATGAAAGAAAATTAAAATGTGGAGAAAACATGGAAAAGGAAGTAGAGAAGATTCTAGAAAATTATGGAGATTTGATTAATGAAGAAAGCCGTGTGGCTAAAAATTATGAACATTCTTTTAAAGTTCAAAACTTAGAAAATTTTAAATCCAAGACATATCCAATCCCGTATAAATACAGGCAAAGCGTAGGACAGGAAATTGAAAAAATGATCGAAGACAAGGTGATAGAAAGATGTGACTCTCCATATATCAACCCGATAGTATGCGTTAAAAGATCGAGTGGTGATTTGCGATTATGTTTAGATGCAAGAAACATTAATTCACACACAATCGCGCAATACGAAGCGCCTTTGAACATCGAAGCCATATTTGGACGAATCACAGGGTCACACATTTTTTCCAAAATCGATTTGAAACATAGTTTTTGGTTAATACCTTTGGCAGAGAAATGTCGAAATTATACCGCTTTTTCGATCGACGGAGTGGTATACCGATTTAGGGTGGTACCATTTGGCCTACAGAGTGCATGCGCTGCTTTGGTTCGCGCATTGAACACAATCTTAAATAGGCATGGAGAATTTGTTGTACATTACATAGATGATTTATTAATTTTCTCACCAGATATAACAAGCCATCTACGACATATTCACACTGTGCTAGAAGAACTGGATCAAGCGGGATTGAAATTAAATATTAAAAAGTGTCAGTTTTTCCAAAAGGAAATACTGTATTTAGGATTCAAATTAGACACAAAAGGGATTAGTCTTGCAGAAGATAGAATCGAAATTATAAATAACTACGCTAGGCCAACCAATTTAAAAACATTGCGGGGATTTTTGGGAATGGTAAACTATTTCAAAAAACTAATACCAGACATCAGCACAAAAGAAATACCGTTGATAGCATTACTTAAGAAAAATGTTAGGTGGAAATGGGGAACGGAACAAGAAATGGCTTTCAAAAATTTAAAAGGAGCTTTCTCCACAGCTGTAAGAGTACACCACCCAAGATATGATCAACCTTTCATTCTCCGGACCGATGCTTCCATAACAAAATTCGCAGGGGTGTTATCACAGATCCAAGACGATGTAGATGTGCCAATCTGTTTTGTCTCCCGTGTAACCAAAACATATGAGAGAAAGTACAGCGTTACTGAATTAGAGTTCGCCAGTGTGTTATTTTGTGTAAATAAATTACGGTTTTACCTACTAGGGGCAAAATTCACCATTGAAACAGATCATGCAGCTTTGATACATATAATGAAAAATAGGCTGGTAAATAATAGAATTCATAGGGGCATTCTTTTACTTCAAGAGTATGATTTTGAATTTAAATATATCAAAGGAACTGACAATATCTTGGCTGATGCGTTGACGAGAGATGAACAATTCCGCAAAGAGGACCACAAAACTCTCCACGTTGGCATGAACATAATGAGAGAAGAAGCAGGCTTATTTTCTTTGGCTCAGATCAGGGAAAATCAGGAACAACTGGATGAAAGAGAAAAGCAAAGGGTCGAAAAAGAGGATAACTTATATTTTAAGAGGGTCGATGGTAGAGAACTATATGTAATCAAGGAACAGATGGCAAAAGAAGTTTTAGCAAAATTACACTGTGACAACGGACACATTGGAAGCAGGAAGGTGTGGCTTATGTTCAGGGAGAACTACATTTGTCGAAAGGACTATACAATAGCCAAAGAGATGACTCGAAATTGCGAGACATGCCAAAAGTGTAAAAGTAAGAATTTCAAAAACGAAAACATCACAAAAAACGTCATAGCTCGGAAGAAACTGGATATTGTCGCCATTGATATGTTGAGCGATTTAATAACAACAACACAGAGGAATAAACACATATTAGTTATGGTGGATGTTTTTTCAAAGTATTTAAAACTGTACCCATGTAGAACCACGAAAGGAGCTGAAATACTTCGGAAGATAGACGATTTTATCGAAACAGTGGGAAGACCAGACAATATTTTGTTGGACAATGCAACATACTTTAGGAACGACCGTTTTAAAGGGGAATTAAGAGAGAGAGGCATAAATACAAAATTTGTAAGCATCCGACATCCACAGAGCAACCCATCAGAGCGTTTTATACAAGAAGTCACAAAATTTCTAAGAATTGCTGCGGAAGAACATCATCGACATTGGGACAGAAAAGTGTTTGAAATAGAGACGTATTTGAACTGTGCACCAAATACGGTTACCAAGGAGACGCCTTTATATGTAATGAAAGGAACAATGCCTACGAGACCGTGGGAAGACACCGCCCCCAGACAATACGAAGAAGTGATCGAGGTGGTTCAACGAAGATTGAGACGAAGTGGAGAGAAATATCTCCAAAGGCAAGAGAGGACCCGAAGAAGAAGGCCGGTTACATTCCAGAAAGGGGATAAAGTTTTAGTGAGGGCACTAAGGGTGTCCAATTTACAAAATGGTATTTGTGCTAAATTGATGCCGGTATTTGAAGGTCCATATAGGGTCAATACGGAAAATGGGGTAAATAGTTATGAATTAGCGCATATAGAGACAGGCAAGATACGGGGTATTTTTAACATTCACGACATTTATAAGTATCATGAGTAGAGTTTGGTAACATAATGGAATAATTTGATCCTAAAAAAAACTTGTGTCATTTAAATAAATAACAGAGTTTTTCGGCAAATCAAATGGCGGGGAGTTGTTAAGATATGTAAAATTTGAATTAATATGGTTTCGATTTTAATATTTTAGAAAAGTTAAAACATATAATAAAAATATACCAAAATTCATTTCGAAGAAATGAAAGTCAATTATCTTTGGATGGCCGTAGGTAAACAAAATTTAAATAGGGATTAAGTATTTTCTTTGTACAGTTAGTATGATAAGGAAGTGGTTATGTGTTTGGACAATGAGACCGGGTTAGGGAACAATTGTATTTAGAAATTTAAATGAATGTAATCTCCTTAAAAACCGATTGGCATGTAATTAGTTTTAGGAAATTTCTAATGGTAGGAAAAGTTGGTGTTGAATCTGACATTGACAATTTGGAATTTAATTCTTTGGAATCGTTGTCAGTGGACTTTCATAATTTTTTACATAATTGAATTTTACGGTAGAATAATTTTTTCAACGTTACTGTTTAGTGCTGGCCTTTAAACGAATGTGATTCTAGATGATAGTTGTTAAATGATCGTCAAGTCGAATAGTGGTGATCTCTGAGAGTCTCCTGAAGTAGTAAGGCAGATAAATGAATAGCTGTGAGTTTGTTGAAATAAGTGTCCTGACGGAGGCTCATCACGTAAAGCATTGTAAGTTATATTGTTCTACTTATATTCCAAGAGTCACCGTTGCATGCCGGAACGAGAAATAGATTCAGTTTATTGAGAGGAGAAAAGGCTAGCATTGTTTTTTGAAAGATACGTGCATCTGTAGGGGGTCATTGATGACAATAGGCTTGCAATATTTTGTTGCGAGATTGCTGACTACATAGGGGGCTGCTAAGAGTAAATTGTAGGCGACCAGAGACAAGAATTTGGACAACTCATCATCCGAGAGACAGTTTTATTTTTTTTTGTAGAATTATTCATAACGCAAATTTCAATAAGTACTTTAGATAGTGGTAGGAGTATTTCAATAATCAGAATAGGAGATATTATTTTTAGAGGATATTTTGAGGGTGAATTTATTTCAATAGATGTTTTTGTACCATATATGTGTTTTATTCCGTTAGTCTTTGACCTTATTTGTCATATGTAAAGCAAAGGAGATATTGAAGCACGAGAATATAAAACCCTGAGATTAGAGCATTAAATAGTGTGATTAAATCATAAGTGCATCATTAAAATTAAATTTAATTAATTAATTAATTATCTAATCAATTGCTTTGAGCACACCGATCTTTGAATATCACATTAATATATATATATATAATTTTGCGCGTTGAATAATTTTGGTTTTGATAAAAACCATTATTTTGACGACGTTTCGGCAAGATCTCACTTGCCATTGTCAAGTCAGGTAGTTCCGCTTCTCACTGCTGCTTGAAGTATACTGAATTTTTACTCACGATACCGTCGCTTATGTAGTTGATCCTGATGCTGCTTGCCCTGCGCGAACTCTGGCTCTTGTTATTGGTCCGGTGTAGGTTGCAGTCGTCGGCGGGATGTTACGCGTGGATGTTGCGGCCTGATTTATTTTGGTCTTTTTCTTCACTACCGTTTTCCAAGTTGTAGGAAGCCGTTGCGCATCATCTCTTTGGTTTAAGCCGTTGGGATTTCTTTCAAAATCTATCGATTCTCTGATTTCCCGTTTTCTTTTTATTTCGATGTTAGCTAACATCGTTGTTTGGTTCAGGTTTATTGTGTGTCCTGTATTTGCGACATGTTGAGCCAGGGATGACGTGGTTTCTCCCCTTTCGATAGCATTTCGGTGTTCTTCTCGTCTTACCTGGATTCTTCGGTTGGTCTGTCCAATGTACGACTTTCCACAATCCCCACACGGAATCTCGTATACACCTTGGCTTTCTAACGATTGATTGTGGAAAGTCGTACATTGGACAGACCAACCGAAGAATCCAGGTAAGACGAGAAGAACACCGAAATGCTATCGAAAGGGGAGAAACCACGTCATCCCTGGCTCAACATGTCGCAAATACAGGACACACAATAAACCTGAACCAAACAACGATGTTAGCTAACATCGAAATAAAAAGAAAACGGGAAATCAGAGAATCGATAGAAATTGAAAGAAATCCCAACGGCTTAAACCAAAGAGATGATGCGCAACGGCTTCCTACAACTTGGAAAACGGTATTGAAGAAAAAGACCAAAATAAATCAGGCCGCAACATCCACGCGTAACATCCCGCCGACGACTGCAACCTACACCGGACCAATAACAAGAACCAGAGTTCGCGCAGGGCAAGCAGCATCAGGATCAACTACATAAGCGACGGTATCGTGAGTAAAAATTCAGTTTACTTCAAGCAGCAGCGAGAAGCGGAACTACCTGACTTGACAATGGCAAGTGAGATCTTGCCGAAACGTCGTCAAAATAATGGTTTTTATCAAAACCAAAATTATTCAACGCGGAGTCAAACCCGGAAAACAACAGAAAACACATATAGCTCCCGCGGAAACTTCAAGTGTAACATAAATATATATATATATATATATATATATATATTTACTCCCAGCGTATGAAGTGAGCCACATATCAAAAGAAACTGCGGTTGAAGTGAGGTCCTGTACAAAGTGAGGTCCAGTATACGGACCTCACTTAGTCAATCAATGTAAGACTTTTTCGTAGACATGTACTGATAGCAAACACTGTTTTTTTACAAAAAAAAGTGGGACCTCACTTTGTATGGTCCACATCAATTTTTAGTTCAGAGATTTTCCGCATAGAGGCGCTGACCCTGGCGTATATTTTCTAACCATGTATATTCTATGCCCTGTTGAATAACTTACGATACACATAGTGAGGACCATACAACTGGCAACATCTGTTCAACCAATCTTTAAAACAGTGGATCGTCAATCGTCGCATAAATTCAAGCAGTACAAAAATGTTTAATACTTTAATCCTTTTTGAGAGCGTAGGCGCAAAATTTCGGTCGAGTTCTTTTTAAACGCATTTATTTTTTTCGAATCCTGAGATAACTAATAGGTATTTTTAAAAAATTTAAACGCAAAATAGAAGACTACATTATTCCCGAGGGCAGAAAGTCCCTTATAATGAACAAAAAGTTTCTTTTGTAATATATATTTAAAATTAAAAATCAGACTATTTTTTTCACCCCTGTGACTTATTAAAATAAATATTATAGAAGTTCTCAAGGACTTTCGACCATGGATAATACAGTAATATTTCTTTCTGCGTTTAAATTTTTTAAAAATACTTAAGGTTTTCTCAGTATTCGAAAAAAATGAACGCATTTAAAAATAATTCGAGCGAAATTTTTGCGCATATGCTCTCAGAAAGGCTTAAAATACTATAAATTTTTGTAATCAGTATTTCAATAGGTATTTATGATATAAGTGTTAAAAGTACACGTTTAAAGCACGCATGTGAAAGTTTGCAGAATGAGCGACAGCGAGTTCTGCAATTCACATGAGTGCCTTAAAAATGCACTTTTTAACACGCATATCATGCAATATTTTTTCTACAAACGTAATTACAGGACAATATCTACAAAAACTTTTACTTGAACTTGACTGACATTCCATTTTTATATTTTTTTGACATTACATCAAAATTGCCTATACGATCAATACGAATTGCAGTGCCATAAAAATTTTAAAGCACTAGTGCCTTAAAGCAGCGCCGGATAAAGGGGCGGGCGAGCCGGGCGACCGCCCGGGGCGCCAGAATTTGGGGGCGCCAAATTTTGAGAGACGCTGATATATAAATATAATATTTACCCCCCTCCGTGGCTCAGTGGTAAGAGCGTCTGCCTTTGGATCGAAAAAATCCGAAAGGTTGTGGGTTCGAATCTCACCAGGGTCGGAAATTTTTCATTTATTATAAATTAATAAATGAATATAGTTTCTGTCCTCGTGGGATCGGTTCTCACCGGAGGGACCGCAGACGTTCGGATACAATTAGCGTCTCTTTGCAAAGACAATGACGTCGACATTGCAAAGTAACAAGGCACTTACTTAACACACACACTACTTACACATGACACTAGGTACCTAACTGTTCAAAATTACCGTACCTACCATGCCAATGGCCATTAGTTGTGGAGGCATTAGCTAAACAAAAAAAAATATAATATTTTTACATTCATTATTTTTTGGACTTTATAGAATATCTTTGGGCTAAGATTACTCCTAAGACAATTAATATTAAATAATTGTAACAATAAGAAAACTATTTCTAGCTCACAAAAATTCTCTAATAAAAATAATGCAACCTAAAAATTGTTATGGCTTTTAAAGGTCATTTGTCAGGTAATACCTATCACTTTTATGGTATTACAATGTTATACATACATACTTAAAATACACCAAGATCAGATTTACGAAGTATCAACAAATTTATGAATAGTCAGTGATATTATTATACTGCTGCTTGTCATTATAGCCTCAATGGTTAAATAGTTTTGTCTTCCTGTTCTGTAAACTTTGCTTTATCAACATTGTCGTGTGTCCGTGGGTGTGTAATTTGAAATAAAAAAAAAACAAACCAGGTAGGTATATCTATATGAATTAGAATTGACAAGTTCTTTTTCATAATATGAATATATAGAAATTTATTTCGAATACTTTGTACGCGTTAAGATGTTTCACTTTTTGCATAAAAACGGCACGAACGACGTATGAAAAAAAGGAATAATAGATTTTTGTATATATCATAAATTGAACGAGTAATTCCAAAATGATTTGTTATTTGAAATATCTCAGTGGCGTACTATGTTTTTCTTTAAAAAAATTCACACCATTTCAACAGTAGATATAAAATTATTAATTTTATGTCAAAAAATGCGCAATAATTACCTCTTAAAACACATCAAATTTCATTTGCATATCTGAACCGGTTTTAGAACAATAAAGAAATCGTCAGTTTGTAAGAAAAATGTCAACACCCCATACAGGGCTGCTTTATCCATTAGGCAATATAGGCAGTTGCCTAGGGCGGCAAATTATGAGAGGGCGGCAAAAATACTGTACAACAAATATTTGTATATAAAAATTAAAGTAGTATGTAGTATGTACTATGTATTTAAGTACATAGTACATCCATCAATGGAATATAAGTGGGCATTCATTTCTAGAACATAAATTGCATTTTCTTAACACTACTGGGTCGTCGGCAGCACCGCAAAGGCGCACTGTTCTATAATTTGTTTTTAAACAGAATCCTTTTGGGTTATTCGTGTTTAAAAATTTGTCATTTTCATTGAAAAATGTCGCCTTTTCGGACGGTTTTTTGCGAATACCTTAAAAATTATGCATTTAACGAAAAAAAACTATATAAAATATTTTTGTAGCTTATGAAAAATCAAAGAGATTCGTTCCTTCATAAGTCTTCTAGTGATAACATAAAAAGAGATATGGTAGCTGAAAAGAAATTTTTTTGTGCATGCTCAAATGGGGGTATTCAACTTAATAGCAGAGAAATGGTTTAGGATAAAATGCGAAGTATGTATATTTTAACCCCTCATCCACCAGATTTAAATGCATCGTTTGGCTTCTACAATACCTTTTACAGTCGGAAAAATGAAAGATAACCCATGAACGAACATATAAAACACGCTGTATTTTCCTGTCAACGTGCCACACAAAAAATTGGCCAGCCCAAGTACATGTAATAATTATTATTACATGTACTTGCGCTTGGCAATTTTCTTTGTGACACCGTGACAGGAAAATACAGCGTATTTTACATGTTCGTTCATGGGTATTCTTTAATTTTTCCGACTGTACTAAAGTGTTATTTCTATGTTTAACAAGTTGGACGGGTTTAAAATGTATGGTTTTTGAAAAAAAAAATAAGATCAAATTATAGAGAGCATTTTTAATTTTTTTTTTAAATCTTCCTTTTTCTCCATGTAACTTGAAAATGATAATGAGATACAGTAATGAAAGAAAAATAACATTGTTATCTAAAAGAAAACCTACATTTTTGTAAGCTACATGAAGAGAAGTATCCATTCTCAAATGTGGTCTCGAGGTAAGGAAGTACAAAACTCAAAGAGGTACCACAAAAAATGTATATTAATAAAAGGTCATAAAAGGACGCGTTTCGGCTCTTCACGAGCCATGATCAGCTTTAAAATACAGGAGCAAATACGAAAACTGTCCTACAATATAAAATGGAAATTTTAAGCATGTGGTGATAACGCCCACCTCAGCAAAAGAACTTACCAGACCAGGAAGGAGGAAGAATCTACTAGATTACATTATTTAAGGTTCTATAGGCTTCATTATTTAAAATTTTAAGTACTGTATTAGACATTAAGTTATATATGAATATAAAAATTCATTAGAAAGATTTTTATGACTTCCACGTTGGGAGGAACCATCTTGCGAACAGATCAGTTCATCGAAAAGTTCCTTGCACCTGATCTGTTCGCAAGATGGTTCCTCCCAACGTGCAAGTCATAAAAATCTTTCTAATGAATTTTTATATTCATATATAACTTAATGTCTAGTACAATACTTAAAACTTTAAATAATGAAGCCTATAGAAACTTAAATAATGTAATCTAGTAGATTCTTCCTCCTTCCTGGTCTGGTAAGTTCTTTTGCTGAGGTGGGCGTTATCACCACATGCTTAAAATTTCCATTTTATATTGTAGGGCAGTTTTCGTCTTTGCTCCCGTCTTTTAAAGCTGATGATGGCTCGTGAAGAGCCGAAACGCGTCCTTTGATGATTTATTAATATACATTTTTTGTGGTACCTCTTTGAGTTTTGTACTTCCTTTTTGTAAGGTATTTTTTACGTATCTCTTATCACTTTCGAATTACATGGAGAAAAAGGAAGATTAAAAAAAAATTAATTTGAACTTATTCTTTTCAAAACCATTCATTTTAAACCCGTCCAACTTTTTAAATATAGAAATAACACTATAGTAGAAGGTATTCTAGAAAAAAAAGATGCATTTAAATTCTGGTGGATGAGTAAATATACTTCTCATTTTTTCCTTACTTAAAATACATTCGTCATAAGTTTTTTTTGCACCATATCTCGCTTAGTTTGAATATAACCGACATTTAACAGTTCTCGTTTTAAAGGTCTTTTCAAGCACTACAAAAGGTATTCGTAGCATTATACCCCTAAAATCGAAAATTTGAGCATGCACAAAAAAAAATCTTTTTTCACCTACCATCTCTTTTTTTATTTAAACTAGAAGATTTATGAAAAAATGAATCTCTCTGATTTTTCATAAACTACAAAAATTCGCTAGATGCACAATTTTTATGGTATTCCCAAAAAACAGTCTCCGAAAAGTGTCATTTTTCAATGAAAATGGCAAATTTTTAATCACGAATAACTCAAAAAATATTGAGTTTTCAAAAAAATGTATAAAACAGTTATTGCTTAGAATTAGGTTCTCTGGCCACCTCCGGTGTTAGTTTGATAAAAAAAAATTTCCACCCCCGAGAACGGGTGGGAACCACCCCTAAGTTAAAAGCGTCATAGGATATAGCGTAGACTTTGTTTCTTGAGCTATTCCCTACTTACAATGAAAATATCAAGTAAATTGATGCAGTAGGATGGAATTCGGAGCTAAATACCCTCACTGACTTCACTAATAGATGCCTACATCATTCATACATGAATGCATTCACTTAAAGGTTCATTTGGATACCACAATAGAATCACCAATCACCAATAATTGACATATCTAAGTATTTAAAGAAGAGTGGATTCAAAGATATTTTCCCTAATTTTGATATTGCTTTGCGCATTTATTTGTGTTTAAGAATTCAAAATATTCATGAAAATAATCTCCAATCAAGTATGATGCAAGAACGTCTTAACAATTTGTCGATTTTGTCCATAGAAAGTGACGTAACAAAGGCGATAAATTATGACGACATTAGAGATGATTTTTCCAAAGAAAAATCAAGAAAGAAATCTGATGTGATCGAACTGTAATGACAATTTTTATGTATTCTTATTTAAATAAAAAAAAACTGCTTGCGATTTTTTTTAGCAAAAATGGTATGTACATGCTTGAAGGGCGGCTACTAAAGAATTGCCTAGGGCGTCAACTGACCTAAACGCGGCCCTGACCCCATATCTCGGAAACGAAGTATTTGCTGACATACGCTTATAGAGCAAACTGTCGTTATTTTTTCATGTAGAATTACCCTTTAAAGTTTGTCGCATTTATTTAGAAACATCCTGTTTTTCTTCACCACCCTGGATTTCCATAGTTTTTCCTGTATTATTTCACTTGACCGTTATTTTCAGTTCTTTCTGTTTTTCCAGTCCTGCAGGTTTCTTTTCTAATATTGCTTCGTCCATTTTATCTCTAAAAGATTTTCGGGGTCTGTCTCTCTTCCTTCTTCCTATCGGGCTCCAATCTGTTATTCTGTTTATCAACGATTTTGGTCTGCTCTTCTGCCATGTCTGTACCAGGTTAATCTCTTTTTTTCTATGTTGTCTATTATCCCTTGAATTCATTACCATTATTTTCTTAATCTCTATGTTATTTATTCTATCCCTTCTACAGCTTCTACTTAGGTATTCGATCTCTGTTGCTCTTATTTTGCATTTGGTTTTCGTATTTTTTATTCAATTTTCACACCCATTATTCAGAATACTTTTTGTCATGGTGTTATATTATATTCTTATTTTTGTTTTTATACTGATGTTCTTATCCCACAGTACCGGGTTTAATTTTAGTATGCAGCATATTGTTTGTCCTAGTAACTCGATACCTAAAACCATAGCTTGGTTCTATAGGTATCGAGTCATAGAGATAATAAAAAGCTCATGAGATAATAAAAAAAATAATGAATGATTTTATTTGAATTTGCATAGATGATTGTAAGGCCAAGGATATCACAACGGGTCTAAAAGGAAGAGAAAAAATAAAGATATACAAGCGCGCGTTTGCAAAGAATATCCGCATGCTATTGTATGCTAAGTGGATGCCACTCCCTCAATTTAGTTATTGGGGATGCAGCTATATCTTGCGCACAATCAACATGTTTTTTGGTCTTGTAGAAGATTTATACGCATTAAATGATATAAATGAGTCAGATTAAATAAATTATTAGACGAATTTTTTGCTAAGCAACAACATTTTTGTTTCATTTAGTAGTATTTTGTATTTTGACAACGACACCCGATTTGGGCGTCGAAACGATAATAAAATTATTTTTTTCAATTTAATTGTGGCTTATTTTCCATCTAAATAGTTATTTATACACATTTTTTACTGGTTGTTGATAATGTGCATTTATCTTTTACCTCGCTTCTTCGTCGCTTGAACTTAAAATGTGCTCGCTATGCTATGCCCTATGTTGGATAAGTTATAAGTAATAACTATCCTACTATTTTTTAAATAAATATATTTTTACATAGTTCTTTATGGTAAAATTTTGATTTTTTCCTATTTTTTTATATTTGCAGTAAATTTGTATATTCTTATATGAAGGGGCGCCAAATTTTATTTTGCCCGGGGCGCTCAGAACCCTAAAACCGGCCCTGCCTTAAAGTAGCATTTTTAACGCACGTATGGAGTTCTAAAAATTGCATTTTTAACACGGTTGTAGAAAAAAGCCTTTAAATGAGGTGTCATATGATGTACTTACTTTCCTATTTAAAAAAATCAAAGTTGTGCCTGTCACCTCAAGAAGAGGGATCGCGTAAAGTTCGAAACATTGACGCTATAATATATACCCTATTCCACGAACATACGCCTGTTTTGGATTACTTCGACAACGAATATTTTACTGTGCAACATAAGAAGAACGAAAGTAAATTGCAAATTACATTGTTGTTTATTCTAATAATTATTAGCGCCATTTAATTTCGTACTTCTTATGTTGCACAGTAAAATATTCGTTGTCGAAGTAATCCAAAACAGGCGTATGTTCGTGGAATGGCCCATACTATGATTATTTTAAAAATCGACCTATCCGAGCGTTTTTCTTATGTGCTAAAAATAAATAAGTTAATAAGGGGGTTAACACTTATTCCAGCGAACTGTATTTGTAACAACCAAGGTAGGGATGGCGGTTGTTGAACAAAAAACCGGTTTTCGGTTATACCGGTTTTTTACTTACGGTTTAACCTGGCGGTTATAACTGGTCAAAAAAAGCGGTTGTTCCAAAAACCATTTTTCGGTTTTTTTAATCAGAAGCAAATACTCGTTAATATAATGTTATATGTTACATACATTTATATTGCAATTCAGTTTGCTCAATTTTCCTCCCGAAAAATTCTCCAACCAATTCAACCTATAAAAATTTTCCCATGTGCTTTCAAATTACCCTTACACCAGTTAATAGGTAAAAAAATCATCGATTTCACGTAAAAATGTTAAGCAGGGTTTTGAAGGTTTTAAACGATAGATGAGGGATAAATGATGATAATTCCGTGAAGACGTACAGCTAATTGTTCTTCTTCTTTTTTTTAAACAGTTACAAAAATGAAAAACTCAGTTTTTTGACTATAAACCGTTTCTTGTGCATTTTAGTGAAAAATGTTTCAAATAAATATTGTAGACCTTAAAAAGTTCTTTAATTTGGTGGGACACATATTGAAATATATAAACAATTGATCGAGATAATTGTAAAAAACTCTCATTTTTGCACTAATTTATAAATGTTAATAACTGTATTTTTTGCACAACGATATTTAATTTAACTACTTTATATTATGCCAATTAAAGGGTTATTTCAGTGTGCTAAATTTCAACCAGATTGACCAAATAGTTTTTTGAGTTATTCAATTTGTTTATCCCAGAGAGCAATTGTTTAAACAACTGTTCTTGCCCTAACAGTGACTCTAGAGATATTTTACAAATCCCAATAAATTATTTGAGACTTTAGTTTTAAGGTGTATTGAAAATCTTTAAGATTTTATCAAAATTGTTATTAAAAAAACCGTCTGAAAAAGACCCTACTTTTTAGGTTATAAACAATTGGAATAACTTTGACAGTTTTTAAGATACACGCTTGTATGTAGGCTCACTGAAAAGCTGGTGAAAAAATACACATTAAAATTGTAAAAAGAATTTTATATGACCAATAGAAATCAAGTTAGAATTTTTTTTTTCAATAAATCATATTTCCATTGTTTATAAACATTAAGAGCTGAAAATTGAATGAGTTGTTTAAGAAAATCTATATTTTATGACCCACTTCATGTATTGCATATTATGCAGTGAAAAAATAAAAAGTCTTGACCCGTTAAACTGATGGTACTCGCCAACGTGAGAATAGCTTAGTTTTATTTTTTAGAATGGAATCCCAATTTAAAAAAAATTACAATTAATTCAACTTTTATGTGCAGAGCTCAACAAATCTAGGTACCGATCTAAAGTAGCAGATGAAGATGTAGACGTATTAATAGTGCAGACATCTCTTTACGAACATACATATGAACTTGACAAGATTGTTGTAATAATTTGTAATGATACCGATATAATCATATACCGAATAAAATAGGTTTGTTCCAACTCGATACAAAACCGTTCTTGAATCGTTACGCGCATGCGCAATAACGAATAATTATGCGCAGTAACACATTTTTCGTTACTGCGCATACTCGTAACCGTTCAAGAACGGTTTTGTATCGAGTTGGAACAAACCTTATATTGACGCGACTCTCTGCTCCGGACAATAACATATATTTTGAAAAAAAAAAAAGGCGAAAAAGGACAATCTATCTATCTATTCTAGTTGTAATAGGTTTAAACATTCTCATATAAGAAAATCCGTTGGGTTCTTAATTATTTTTACTGGGTGTGATACAACTTTTTAGATCTGATAAATATTTTTTATGACGAGAATGCTAACAAGGACGACATCATGAAAAACGGATATGATACCATTGTTGCTTTGTATTCTGCTGCAATTGATGTTACATATAAAAAACACAATAACACATTGACATTAAAAAATGAGTTACGATTTTTACAATTTATAAGAAATACAGGGAAAAAAATTGCGTTTATCATCAATTACAACACTGGTTAGGTAAAAAACTGGATACTACCCATACGCAATATGGATAGAAAAAAACTGATATGGATTTTGAACCCATTTAAACCTTAGATTGTTTGACTCCTGAAGTGATATTAAAACAAATAACATGTAAATGTTCAACGGGTTGCAAAAGTACAAGATGTGGCTGTAAAAAATATGGTAGAAACTGTACGGATCTTTGTACAAACTGTGCAGTGGAAGAAGAGGAGAAAAAATGTTGCAATCGCGCTGCAGTGGTTCTTGACGATGTCGAGTCAGACTTTGTAGACGATGAACTAACTGTAACTTGCCGAGAAGTTTAGAAGTTGTAGATGTTCACTAGAATAATCAAATTAAGTTTCATAAACAATGTTTTATTTTTTCTTTTTATACTTATTAGATGCCTACCTAGACAAATATTAATAGCTTCTTTCAATTAAATTATAATAAAACAAAAGGACTTTTATATACTTTTTAATTATTGCAATTAAAATAAATAAATAATGTATTGTACTAGTTTATAATTATTTTATACTTATATAAAAAATATACTTTATTTAATAAAATTTAAAGAATTTTTACGAAATACTCTTAAAATTCAATAATTTTATAGTATAATTGAATCAATTTATTTTCACGGGATTTTCCAATTTTCCCGGAAGGTGAAATTTGCACAATTTTTATTATTTACTTGAGCTACCCCAGTTAAAATAAGAAGGTTGCGCGTGCTATGGAAGGTGATAATTGATTGCAGTTTTTTTTTTCCAAAAAAGAAGCGAAGCTCGAACAGTTCCCACCTTCACTTTCGTTGGTGGTGTTTCACGAGTACCGTCAGTTAACGACACCGTTATAATAATAAGTGTTTATTATTTCACTGCCTATGCAATCTATACACTGGATTATAAAATATAGATTCCCATAAATAAAATATGTTAAATTTTCAGCTCTTAATGTTCATAAACAAGGCAAAATTGATTTATTAAAAAAATACTAACTTGATTCCTATTACTCATGTAAAATTATTTTTTCTTTTTTAATATGTATTTTTTCATCAGCTTTTCAGTGAGCCTACATGCAAGCGTGTGACATAAAAATTGTCAAAGTTATTCTAATTGTTTTTAACCTAAAAAGTAGGGCCTTTTTCAAACGGTTTTTTTAATAACAATTTTAATAAAATGTTAAATTTTTTTAATATATCTTAAAAATAGAGTCTCGAGTAACTGATTGCGATTTGCTAAATATCTCTAGAGTCACTGTTAGGGCAAGAACAGTTGTATAAACAATTGCTCTCTTGGATAAACAAATTGAATAACTTATAAACTATTTGGTCGATCTGGTTGAAATTTGGCACGCTTAAATAGCCTATTAAATAGCATAATTTAAAGTAATTAAATTATATATCATTATGCAAAAAATAAAGTTATTAATATTTATAAATTAGTGCAAAAATGAGGATTTTTTGCAATTATCTCGGTCAATTGTTTGTATATTTTAATATGTGTCCCACCAAATTATAGAACTTTTTAAGGTCTACAATATTTATTGGAAACAGTTTTCTCTAAAACAAACAAAAAACGTTGTATCGTCAAAAAACTGAGTTTTTCATTCTTTGTAACTGTTTAAAAAAAAGAAGAAGAAAAATTAGCTGTACGTCTTCACGGAATTATCATCAGTTATCACTTATCTACCGTTTAGCATCTTCAAAACGCTGCTTAACATTTTTTCATGTTTTTTTACCTATTAACTGGGGTACCTAAAAATGGGCGAAAGTACCCCAATCTGGCATCTCTGATTCGTCGCTCGTTGTAGACGGCGTCGGTGTATATTGCGTTGTCAATTGGGATATTCCCAAAACTCCCAAAAGTGATGATCCTACCGATCCACCGACATGTCCCTAGGATCTATCAAGTTTAAAAAAATATCCAAATGACATATTTTACTTAAGAGGAAACAGTAGCGATCAACAGGTAGCGAAAACGCGTTCCAAGATTGCAGCTGGAATTTTGAATATTTTTTCGAGATATGTGGCACACGTATTCGTAATATAATAAAGAATGGTGGTACAGAGCCCAATTTAAAAAATATATTAATATGTGGAAATTACTCTGTAATTAAATACAATATTAAAAAAACGAGCCTGTACCGCCACTAAGAAGAACAAAAAAATACACTTTCTTCAAATAAACTTTTTTATCCGATGCCTAGATTTTGTGTCATTTTGGAACTACTAAAATTTTTTATTTCATTATTAGTTCCAAAATGACACAAAATCTAGGCATCTGATAAAAAAGTTTATTTGAAGAAAGTGTATTTTTTTGTTCTTCTTAATGGCGGTACAGACTTGTTTTTTTAAGATTGTATTTATTTACAGAGTAATTTCCACATATTAATATATTTTTCAAATTGGGCTCTGTACCGCCATTCTTTATTATATTACAAATACGTGTGCCAAATATATCGAAAAAAATATTCAAAATTACAGCCTCAATCTTGGAACGCGTTTTGGCTACCTGTTGATCGCTACTGTATCACCTTAAAAATAAATTCGATAAACCAATTCATCATTTATTGCCATCAAAAAATTTCAGTAGGTAGTATTTTTTAACACGTTTGTATAATACCTTTCATTTCCTAAGAATTATGTATTACTATTTAAAAATTACATAATGGAGATTCCTAATCGTATTTCGGTATTCACATTTCATACAAGAGTCTCAAAGTACTCAAGTATAAACAATTTTTAGATGATTGTGGAAATATCGATTTCAAGCAGATCACTTACCTTTTTATGTAAATATTCATGTGTTTCATAAAAGCTGATGTGACACTTTCGTCCAGTTCTTTATTAGTAAATAAAAGTTGAATTATGGTTATTTGGGTTAATAATTACTTCGCATATTATTTATAATACATATAGTAGGGGAGCAAAGTATGCTAAATGTGCAGTCACTCGAGCGCTTTGGGGACCTATTGGGTTGTGATTATTAGGTTCTAAAACCAAAAAAGTTAAGTAAAATTTTCCATTTTAGTGGGGACTTTCCATATTTTAAATTATTTTCCATTTCCAACACCCGTTTTCTCCGATTATAGCGCCACCTATCCGTAATTAGAAAAAACGTTTCGAATAAAAGTTGCTTATTTTTACGCAAAAAATCCAAATCTGAAATAAAAAAAAAGGAGTTCCTATTTAAGATTTTAAAGTAACCCCCCCACTTCCGTGGGGGTCGTGTTTGGTACCATTCGATAGATTTCAGAAAAAATATTCAGAAATTGTAGTGTATTACCTATAAGAAGTTACCGTTAAGCCGGGTCCAGACTATGTAACAAAACATGTTAAATAACAAAGTTTTGTAACTTGTTACAAAATTTTAAATAAACAAGTTTTAAAACACAGTGTTGTATAACATTTTTCTGGTTATATAGCATGTTTTATGTTATCCAACAGATGTCGGTAAACATCAAAGAAAGTTATAAAACCGCACCGCGACTGATCTACACCTAAAAACATGTTATTGAAACATTTCTCTGGCATAGTACCTACGCGAGCAGCAACCGTTGGAGTCATATCGCCTTGTTCATTCTGGAGTGATTGTGCTAGATTTTTCTTTGCTCTGTTCACGTAGGGTTATTTACGCGATGAAATTGTCGAAAGAACTGACTACTCATTTAATTGAGCTATTTCGTAAGTAACGAGTATTATGGGATTGCTATGGGATGAGCTACATTTATTGATTTAAAAAACAAATAAAAAAACACGATGAATAGGCTGAAATAGAAGTGAAAATAGATACAGAAACTGTAGTTAAAACTAATGCAATGCACGTACGCCTATAACTCAAGCCAACAAAAGAAAAGCAGGACGCGGAACCTTAACAGCAAATCGGTGTAAATCAACTCTAAATTTGACATAAATACTATTCTCTACAGAGCAGAATGTTCAGACATAAAACCTGTAACATTCACTTCATTCGCTACACAGATGCAGACTGCTTCATCAGCTACTCAAACAGGCACTCAATCATACAATATATCTGAGCCTTTCTATTCCGTCCACTACACCTACATCCGCTACTTCTCCAGCTACACCAATTCAAACAGACAGTGACAATCAATCATGAACAGGTGAAGACGATAATACTGAGGAATTAAATTTTACAGAAATGTTATACTTCCTCTCTGAAACAATGAGTAAAAAGTTTAAAAAATATACTTTGCTAATAATATAACTGTTAATCTTTCTCTTACTGGAATTGCATCTCGAAATGTCTTTCCTGCCTATTTTATGGCCGATTTCATTTATAAGAAATTCAAAATCAGAACTTTCTATTCTTAAGAAGTTTTTAAAAAAGCCATCACATTTAATGTCTCCTGTCGATGGGTCTATGTTATCTCTTTCCAGATCAGCTAAAAGAGCTGTACCACTACCTATATTTTGCTCGAGCTGCTAATGAAGGACACATCCAAAATATTAATTTAACACGCCGGTGTCGCCTCCACAATATTACACAAGCTGCTGTTGCTATGAAGAGATCCTCCATACTTATATGACGCAATTTTATATACTACCTAACCTACCAGCTATCCATCTAAAATGCTGCAAAATTTATGCGCATGTTGTTGTTTTGTTTTTTGTTATATAGTCTGGATACTCATGCTATATTATAACAAGTTACATAACAAAGTTGTACAACAAATTTGTTGTACAACTTTGTTATTAGCATGTCTTGTTACATAGTCTAGACCCGGCTTTAAAAGTTCCCCGTTTCAGGAAAAAATATTGTCTAAGAGCGATAGCCTAGTGACCTAGTGGGTAGACCTCGGATCTCGAATTCGTAAAGCAGAGGTTTCGATTTCAAATCCGGGGTGTGGATCTCCGATTTTTTTATTTATTGTTACTGCATTCATGTCTGTAGACAATGTTGCAATCTATTATGAGCACAATAAAAAAATATAGTAATAAAATGATAAATAAATATTTCAAAAAAAAACAAGAAAAAAAATACAATCACTGGAAGCGAAACTAAACAATACGAAGAAATATAACCACTGGATTCGGAACTGGATATGGAACTGGATAATATTAGAAAACTGATATTATAATATGTAAGCACTACGAGCCTAGTAGACCCATGGCTTGATGTACTATTCTTTTCCACTCCCTTTTTTCAGTCGCTTTTGTTTCCCAGTTCCTTAAGTTAATTCTTCTCATATCTTCTCTAACTCCATTACTCCATCGTGACCTCGGTCTTCCTCTTCGTCTTTTTCCTGCCAATGCACTAGATAGTACCATTCTGGGAATTCTAGATGGAATCATCCTCTGCACATGGCCCAACCATTTAAGTCTTTGCGCCTTAATTACTGCTAGTATGTTAGGATCTTGATAGAGCTCAGTTAGTTCCTTATTTGTTCTTCTTACCCATTGTCCATTTAAGTTTTTCCCACCGAAGATTTTGCGCAGTATTTTCCTCTCCCAAACTAATAACAACTCTTGATGTTTTTTTGTTGTGACGCATGTTTCAGAAGCATACGTTACTATCGGCCTTATTACGGTCTTGTAAGTTCTTAGTTTTGCTCTTCGTGATATATGTTTACTTCTTAACAACCCATTAAAAGCAAATATAGAGCGGTTGCCCGACATAATTCTCTTTTGTATTTTTTCTTCACAGTTAGGATCTCTTATGAAGACAGTTCCTAAGTACTCAAATCTCTCAACTTCTTCGAATTTATACTGTGTTCCCTTCGCTGTTGTCATTGTTATGTATTGCCCCCGAACGAATTGCTTATTTGTCCATTCCATATACTTTGTTTTTGCTTCATTTATATACAATCCTTTGGTTGCTGCCCTCTTCTCGAGTTTCATGAGTGTTTCTATAAGTTCTATTTTGCTCCTAGCCAAGATTACCAAATCGTCTGCGAATGCCAAGCACTGATGTTTTTTGTGGTAGATCAGACCTGTTCTATTAATGTTTGCTTCCTGTATAACCTTTTCTAGTAATATGCTAAACAATATAGACGATAGATAATGGATCACCCTGTCGCAGTCCTTGTTTGACCTCAAAGCTTTCTGTTATAGTATTGTTTATCTTGACTTTATCATACTGATATATCATACTGATATTGTTTAAAAACACTAATAATATTGATATAAAATGTTAATCAATTTTATTTATTGTTATAAGAATCAAAGGTAAATATGATTAGGCGAATGAAGCCTTAGGTTTCGCAGTCAATATCCCAACCACACACACATGTTGCAATCTATTTCAATACGGTTTATAGTACAAACTATACATTTAATATCAAAATAGTGGGATATATTTTTTTAGTTGAGGACACTTGGTCACATTGCATTGTTTCAGGATAAGGTGAAATATCTTCAATAAATGGAAAAAAGCATGTATGTCATATATTATAATACTTTCTATACTCTTAATATGTAGTCTCGTATAAATTTGTAGTGACATGATTTTAAGTATAAGAACAAGAAGCTTGCAACAATTTTCAGAGAAAATAGAAAACTAAAACTATTTTAAAATGATTATTCGAAATAAAACATATGCATATATTCACAGTATTTGCCATCTAGTGGAATAACTGTAAAATTAAGTCAGTAAAAAAGGTACATTAAGTTTAATTAAATTAAGTAAATAATCTTGTATACTAAAATTAAGGTTGGAAAATTGTCGTTTCAAAATGAAAATCGACAGGGGCAACAGTACCTATACTAAAATACACTCTGTATAGATAATTATGTCAATGTTAATAATACTGGATAGAGAATTGAATATCCTTTCAAATGAGCTAGCACACGCCCCTATTCCCTATTAAAAAATAAGGGGTGGGGGAAATGGAAGGGAGGGGGTTGACAAATGACAGATATGTATGAACCGTAAAAACTGTGTTTCCCTTAGATCAAAAGTCGGGCTTTTATATTTATATATTAAGTTCAATATAAATTTCACATAACTGAACTATCACTGTATCCTCCATTTTGATTATTATTGTTCTCAACTAACGCTATTTTCAAAATTCTTGCTTTCCTATCCATCTTTAACGTAAATTATTAAAAAATATAAAACTATTTCTTTATTAACGCTAGTCTCCGATAAGGCTACCGTGATTTAATGCTGAGGTACTAAAATGTTATAAAATTAACAAACAGTACGAGCAAGAACAAAGAGTCCACATTCTTCTTATAACTACAAGTGACTGAAACATCGAAACAATAATAATTCTTACTGTGTTATACAGAAAAAGGCAGTAGAAACGATTAATCTCATATTTATCGACAACACTGTATGGTCCTCACTTGATGAGCTGTAAGGAAATATACACGTAAAGTTGTCCTCACTTTGTGCGCATAACGAAAAAGTATATACAGTCTCACTTTAATAGCTGCGTATAATGGCCTCACTTGGGTGGCAATATACTTGAACAATACGGGGCACATATACGTAATGTTTTTTGTGTATACTCGTCATTTTTTAATTGCTATTTACTTGTCAAAGTCACTATGAAGAGTTGAAACGATTATGTCTACGTTTTCTACCGGTCCTCACTAAGTGCGCGTAATGTCAGGACCTCACTTTGATATCTGTGCATAAATATATATATATATATATATATATATATTTATATAGATATATGTACATATTTAATACATTATATCTTAGCCAATATTATAAAATTTATTACAAAAAATGTCTAATTATATGTTTGAAAAAAAAAATTAAATCACTTGATTTGAGAGGGGGGCCGATCGCCCCCATCGCCCCCCTTGGATCCGCCACTGGTTGTGTGACAGAAAAATTCCAATGAAGCTGAAGGGAAAATTCTATAAAACAGCCATAAGACCGGCTATGATGTAAGTAACTGAATGTTGCGTAGTTAAAAAGAAAGAGGAATGGTGATTTGAATAACAAAAAGATATAAAATTAGGAATGAGAAAAATATGGTGGCACCAATAGATGTCAAAAAGAGGGAGTATAGTTTAAGATGGTTTGGTCATGTTCAACGTCGATATATTAATCACCCAGTAAGAAGAATTGCTGAACTGCGGGTCCCTGGAAGAAGCGGGAGACGAAGGCCAATGAAGACCTGGGGGACACGGGGACACTTAGGCAGGAGATATCGGTAAAGGGGATTGATGGTATGACCCAAGATAGAAACTTATGTAGAAATGCAATTAGGAAAGCCGACCTTGCCTAGGGATAATAGTAAAGAGAATAATGATGATAAAATAATATGTCGAATTCGACAGAAAATCTCCACTTTTTGATGCCAAAAACATTGATTTTAAACTCTGAGGACACAATCTTGGGATTTTTTTTTTGTTTTAAGTAACTAAATTATATGGAAAAATAGTGCCGCCACAAGTAATGATGGTAATCATGTCTTTCTTGCAAAATGTCAAAAATTGAATGGCACAATAATAACGATTTTTGAGTGTAAAAATATTACGAATTGAAATCGCTGGAGAGTATGTTCAAGATCACGTGTAAACCTTTTTACAAACGAAAATGAAGGCCTTTTTTTTATACTTTTACAACAATGCTTTTGTTTTTATCTTCATTCTCAATCTACAATAGTTATTTTCCTAACTAGTGCGGAAAGTGATACTTTCACGCACGAGACTGCCGTTGACCTGAACGACGCGATAGCGGAGTTTGGGCAAGCAGTCGAGTGCGGAGAAGACATTTTCCGCATGAGTATGGAACAATATTTTTTATAGAGCCGTACGTTTGGAAAAAAGCCTCAAAAAATAGAGTTATATCAATTTTTATTTAGAAGTGAAAATAAACAAATTAATTCTTTGACACGGTTGTCAAAACCAAACTTTCAATATAATGGGTTACCACGACGACGATATTGGTTTCCATGACGACCATTCAAAACCATTGTAATTTTCTACTGATCTGACTTTTAAATATTATGTCAAAATAATTGTATTTTATCGGATTATCAGTAGTAATTGCACAAGAGCTCTGAAATTATTGAATTTTTTCCCGAGTGACACTTTGACAGTTTTAATCTCACGAGCCGAAGGCGAGTGAAATTATGTCAAAGTATCACGAGAGCAAAAATTCTATATTAGTTTCAGAGGTCGAGTGCAATTTGTTGCGATTATTTCATGAATAAAACTGTTCAAAACCAAAATTTTATTGTAATTTATTTATATAAGTACCATTAAACACACAGTTTTTATAAATATTTGACGATTGAAAGTCATCATTTTATAATTTTTAAAACATTAATTGTCATTAATGTCACTGAATGTATTTTTTCGTAGCAACGAAAGAGCTCTGAAATTATCGAATTTTTCCCGAGTGACACTTTGACAGTTTTAATCTCACGAGCCGAAGGCGAGTGAAATTATGTCAAAGTATCACGAGAGCAAAAATTCTATATTAGTTTCAGAGGTCGAGTGCAATTTGTTGCGATTATTTCATGAATAAAACTGTTCAAAACCAAAATTTTATTGTAATTTATTTATATAAGTACCATTAAACACACAGTTTTTATAAATATTTGACGATTGAAAGTCATCATTTTATAATTTTTAAAACATTAATTGTCATTAATGTCACTGAATGTATTTTTTCGTAGCAACGAAAGAGCTCTGAAATTATCGAATTTTTCCCGAGTGACACTTTGACAGTTTTAATCTCACGAGCCGAAGGCGAGTGAAATTATATCAAAGTGTCACGAGAGCAAAAATTCTATATTAATTTCAGAGGTCGAGTGCAATTTGTTGCGATTATTTCATGAATAAAACTGTTCAAAACCAAAATTTTATTGTAATTTATTTATGTAAGTACCATTAAACACACAGTTTTTATAAATATTTGACGATTGAAAGTCATCACTTTTATATTTTTTAAAACATTAATTGTCATTAATGCCACTGAATGTATTTTTTCGTAGCAACGAAGGACATCTGACGTAATAAACTTAACGACGGGAGATTATCAAAAATTATCGATTTAATTCAGATTTCTGTAGCTTTCCTATTGGTCAGAATCTCCTATCAATAAAATAATCGCGCTAATTTCATTAAAACATGAACACAATAAGATAAATTTGAAATATATTAGTAAATAATATCTAAATATTAGTTTGTTGAATGTATTATAATATATTATGTCATATTACAAGGTATTTTACTTTCCTGCACGCCGTGTTCATATACCGATGCAATGTTATTCTGAAGCTATTTTTCTTGTGGCATTTTTGCAATTAACTTTTTTTAATGGGAAATAACCCACAATTTTACTAAAAAAGGATTTTATTTCAACGTCCAAAAATGGATGCCGTTGTCAAAATGCAAAAAATATTAATATTAAAATACCGATGCAATATTTATCATAAAACAGATTACAGATGAAGCATTAGAATACAATATATCCGCATTTATATTCTTGATTGACTTGAACAAGGCGTTGGCCAGAGTAAGAAAAATGTGTAATACATAATATATCTTGTATAATAAAGAGAGAAAAAGAGAACGGAAGGAAAAGCTAACTTTGTTTCTGTCAAGAGAAAATTTATTAATAGCAGAGAAAAATTATAAACATTAAAATTGATTACCCAAAAAAGTAAATGCCAAAACATGTGAAGACTACAGAACAATTAGCCTAATGAGCCACTTACTCAAAACGTTTCTGAAAGTGATACACGGCAGAATATATAAAAAAATGAATCATGGACGCAGTTTGGATTCCGCGATGCCTTAGGCACCCGAGAGGCTCTATTTGCTGTCCAAGTGCTTATGCAAGGATGCAGGGATATTGACTGTGACGTGTATATTTGTTTTATCGACTACAAAAAGGCGTTTGATAGAGTAAAACATGATAAACTCATAAACATCTTGAAATAAACGGGAGTAGATGATAGAGACTTGAGAATCATATATAATTTGTATTACAACCAAACTGCCAATATTAAAGTGGATGACCAATTGACAGAGGCAGTCTCCATAGATAGAGGAGTGAGGCAAGGATGCATCCTGTCCCCGGTGCTGTTTAATATATACTCTGAATGTATCTTCGAGCATGCGCTGGGAGAACTACAGGAAGGCGTATTAGTCAATGGAGTGCGTCTGAACAACATTAGATATGCCGACGACGCTGTAGTTTTTGCAGACAGTCTAGATGCTTTGCAAATAATAATGTCGCGCATATCAGATATAAGTAGAGAATACGGACTTGATCTCAATACGAAAAAAAAAACAAAGTACATGGTAGTCAGTAAGCTCGAAATATTAAATACACAGCTTTTGGTTAACCAACAACTAATTGACAGGGTCGACAGCTACACATACCTTGGTACCAACATAAACAGCCAGTGGGACCACTCAAGTGAAATAAAACAACGCATAGGAAAAACGAGATCAGCGTTCATAATGATTAAGTCTCTTTTCAGAAGCCACGATTTACCTCTTGCTACCAAAATCTCTATCATCAGATTCTATACCCTATTTCACGAACATGCTCCTGTTTTGGATTATTTCGACAACGAATATTTTACTGTGCAAAATAAGAAGAACGAAAGTAAATTGCAAATTACATTTTTGTTTATTGGAATAATTATTAGCGCCATTTACTTTCGTACTTCTTATGTTGCACAGTAAAATATTCGTTGTCGAAGTAATCCAAAACAGACGTATGTTCGTGGAATGGCCCATATGTATTTTCTACGTTATTATACGGGGTAGAGGCCTGGACACTTTCCGAGGCTTCTTTGTTACAGGCGCATTTTGAGAATTTCGTGGGTGGATAGTGTGACTAATGTTGAGGTTCTACGTAGAATAGGCAAGGAATGCGTGATTATTAACACAATCAAAAAGCGCAAACTAGAATATCTTGGCCTTGTTATGAGGAATGAACAGAGATATGGCTTGTTGCAACTCATTCTTCAAGGCAAGGTATTTGGAAAGAGAGGACCTGGGAGATCTTGGCTTCAAAACCTGAGAAAGCGGTTTAATACATCGACAACCGGACTATTCAGAATAGCAGCAAGCAAAGTTAGGATAGCCATGCTGATCGCCAGCATCCGGAACGGATAGGCACCTTAAGAAGAAGAAGAAGAACAATTGATGATTTAAACAAAAACACTAAAAACAGTACTATTTATCATTTTTTTGTGGAGCATTATTATTAGGATTTATATCTCTGGCCTAAAATATCTTTCTGCTATTATAACGTAATAAGAACTATCTGTTTTTTATTAGGAACACCATATAATGGATGGCTTAAATTTTGGTTAAGTAATATATTTTGTAATTAATTCCACCAAAAGCCTTTGGCTGGTGGAATTAACGACTTTGAGCGTAATCAATAGGGCGAGGGCATGTTAGAAAGTCAAAGTATGAAAGGGGAAGGCAGGCAGGAAAGCAGCAGGAGTAGCAGTCAACGGAGGATGCCGAGGCCCATTTAACGTGTTCTGAAAGGGTCTTTTGTACAAGTTGCGATCGCAGTCTCTGTGCAATCATGTATAGTGCCAAGAAGACCATCAATCAAAGCTTACAGGTGACTCTGGTGACGCGGCAATCAGTATAATGGCGCTGCTGGCTGAAAGAAAAGCAGTGAACAGGTGCGTAGATAAAGGGAGTTTCAATAAGCCCCAGAAAATGATTAATGTGTTTTATAATTTTTCTTAAAAATGAAGCTAGTACAATATATTAAACTGTTTTCTATCACCAGATCAAATTATGTTTAAATATTAAAAAACAAAGAAAAGACACTTTATTCCTTACTATAAAGAAAAATGTTAAGACTAGTCAAGACCAATATTTTTAGAATACACTAGATCCATAATAAAAAAATAAGGTGAATGAGGATTAGTGCAGCAAAATAAAGAAAAATAATGACCAAGCAAAGAAATAAGCAGAAAGATTTGAATAATTTTTGAATGGTCTAACTAAATGATGAAAGTTATGGAGGAATTAGTAATGGGTCTAAGAGATGTACGAAAAGACTATACCGGGTGGCGAATCGTAAAACGGGCCATAAGAAACTCAATGTAAAATTCTAAATTGTTGAATTCCTGTTTCCCTAATTATTTTACATCAAAAGTCATAAGATAATATTTGTAGAGAATTATTGAAATCTATATTAAAATCAAAAGTTAAAATTGTTCTACGATTTAAACGCATTCCAAAATTTTGAAAAATATAATACATTTGCCACAGTTGGTATGTGTGTAAAAGTTAAGCCACACGTTACTGTTTAACTGACAGTGCTCACACCATTGACTGAATAAAAAATCTTTATTATTAATACTTTCTCCGCAACTGAGTGTATCTTATCAACTGTATTCTTTTTAAACAATAAATGATAAAATAAAAATATTGACAGTTCAAAAATGTAAAAATAATAACTTCATTGTGACACATTATTGCACTGTGTTTGGCCTAATTTTGGGCTGAAAAACTGAAAAATGTATTATATTTTTACAAAATTTTGGAATATTTTTAATTCGTGGAACAATTTTAACAGTGGTTTTCAATACAGATTTCAATCCTCTACAAACAGTTTCTAATGTCTTTTGATGTAAAATAATTGGGGAAGCAGGAATTCAACAGTTTAGAATTTTACACTGAGTTTACAATTCATCACCCGGTATAGATCCTGATAAGAAACCACACAACTAACAAGGAAATGAAATAATTAAAAGTTCAACAAAGAGACAACAAATTAATATTTAATAAGAAAGCTGTGGGAAAGAGACAAATATCCTGTAAAACAAAAGGATTACTAAGAAACAGAAATTACTGCAGTAAATGAAAAAATAGAGGATTTAAAGAGAGAAATAAGGAGGAAACATGTAATAATACTCTACTCTGGCGCTACAGCCCAAGTCGAGCCCTGGTCTCTCCCCAACATAGGCCTCAAGTATTTATTCCCTGGTTGCTCTCGTCCACTTATCCATCCTAAATATCTCTTTGGCATCGGTTCTCACTATTAGTCTATCCACCTTTTCCTTGCTGTTCCTACTGGCCGAAGTCCCGTCATAGTTTCACTAGCCGTTCTAATTGTAAATGAAAAGACTGAAATGTTTTTGTGCACATTATACATTATATGTAGAAACATTATATATATTACATTATACATGTAGTATGGTATAGTTAGACCCACACCCAGACATCCAAAGTGATAGTTATCCTCCAACACCAAATTGTTCTATATGGTCCACATAATGTTCAGAAAAAAGTCACACCATTTTGAGCGTCGGGTTTGGGGGGGGGGGAGAGGGGGGAGAAATCTGCAAATTCGTAGTTTTTTACGTTTCTCGTCAATATTTCTAAAACTAAGCGGTTTAGCATGAACAACCTTCTACACAAAATTGTTCTACATTAAATTTTAAATAAAAAGGGCCCTATGCATAATCTTTCTAAAATGAACGGTTCCAAAGTTACGGAGGTAGTATTGTATAATTGGTCCAAAAAAAGGCCTAACCCAGACATCCAAAGTAAAAGTTTTCCTTCAACACCAAATTGTTCTATATGGTCCACATATTGTTCAGTAAAAAGTTACACCATTTTGATTGTCCGGTTTGGTGTGGAGATGGGGGAGAAGTCGGTAAATTAGTAGTTTTTTAAGTTTTTCGTCAATATTTCTAAAACTGTGCTTTAGCATAAGGAATGTTCTATATAAAAATGTTCTTCATGAAATTTAAAACAAAAAAGGATGTATACATAATTGTTATAAAATCAACGGTTCCAGAGTTATGGAGGGTGAAAAGTAGAGGTTTTCGATACTCTTAATATTTACCGATTTCTCCCCCCTCTCCTCCCCAAAGCCGACGCTCAAAATGGTGTGACTTTTTTCTGAACATGATGTGGACCATAAGTATAGAACAATGTGGTGTTGGAGGATAACTTTCACTTTGGATGTCTGGGTTTTTGGTATAGTTACATCATAAATATTGCCCAAAAAATATAAAAAGTATCGAAAACCTCGATTTTTCACCCTCTGTAACTCTGGAACCTTTGATTTTATAACAATTATGTATAGAACATTTTTTGTTTTAAATTTCATGTAGAACATTTTTGTATATAACATTGTTTACGCTAATGCATAGTTTTGGAAATATTGAAGAAAAACTTAAAAAAACTACTAATTTACCGGCTTCTCTCCCATCTCCCTCCCAAACCGGACGCTCGAAATGGTGTAAATTTTTATTGAACAATATGTGGACCATATAGAACATTTTGGTGTTGTAGGAAAACTTTTACTTTGGATGTTTGGGTTAGGCCTTTTTTTGGACCAGTTATACTATACTACCTCCGTAACTTTGGAACCATTCATTTTAGAAAGATTATGCATATTGCCTTTTTTATTTAAAATTTAATGTACAACAATTTTGTATAGAAGGTTGTTCACGCTAAACCGCATAGTTTTAGAAATATTGGCGAAAAACTTAAAAAACTACGAATTTACCGATTTCTCCCCCCTCTCCCTCCCAAACCCGACGCTCAAAATGTTGTGACTTTTTTCTGGACATTGTGTGGACCATATAGAACAATTTGGCATTGAAGGATAACTTTCACTTTGGATGTCTGGGTTATGCCATCTTTTGGATCAACTATACTATACTATTATTTCTGAAAAGTGAAAGAATGGAAAAGGAAAGTATTTTTTAAGTGTGTGAACTGCTTTTTAAATTCCCAGCTCGCTCACGTTAGCGAAATTATTGTTCCGATTTGATTTTTTTTTTGTACAAACTTACTCAAAAAGAGGTCCTTATAACAAGTCCACAGGGCGTCAGGCGGTGCCGTGGTCGAAAAATTGTTTAAACAAATTTTTTTAAACAAGTTCACAAGAATAATTTTTTCTTTTCGAACAAAAAACACTAAATTTAAATTTCGCTAGTTCTTTAAAGGAGATCACCCACTGGAGTGATACTCTACAGGTCAATCTCACGTTTGGAGGGTTCGAGGCAATAAGGGACCTAAGCCTCATTTGAAAAGTTTTGAGCAAATCACGTTTAAAATTTTTGACTAAATCCTGAAATCATATTTTTATATTTTATAATGTTTACCTTAATTCCTTACATGCACAATAAATTATTAAATATATTTTTTCAAAGAAAGATACAAAATGAAACTGCATTTGTTAAGAAAAAGTTTATTAAACAAATAAATGTGGCTTATGACCTTTTTGAAAATAACAAAATAAATCATTCTAAAATCATATACCTACAATATTATTTTTTATTAAAAAACAATCGGTTTCATTATTCCTGTCTACTTCCTCTGCTTCATCAACTTGTTTATAGTCTTGTTCAATGTTACTTGTACTGATTCCAATAATACTGAGATAAAACTGCTGGTTTATGAGAGGAATATATTGTAAAAGTGTCTTTGTATCATGAATTTTTTTGATGCTCAGTACTATTGGTCCTCCATATATATATTTTTTTAAGCTTTTTGTTGTTACCCAACTTTACAACACTCTTACCAACATTTACTCCATCAACCGCTCCATTTAGGGTGTGTTTAATTAATATGGAATTTGGGTGTTCGCTATCGATCCAAGAAGGGAAAAAGCCACCTACTAAATAAAATACTTTTTTGGTCTTAAAACGTGTTATTCACAAACGAATTTAAATAGAATATTAGTCTTAATGGCTCTCTATCAATAAAAAAAATTTAAAACAGGTTATTTTTGGCTACGTTTTACTAAAAAAGTAAATTTAATGTTATTATAACTTATTAAGACACAAGCCACATATCCTTCAGCAAGAAGGTATCAAGCCACTAA
This sequence comes from Diabrotica virgifera virgifera, assembly GCF_917563875.1. NCBI lineage: Eukaryota > Metazoa > Arthropoda > Insecta > Coleoptera > Chrysomelidae > Diabrotica > Diabrotica virgifera. The sequence goes on along the minus strand of NC_065447.1, from coordinate 199,284,895 downwards.
AATGTTTACTTACCTTTTTCGAAGAAGATTCATCACTTTCATTGGAACTCATGTGCGGGGAGAATATTCTCGATCCTTTACAGAATCGTCAGAGTCAAAATCCGAACCTGAACTACTGTATTTTTCGTTATAAAATAATTGTTTTTCTTCCAACACTCGATCACGTGTCGCCATGTTGATTTTACTGTGGCTTATGACGTTCTTGCTTAAAAATTTTCCATGATTTTGCAAGTCGGCAACAAGGTCGTTATAGCCTGGTGGCCACATCTATTTGCCAATGGCCGTAAAACTTCGCTGGTGGCTTGAGATCATTGTTACAAAGCCAGTTTTACTAAAATCTTCAAATTTCAAAAAATGTGGCTTAGGTCCCTTATTGCCCCGAACCCTTCATTTGTCAAAGCAAACGCTTATTTCCCTTTCGGCAGATTGCAGAATCCATTAGGGGTTATATAAAAAAAATTTCGAACAAAATTTTTTTAATCAAGTATATTCAAATGGGAAATAAGCCACAATTTTACCTAAAAATGATTTTATTAACGTTTCGACGCCCAAGTCGGGTGTCGTTGTCAAAATACAAAATAATACTAAATAAATTTTTTAGATAATTTGGGTGATTTTGAGCAAAAAAGGTCTCCTGTGATTTTTCTCTATAATTGAATATTGTCAAGTTATACGCGATTTAAAATTTAAAAATTGCGAGAATGGTCATTTTCAAGGCTTAATAATAACTCGATTAAAAATTATATTATGAAAGTCAGAAAGTGACCATGCAAACTTTTAAACCCCTCGTTAGCGAAATTACTTCGATTAGTTTTTTTGCACAAAGCTACTTAAAAAGAGGTCCTTATAACAAATTTACAGGGTGCCAGGTGGTACCAAGGTAAAATTTGAAAAATGAGAAAATAGCAATTTTCAAGGCTTTATAAATAAGCCTATCGCGGTGCCTATCGCGTATAACTCGACAACAATCAATTTTAGTGAAAAATCACAAGAGCCCTTTGTTGCTTAGAATAACCCAAGTTATCTAAAAAAATTGTTAGAAATGAAAATGTTGATTTTTTGAATTTGTTAAAGAAAATTGTTTAAACAATTTTTCGACCGCAGCACCTTCCGGCACCCTGTGGATTTGTTATAAGGACCTCTTTCGAGTAAGTTTGTGGAAAAAAATCGAAACGGGATAATTTCGCTAACAGGGGCGACGATACAGCCCGGTCTATTATAAAGCCATCATCAGAGGTATGGTCAAAAGGTTAAAATACTACTTAAACGAGAGTGAGATTGAATCTTGAATTGCCAAAAATTTTGTTTTTTTCCAGTAAAAGCTTCAGTTTTTGATTGTTGTAAATTTTAATATATTACTATAATGCATATGTCAGTAGTTGTGAAAAGGCTAAAAAACATCCAGGACATCAAATAAGATTTTCACAAAACACCTTAAACCCACCATCCTGGACGTGTTTTTTTACTTTTTTGTGTTTTTTCACAACTACTGCCATATTAATATACACATTAAAATCTACAACCAAGAACTAAAGTTATTTGTTGGAAAAAAATTTTTGGCAATTCAAGATGGAATCCCACTCTCTTTTTAGAGGTATTTTTACCATAGCTCTGATGATGGCTTTGTAAGCCGAAGGCGCTCACCTAGGAATTTAAAAAACATAACATACTTAAAAAATACTGTACTTTACTTACATAAGACACGCCTGTTAGCAAAATTCCCAAAGAACACGATATACAGGGTGTCCCCGAAAATAGTGCGTTCTTTAAGGTATGGATATAACACAAAATTTAGAACAAAAAAATCCTATAAATTTTTTTCTAAAGTTAAGCGTTTCCAAGTAAAACTTACATTGTTCTCCATATAAGTGAATATTTATTTTCATAAATTTGAATGACATAGCAACGTAGCCTAGAAGAACTTGCTGTGACTGTGAAAATTTAACCTAATAAACCCTTGTTTATTTACTTTGAGGTGTGATATTTGGGGTTGTTGACATCGTAAGTACCTACCTGCAAAATATTGGATATGGTTTTGGTTGATATTTACATTATTTTACCTACTAGATGAAACTGACCTACAAACCTACTTTTTCCAGACTTCAATTTGCATATCAAAATGTATTTTCGTTTTTTGGTTAGACGGATCAATTTAGAAAAAAATATTAAGACTTTTTTGCTCTACATTGTGCCTTCTACCTATACCTTTAAGGAACGCACTATTTTCGGGGACACCCTGTATATTTCGACGGCGAATTACGGCAGACTAGTTGGATCTACGAGCGTACTATACAGGGTGTTTCATTAATAATTGTCCATATAGTAACTGGAGAAACCTTAGCAGAAAATACGAAGATTTAACCTAAAACACTTAAATAAAATGTGGTTCCTTACTGAGTTACAGGGTGTTTTATTTGAAAAATTTAAACATTATTTTTGCTCAGCATTTTAAAACTATTCGACGTATCCTTTTCATACTTGGCAGGAAATACAGGTACTATACAACCTACTAAATTATGTTAAACACACGTTTCTGTCTATTACCAGAGGCGTACGACAGGGGAAAGTGAATGGTTGACCCCTTGCAAATTCTACGCCACTGGCGGAATTGCTATTTTAGTTCAATTTTTCGATTCTCCAATACTTTCTATGAAAATATTATACTCTTCATTCGTAACGATAAAGTTATTAGTTTTCGAGATCTTTGAAGTTAAAAATGAAACGACACGGTTATTTTGATTAATGTATTGTGTCGCTTCATTTTTAATTTCAAATATCTCGAAAACTAATCATTTTATCGTTACGAATGAAGAGTATATTATTCACATAAAAAGTATTGAAAAATCAAAAAATTACACTAAAATAGCAATTTCGTCAGTGGCGTAAAATTTGGAAAGGGTCAACCAGCCACTATCCCCTGTCGTACGCCTCTGATAATAGCTAGAAACGTTTATTTATCTTAATTTAGTAGGGTGTACAATACCTACATTTTCTGCCAAGTATGATAAGAATACGCCAAATAGTTTTAAAGTACTGGGTACAAATATTTTTTAAATTTTAATCATATGAATCATATCATAAATTAATCAAAATAACTGTGCCGTTTCATATTTAACTTCAAATATCTCGAAAACTAATGACTTTATCGTTAACAATGAGGAGTATATTATTTACGTAGAAAGTATTGGAGAATCTAAAAATGGCACTAAAATTGTAATTCCTCCAGTGGCGTAGAATTTGAGAAGGGTCAACCATTCACTATCTCCTGTCATACGCCTCTGGTAGTGGCTAGAAACGTTTGTTTGTCATAATTTAGTAGGGTGTATAGTAGTAGCACTTTCTGCCAAGTATGAAAAGGATACGTCGAATAATTTTAAGATGTAGAGCAAAAATAGTTTTTAAATTTTTAGATAAAACACCCTGTAACTCAGTAAGGAACCACATTTTATTTAAGTGTTTTAGGTTAAATCTTCGTATTTTGTGCTAAGGTTTCTCCAGTTAGTATATGGACAATTATAAATGAAACACCCTGTATATGATTGGGGGAGGAATAGTCAGTAGCACGACTCTTCATTTATACGAACAAAATAATTCTTTAAGAATTTCTGGAACATGGGCAAGCTGTCTCGCGTGCATGTAACGAAGTGTTGAATAAAAATTCAACAACTCATGACCACTGAGTTTGTACGCTCAGTAAAAATTGACGCTCTTACCACTGCGCCCCCAATAAAACTCCATTGAAAATTAATATTGTTTTTTTTCTTTTTCAAATTAATATAGTAAGCATTCACGAACATTTTTCTTCTTCTTCTTCTTTTTTTTATATAGACATTACTCTGTCTGTTTTTCAATGTGCCTCCAGTAAGTTGTCATTCCATCTTTTTCGTGGTCTTCCCACTGATCGTCTTCCTATTGGGGAACCGTCTCTTGCCGTCCTTACTCTATTTGCTGTCATTCGGCTTATGTGGTCGTTCCATTCTACTCTTCTGCTTTTCACCCAGTTATTAATGTTGTCCACCTTGCATCTCCTTCATATATCTGCACTTCTAGCTTTATCCCACAGCGTCTTGCCATCGATTTTTCGCAATGTTTTCATCTCTGCTGTTTCTAGCATTCTTTTTGAACTTTCTGTATCAGGTCGTGTTTCTGCCGCGTATGTAATTATTGGTCTGATGACTGTTTTGTAAATTCTTTCACTTCTTTTCCGATGTTTTATTTCTCCATATTGTTTCATTCAGGCAACCTGCGGCTCTGTTTGCTTTATTCAACTGATCTTCCACTTCTGTGTCGAGCTTTCCGTAGCTGCATAGTGTGATGCCTAGATATTTTAACTCCATGGCTTGTTCTATTATTTGACCCTCCAGCTCTAATTTACACCTTATTAGATCTGCTGTTATAACCATGCATTTAGTCTTTTTTGCGGAAATTAACATGTTAAATTTTCTAGCGGTTATATTAAATTCGTGAAGCATACGTTGTAAATCATCTTCACTTTGAGAGATAAGTATTGCGTCGTCTGCATAGCAGATTATTTTAAGTTGTTTTTCTCCCATTTGGTATCCTTTTTTTGTTCTTCCTTTTTTATTATTTCGTCCATGATCAGGTTAAACAATAGAGGACTCAGGGAATCTCCCTGTCTTATCCCATTGCCAGCTTCAATTGGGTCAGTTAGTTCTTCATCTACTTTTACTTTTATTGTCTTGTTCTGGTAGATATTTTTGATCGTTTTAATTATTCCTAGAGGTACCTCTCTTGCGTACAATAAATAGATAACGTCCTTTAAATTGACACTGTCAAATGACTTCTTAAGGTCCACGAAACATAAGTATGCCGGTTTGTTGTATTCTCACGATTTTTCTTGAATCTACCTCGTTATAAATATAGCGTCGGTGCATGATCTTCCCGACCTAAAACCTTGTTGTTCTTCTGCTAATATTATAATTTTATTCAGTTTGTTTGTTATCACTTTGGTCGTTAATTTTAGTGTTGTGTTTAATAAATTAATTCCTCTGTAATTCTCCGGGTCCGATTTTTCTCCCTTTTTGAAGAGAGGTATTAGGATGATTGATCTCCATTCTTGTGGTATTCTGTTTTGTTCTATTATTTTTTGGATTAGTTTTAATAATTGTTTGGTCAGGTCTTGTCCTTCATACTTTAGGAGTTCATTCGATATTCTGTCCTCTCCTGGTGAGTTTCTATTTTTTAATTTCCTTAATGCTTCCGTTACTTCTGCTTCTTCAATATTTATTTCTTCGTTTTTTGTCACTTCAGGTGTTGGTGGTTCGTTATCGTTATTTTTAGCAAACAGAGATCGAAAATAGTCTGCCCAATTTTACTTCTGAATGTGTTTTGATTTTATTAGTTCGTTCGTCTCTTTTCTTTGTCCTCTGATCATTCTCCATATTTCCTTTTGTGTTCCGTAGAAGTCGTGTTCCATCTGTTTTGAGAAACTATCCCACTGTTCTCTTTTTATTTGTTTGACTAAAGTTTTTGTTTCGTTTCTAATTATTTTATAGTGGTTGTATGTCTGTTGGGTTTGTTGTGTTCTGTATTGTAAAAAGCTTTTCTTCTTTCTTCACATTTTATCTTCACTTCCTCTTGAAACCATGGGGTTTTCTTTTTTGATATATTGGTATTCGTTACTTTCCTCTCTCCAAGTGATTCTGTTGCTGCGTTAATTATGTTACTTTTGATTTTTTCCCTGCTTTCTTCGATGTTATCGTTGTCTTATATTTCATTATCATTATTTCATTAAATTTTAAAATATTTTACTAACATTTTTAAAATTTGCAATATCTTATTTTATTCTTATTTTTGCCTATCGGATATATATTTTTTGTCAGTACACCACTGTTAGGGAGCGTGAGATGTACAGGTGTGCCATTTACATGTATTGAAAAAAGATTTAAGGCAGCTTTCAGAAAATTCGTAATTTAATGTTGTAAATACTACGACACACCACAACGAAGAATAATATATCAGAAAAGTTAACGCTTTCACCACAATTCCGACAAGATATATAGCTACTACCTTAAAATTTATTTAAACTACAAATATATGAGTATTTATGTCTACATATACATAAATAAATGTTTGTCGTATATATTTTGTATATATTACATCGAGTACAATGGTATATTCAATACTACTATGAATTCCTCTATTTGCATGACATTTATGTCTGGTTGCACCAACAGATCTTAAGCTCCAGCTTAGCTAAGCTCTACTTATAGATAGGGCCTCCTTGAGTATCGTTATGTTGCACCATAATTTTAGATTCTTACCTTATTCTCAATTATATTTATTATTATATTATGGTATTCTTATTGTAATATATTATAATTATATTATATTAATTCTTATGATATTCTCGACTTAAGCTTAAGCTCTGTTGGTGCAACCGGGCATAAGTGTTATATGACATTCTTATAGTCCCAGGAATATCGTCTTGCTGAAATTGTAAAAAAAGAAAAATTTCGTTGCCTTAAAGGACCCCAACACTCCTTTTAGAAAACCGGAAAACCTTATTAATAAAGTCACTGGAACCTAGGTCTGAAAAACTATTATTCTGAAGGTACGGCCTTCTAAAGGTATTGTATTCAGGTGCTCAGTGTACGTCAATCGCACTAATTCACAGTCAAGTGAACGAAAATATTTATTACTGAAAGAAGGGAGACTAATTTCTTGGATGCATATTTGTGTGCTGCATATGAATCCGAATGATATACACAGACAGCGTGACAAACGATTAGAGGCGCAGATACAATAACGAGTTAAAGTTTCTATTCGGATAAGAAAATCTATTCAGATATTATATAAAGGCCAATAGACTCAGATGGGCAGGGTATGTTGATGCGTTTTACATGTCTGTTTTGATGGGATCAAGGATAAGATTAACTACACAGATACTTTGGGTCGAAATGGGGCTAAAGAAGAAGGAACAGGCATATAAAGCTTCTTGCGAGACGGCAGCTCATTTTTTGTGCGGTGGCAGGTCGTGGAATCGTTGGGGGGGGGGGTAAGAGGGTTTAAAGAAGACTAACTACCATAACCAAATAAGCAAAGGATACTTACACAGACTTGGGGACTTTCCTACTATTTAAAGAAATTTGGACGCCGTTTGAAAAATCCTCAAATTCACATATCGAGTACTTACTGGGCATATTCCATACTTTTGGGAACCAAATTGGGGGACATTCATCTTAGATTCCTCGTTGGGTCAAACTGGGCTATTATTTACCATACTATGGCTTCTATGCCATTTCTTTTTCTCTACTCTAAAACTTATTTCGTTTGTATTAGACATCTAGTTAATAACTTTCCAAAAAAAGGTTACAGAAATAAAAATAGGTACATTTTATAATGTTTATTTAAACCTTTAGACTTTACCATGGACAATAAAGATTTTACAACCTTTTTTATTTCCAAAAATACACAAAGTTTATTATTTATTTATTATTTTTACATACATAATAACTTTTTAGAGCAGTGTACCAAAACAAAGTTTGACTTATGCTGTCAAGTCAAACGTCACTGCCATTTTATCTAATTTACATAAAACTTTCCGAGAGTCCATGTTGAAAACAAACTATTAAAATATTTAAAACCTTTACCAAATTAATATCGACTTGTGAATTTAATTAAAACAAATATTATTTCATACCTTTTTTTAATAAAATCCATCGTCACACGTCACACTTGGCACTTAACCAAAATTTTCCATCCAAGATAAAGAGGAGACATTCAATTCTAACCAAACAGGAAACATGACCAAAGTTGAAACCAAATCAGAAATCTCATCCGGGAATCAGGAATTGAATACAGGAAAATGACCAAAACATCAAAAAAACTGGAAAAGCTTCTCAATACCATAGAATCGCACACTACTTTACCGGCATAACTACGTCACAATACTTTTTACTCAATTTTCACATAAATATATCCAACGTAATGCTGTGAAATTTAGTAGCAGTATTCCTTAATATTTACTGGACAAATTGCAAGTCCTTCACTTCGTTTACCATAACGAAAAAAGCCATTTCCAAGCCGGAAAGTGCGATTCTCTGCGAGTCTGTTGAGTTCTACCAAAAAGATGTTTAACCTTCAAACATGCTTTTAGAACTAACTATTTTTCTTTCTAAATCTTCCTATCCATGTCGTACCAACTTCGGGTTTTCATTCGTCATAGCCAATCATGACTAACGATTTTTACTTGACATATGAATAGGCCAATGACTGCTTTCTGATTCTGTCACACTAGAATATTCTAATGACAAAAACGCAATATTCGCTACAAGAAGAACGCATGGAAAATTACCTCTATTTACAAAACACGCATTTCTTCTTAGAATATAACAGGGTATTTAATATTGTGAAACAGTTCAGGGGCGGGTTAGAAATTTTAATGATATATAAACTCACAAAATAAATTAGAAAAATAGATATTTTTCTTGGGATAGGATATAAAATTAATGGATTCTATTAACAAAACATTGTAGCGGAAATCCATCTGCTACAATGTGATACGCAGTAACGACAATCGCCTGATAAACAATGTGTTCTGGGAAAGGGCAGATAGAAGAAGGTCTGTAGGACGGCCTAGAAAAAGGTGGAAGGATGCAGTCAAAGAAGATCCAGGGAAAATGGGAATTAGTGGCAGAGGACCGACAAACATGGAAGACAATAGTAAACGCGGCAAAGACTCACGAACAGTTGTAACGCCATTGATGATGATGATGCATATGAATCCGTGGTCACAAAAATATAAGTTCATCGTATTTAAACCATTGTTTGCGTTTCTTCCGTCTGTTTTAACGTCTCACAAAAATTACATAAAATAACAAGGGAGAGCAGAGCATCTTCTCGAGAAACCATGGTGAACTGACAAATTCCTATACTAGACTAAGAGCTAGAGCCGAGAAATCATCGTCATAAGTAATATGGAGTTTGTCCTGTGAAATGCGTGCATCGTATATTGATAATTATGATCTCTTGCAGGCTGACATCTCAGTGGATACAGGAAGTAGCAATAAGAAGTGAAAGGGGAAAATTAGTGCAGTCACGAAAGGTTTTCACCTCCTTTTTCGTTGAACCTCCATCGATTTGCATAAAAATTGGTAATTAGAGGATACCTCAAGAAACAAAAGTGATATTGCCAACTTAGCCTTTTACCCTGGAGGTGGATATCACCTCTACTCAAAGGTGAAAATTATTTTGTTGAAAATATTCCATCAAATCGATAGAGGGGCAAATTTTAAGGAGAATTTGTTATAACGTATGTCACTAAAGTTTTCGGAAAATTTTAGATTTAAAATTATTATTGGTAGGAAGCGTTGGATCAAGTTGCCATTGGAAACCAAAATTAGTAAACAACTTAAGCAATATAAACAATGTCAGTTTTTATTGCTCAAAATATTTATGTGTCAACGATTTACCAGAAAATTAAAGAGTGCGAAAATGGTATACCATGCCTTAATTTGCCCAAAAGTGGAAGACCAAGATTTTTAACTCCTGCTCGAGAACAGAGATTAATTCAGAGTATGGAGAACCAATTAGGAGAATCTTTGCGAAATGTTGGCCGAAGATATAATGTTTCACGAATGAATGTAAGTAGAACAATTTCTAGAAGTAATTTAAGAGGATCGGTACGTATTTTCGGCTGCAATGCTATTCAAATGGGGATTAATTTTTTTCTAATCCTGAGAAAACTAATAAGTATTTTTGAAAAATTTAAACGCAGAATGAAAGATTACATTATTAGCGAGGGCCGAAGTCCCTGAGAACTTCTATAATGTTTATTTTAATAAGTTACATGGGTGAAAAACTAAGAGAAAATTTAGTGTGATTTCTAATTTCAAATATATCATTCAAAATATACTTTTTATTTCTTCTAAGGGACTTTCGGCCCTCGGTAATAATTTAGTCTTTCATTCTGCGTTTAAATTTTTCAAAAATATTTATTGGTTTTTTCAGGATTCGAAAAAAATATACACAATGCCGTGGTAATATTTTCCAAATCTATCTTTGTCTTACAACGCACTCAGCCGAATATAATATTGTCAGCATATATTGTCAGTCAGACACTGACAATCAGTGACAATTTTAAATATTTGACATTGCATCGGGAATATGTTGAGTTATTGATTAAATATTATTGATATATAGTGTATTTGATAAACAATTGATTTAAGACGTGAACTTAATAAAAGGTTATTTATTGTGTATTATTTGTGGAAGATCCAAGCAGAGAATACATCAGGATAATATATATCCTGTGATTCAAGTATTTTGTTGTTAAAGATGTTCAAAATTGTAAGCGTTCCATAACAATATATTATTAAAAAATCACTTTAACACTTTTCCTCTTTTCTCGATTGAGTATTAGTCTTTGTTGTACAAATAAATTATTACAATCACTGAATAGATAGTTAGTGAAAAAATTATCACATTTATTAACTGAATTAGTAATTTGCAATTATAAAAATAACAGTTATCCAAGAACATTCAAAACCCATCTCTTTAAATTAATGATGACATTTTCAAGTAGAATGACATTCTAGTAACGTTTGCATATCCATACCAGTGTGAATTTTACTACACGTAATTTGCCGTGTAAAGACAGAAAAAGTAGGGATACACGTAAAATATTTGCGAGTTATATACCCACAGCCTTAAAATCATATAAAAGAAAAAAAAGCTCCTAAGTACACACCAGCCCAGTTGTCAGAAGTTAGGTTTAAGGGAAAAGTGAAATTTGCCGATAAAATTTTGGTGTGGTGTGCCATCTCAGAAGCTGGTGTTTCACAGCCGTTTGTTGGGCGTGCTCGCGGTCAAGCTCTCAATGCTGACATTTACATTGACAGGTGTCTTACAAAGCCTGTTCAATTTATAAATACTCATCACTCCAATGATGAAATTATATTTTGGCCCGACTTAGCGTCATTCCATTACGCCAGGAGAACTACAGATTGGTTAACTGCTCAAAATATAAATTTTGTTCCCAAGCGCGACAACCCACCAAATGTGCCTCAGGCGAGGAAGAGGTTTGGGCTGTTTTGAGTCGAATGGTGTATAATAATGGCTGGGAAGCCCAAAATAAAGATCAGCTAAGGCGAAGAATTTTGAAAAAATTTCGTGAGATCGATTTAGAAACAGTCCAAAGACTTATTGCACATGCAAGACCAAATTTACGTGCCATCGAAGATCACGGACCTCTTTCTGTTCTATAAAAATACATTATAAACCTTAAATATGTAGACTTAATTTTTTGTATTTAGTTAATAAAATAAAATTAATTTACAATTAAAAATACATATATATTTTTTCCGAAAACTTTAGGGACATACGTTATTATCAAGTTATTAAAATAAATCAACACTTTTTGAGGTATTAAAGATAAAAAATTTTAATTTTTCGTGAAAAGATGCACGGTGTAAAGCGGTTTTTCATAAATAATTCAAAAACTATAAGTTTTACCAATAAAATTATTATTACCAAAATTGACGATAATATCTAATAAAAATCTAATAGATTTCTTACTTGAAAAACATATTAGAATGAATTAAAAGTGAGTTATAGGTGATTTAATGTATATTTTTTTCGGCTAGTACTCAGATGTATCTTATTATTCAAGTTTAAATAACGGGAAAATGGTGCATTTTATAAAATATCAAAAATTAATTTTTATCAGAAAAATAAAAAATAATTTAGAAGATAATATTGTTTATTTATTAATTATTTAGTTATTTTAATAATTATAATCTTGAATATCTACAACATCAGAAATTTATTAAAAATTTATACGTAAGATTTAAGTGAATACATTTATTAACATTTAGCATTAATCGGATTTAATATAAACATGATAATAATATGTCCAGATACTACATTAAAGCTAACAACTGTCATTATGGATGATAAAGCGAATATCTTAATTGCATGTTACTGAAATATTATTTTTATAATTATTTAGACATTTAATTGAATCTAATTTAATGTAAATTTTTTTCTATTAGTATAAACGGAATATGTACAAATACTGTGGGTATCCAGTAATGGGTACATTTGAAATATTCCAATACATTCTTGCTACATTTTACATAAATATCTTAAAACAAATAAGAAACTTATATAAATAGAAATCAACCAAGGTATATTTATATAAATAAGAAATTTAACATATTAAATATGCCCTCGATACCAACGTAGCTGTCAGCCCTTTTGAATTAAGAAACTTAGAGGTTCAATATTGAGTAGTCAAAATGGATGACATATTATCGATGACGATTTTTTCCCAAAATTTCCTCCCTCTTTATCCTTATCCGCCATCCCTTTTGTATCCAATTAGATGTCAGCCCTTTCGGATTTTGTTTAATTGGGTTAAGACCTTGAATCGGGAAAATTTTTAAGTATCATCGATGATGATTTTTTCATCGAAAATTTAGTGCAGTCAGTGAAGGTGGGTATGAGCTATTACCTCAGATTTCGTTGAAACTCCATCGATTTTCACGAAAATTGGTGGGTCGCTAGATACCTTAAGCTTAATGAGAAAAAGGAGTACAAGCAAAACAAATAAGGAGCTTTAAACACTTTTCAAAGTAGTCAGAAGTATCTAACAAATGAGCTAACGAAGAAATTGATACCAATAAAATTTATGCTCCAAAAAGTTTCCAATATTTATGCTCTAATTTTTTTTTCAAAAGAATGTTATGGTTGTTTTAGAATATCTACAATAATTTATATGACATCAGGTTTAGCTAAAAACCGTTTAAAAGGTAGTTTCAAGGGCTATTAAATAGTATTGAAATTAATCGTTTATATCCCTTATTTTTTTAAAAGATAAAAGGTTAACGGGTCTCTGTTACATGGTTCCCGCTGTAAAATTTATGTTTAAACGTTTCTCTCTCCGTTATTTTTTGTCCTACAAAAATAATAAACAAAGTAGCATATTTGCTAAAGAAAAAACTAAAATTTAGTTTTGTATAATTTTTTACGTATATCGATTATTTTTGGAGTTATTATCAAAAGAAAAGAAAATTAACGAAAATTTGAAAAATTATTTTTAAAATCATTTTTTTTCAAAAATTCTACACCGCTCAAAATTTTTGAGGTCAATACTTATGCTAAAATAAAGAAAGTCTTATAGAGCCTACTATAAATTTTAATTTTGTGGAGCTATCGTATGTATTATTTTTCACATTTTCCTAAAAAATTGGACAGGGTTCTCTTATTTTTGTCATAACTTGCTTAGCTTTGATGCTATTAACTTCATATGAAGCGCATTTGATAGGTTTTCTTGAGTACTTTGACAAGTGTTAAGTACATATGTATACTTAGTTTATAAAGTATATCATTTTCATAGCCGAAAAAATATATATTCAATCACCTATAACTCACTTATAATTAATTCTAAAAGATTTTTCAAGCAAGAAATATATTAAATTTTTATTATCTTCAATTTTGGTAATTATAACTATATTGTTAAAACTTATAGTTTTTAAATCATTTATAATAAACCGCTTTACACCATTCATGTTTTCCACGAAAAATTCAAATCTTTGATCTTTAATAACTCAAAAAGTATTAATTTGAGCAATTTTTAACAATTTACCTAACTTTAATTTTTCGTCATAATGTGAAATTTACAACTCTTTCCTTTTCCTCCATTTCACTGTACATATACAAATAACATACAAAACTTAACAAACTGAATTCACAAATAACTATAACTACTAAATAAAATAACTATAACAGTAGGTACAAAACTGAATAAAACCAACTTAGCAAACAATTTTGACAAATAATCAAAAAAGTAAGGTAATGTCATCTTATTCCAGAGTCCAGCCCTGATAGCTAGCAATTCTTACAGCTTTATATCGGTCCCGACAAATTTATAAATTCAAGTATTTAAAAGTTGAAATATAATTTAATTTTTATAATGTTTGCAGATGTAGTTTAAATGTGACAGTGTGTTAAAAAACCAACGATTCTGTGAGTACAAAATTACATTATTTATATCTAACCATAAAATCAGAAGTTAAAAGGCAATATTTTATCGATTTCAATCCAATTTATCGATTATCGACAACAACTTTTTGCTGATTCAAGTAATTAGGCTGCCGTCAAATTTTGTTAAGTGGCCAGGTCCGGCTTCGGATCCACTGTTCCAATGCATGTAGATTTTCAACGAGACGATGGCTGAGCCGGAGTTGACTACTACTTCACGAAATACACCGACTACGTCACATATCTCTTACTCTCAAGCATTAAATAGTTTTAAACATCCTTCGAAAGACCAAGGTATCATACTCTCAACCATACAAGGAATACAAGTTTTTGAATATGTAAAAGCTGTTAGATCAATAGTACAGCCCAAAAATGTTATTTGGGCATCCAAAATCGCAAACAACCGCATCTGCATCTACCTCTCGTCTAAATATATAGTTGACCAATTTCCTAGCTCCCACAAACATGTAATTATTGACGGCAAACAAATTGAAGTAAGAAGACTAATAACTCCTGCCCAGAGATTAATCATATCGCACCCTCAGTGCAAGACTGCAGTAACTCAAAATTTTATGAAAATTAAGTAGTCATGGAATTCGATTGTAAACATGCATATCTATCCCCTGTAAAACTTTAGTAACTTTCAAATGCTTAATGGGCTAAATATTACAACAACAACAGTTTAACTATTTTGCGTTTTTGAACAAAAGTTCCGTGCAAAACTGTTGTAACTCTAATGTAACAGAATTACAACAGTTTTGCACGGAACATTGCAACGGATTCGATCAGGGCCGGCGATAACGGGCCTGCAAGAGATGCACTGCAGGCGGGCGCCCCTGTTTGGGGTGCACCAGTGAGCTTTTTTCTGCTGATTGGTCAAAGGTATCATATTTCAACCAAACAACTTTGAATGAATGATTTCTAGTAAAATAATCAAGATTGTGATACATACTGTTTTCTTGCTGCTTGTCTTATTATGTATTATTAAAGTACTATGTACCTATTACCTAATAGGTATCAAGTTAAGTGTTAATCCCATAAAGACATAATATTTAAAATAAACAATTTACATACAATTTACTTTAGAGCTCTTTAGATTTAGTATTATTTCATGTAATTATAATAAAAAATAGTTTGTCAGTTGTACTCTGCAGTTAAAAAATGTACTGCTGCATTCAATTAATATAAAATTATATTTGTTAAGTACTCCGTACCATTATTAAATTACGGTTTAACATTACTACAGAAGCATAATCTTGAGGTTTTCAAGTTATTATTTTTATTTAGTTAAATAAAAATGGATTCAAAAGAAATATATATGGGACACAAATCGAAAAAGAAAAGCCGAAAAAGAAGAAATGGCAAAAAAACAATCTAGTTCTCTTAGCTAATTTCTTAAAAAAGTGAATGTGAAGTTGTTTTGTCAGATGATGGGTCCAATAAAACTGTGTCCGAACCTTATTTACCGAGGACAGTTGCAGATAGCGGGATACCGAAATCGGTGCCTCGCTGGTCGGAACACACATTTTTAGGACACAAGTCCAAAATCAAGTCATTAATAGGGAGAAAAGATCTTATGGGGAGGGGTGCTGGTATAGCTTGGGGGTCAAATAGATACCACTTCAGGTTATAGGCGGTCAGATAGGTACCACTCTAGGTTACGCAGTGTGACGGGTTAGATCTTCGGACATGAGGGTCCCGCTGTTCCATTAAAATACACATTGTCCCCGAGGCTGGGATTGTACGAGTATCTGTGTGTATGTATGTCTGCTTGGAGGCTAGTTTTGCAGGCGGGCACCTTATACCCTAGCGCCGGCACTGGATTCGATAACAAGCAATGAAAAAAGTAAGATATTTGTTATTTTAATATCTGTATCTGTGGTGTTTAATTTTAATATACAGAGCGTCTACGTAATCCATTAACGGCTGAGACAATAAACAACGATTTTCGAGACCAATCTATTCATGTAAATTTTATGTCCTTTGTGTAATACAGTAAAACCTGTCAATAACGGTCACTAAAAATGACAGAACTATTGGCCGATATAAAAAGGTGGCCGCTAATACCAGGTTTTGTAGTCCAAAAATTTTGGTTTGGGGAACTTTGAAGCTGGCCGGCTAGTTCAAGTGGCCGGTTTTGACAGGTGGCCGGTTTTGACAGGTGGCCGTTAACACAGGTTTAACTGTATTATATTTATTTTCCATATGACTTTAAAAGGAAAAACAGTCATCTTAAAACTTGTGTATTGACAATACTGAAAGGTCAAAAATATCTATTCTCAGAAAACTTGCCAAAGAACAGCCAAAAATTCAAATGGCCAAAAAAAAAGATTTGGTATACTTATGCCATTCGGGTATGATACCAGAAGCCCACCATAGTTTTTTTAAAAATATTTTGGCACAAGATGATGTACGAGAAGAGGACAACAACTACGGTAAAACCTGTCAGCAACGGCCACCAAAAGTGAAAGAACTATTGGCCGATATAGAAAGGTGGCCGGTAATGCCAGTTTTTGTAGTCTAGATATACAGTAAAACCTGTCAATAACGGTCACTAAAAATGACAGAACTATTGGCCGATATAAAAAGGTGGCCGCCAATACCAGGTTTTGTAGTCCAAAAATTTTGGTTTGGGGAACTTTAAAGCTGGCCGACTAGTTCAGGTGGCCGGTTTTGACAGGTGGCCGTTAACACAGGTTTTACTGTACATAATTGGTTTGGGTAATTTTTAAACTGGCCGTTGTTGGCAGGTGGCCGGTAACACAGGTTTTACTGTAAAAGTAAATGTGTCTACGCTTTTTACAATTTTCTCCGTGTAAAACTGTTGTAACTTTGAAATTCTAATACTAAATGTGTAGTGATTAACAATTTTTTCCGCGCAAAAGTGGTGTAACTTTGAAATTCCTAATTTTTTTTGCGTTAATATTATTTTATTTAAATTTCTATTTTTGGTTAATGTAATATAGGCTGAAAAGCATGCAAAATCATAACTAAATGTTAATTTTTCTTAAAATTTGTGTCTTATTTCACCGATTTTAGCACGAAAATAAACAAAATCGTCTTTATCTCGAAACTTGCTTATTTTGACTTACTGCAGTCTTGCACTGAGGGTGCGATATCTAGTGTATCTCCTACTATACCTAATAGCATAATTGAAGAGCACTTAAAACTATGGGTATAAAATCCGTTTCCAATATGACGTTTCTACGAGTAGGCATGCAAGACCCGGAATACAGCCACGTGCTTAGCTTTAGAAGGCAAATCTTCATAAGTCCTTTAGAAAACGAATCGATTCCTGACTCATTCCTAATTTCTTTCGACCATAGATCATATCGAATATACATTTCCATAGACGGTTTAAACTACTCCAGATGCAAGACGGTCGGACATCAAGATTCTGACTGTCCTTTTTTATCATCATTAAGTAGTCAAATTAATCAAATGGAAACTGACCATCAAGCGAACATACATACCTCTGCCAATGAAGAATATAGTCAGCTAGAAGAACAACCACGAACAGAACACAAAGAAGGTATCCAGATATTAAAGAAACCGGAACCTAACACCACAATAAATCCCAAATTAACATCACACACAAACGACCAAACTACTTCCTCACAAACAAACAAAGAACTACAGATTTTGTCACAACCACAATTATCCCAAGATTCAATAACTGGAAGCGATAGAAATCCAACATCAAAAAATAAATTTCCAAACACAGACCCGATTGAAATAACAACTAATCCACCAATCCAAAAAACTCAGACAAATCTCTCCAACAGCTACTAAATCTACAGAGGAACCTACTTTCATAACACCAAAAAATAAAGAGAAAAAATAAAATCAGATCAAAATATCGAAACAAAAAAACACTGGAGGAAATGCTAAGTTACACTAAAATATTATTTGACAACCCAAACTCCAAGTACCCTATAACTTACGAAAAGTTATTAAACTTTTTTGAAAACTGTGAGAACGCAGCAGACCCTTTGAGTATCTCAAAAATGTATACAGAAGAGACAACAGAAGTCATAGATCTATTATCTGACATATACCCTTACCTGAAGGATCGAAAAATTAAAGTCAAATGCACTAGAATAAGAAATAAAATAGTAAAGCAAGACATTCACACTGACTTAGACAGTGACGCATCTACAGACCCTTTGTCCAATAACAAATATTCAGAATGCATATCCGATATTGAACAGAATAATTATATCACCCAGTAGATCGCACGAATTTATTTGTTTTTATATCCACACATGTGGATTATTAGTTTAGATACAAATTGGTCAATTATCAACAATATAATTTGGTAATGATACGAAAAGTGCTGACGAAAGTAGAATTATTTACCTTAATTAAATATACAAATCACGCGGGCATCGTGTCGCCAATGACCCAATTTAAGCTTCTATAAAACCAAGATATCTGGCCTAAAGAAAGCGTATTCATCAGTCTTCAACTAAACGCGTACCAGTCAGTATTCAAAGTTCTCCCGGGGTAAAAATTTACCCTAGTGTCGGTTCCATCAATAAATACCTTTATCGCTATATGGTGTTTCCCTTATTTTATACACACTTACTAATACATCATCTTCAACTCTCCAATTCAATGGAATAGAAATGGGTATTTACCCATTTAGAAATGTTAAAATTATTAATTTCAAAACATAAACCTAGTTTAATATGTTTACAAGAAACCAATTTCAAAAATAACAAAACTCACAACTTAAAGAACTTCAATTGTTTCTTTAGAAACCGAGAAAATGCGAAAATTGCCAGCAAAGGGATAGCAATCTACACAAATAATTCAAAAATGGCAACAAACTTGGAACAACACCCCATCAAGACTATACGAAGTCAACAAACACCCACATCTTTGGAAACCAAGAATAAAAGACAGAAGAGAACAAGTGATACTTACCCGTCTCCGTACCGGTCATACAAGACTTACTCATGACTACTTACTACAACGCAAAAATAAACCAGTGTGTGAAATGTGCAACAGTGATCTAACGGTAAAGCATTTTTTAATCCAGTGTCCCAAATATAACAGTTAACCACGAAAGTATAACATACCCAACTCCCTAAAAGAGACCCTAGAAGAAAATACAGATACTAAAATAGCTATTTGTATAACAAGGGAGGAAAGTGCTACTTTTCCTCCCGAGAATGAAGTTTACTGCCCGACGCGTAGCGGAGGGCAGTAATCATTCAAGGGAGGAAAAGGCACTTTACTCCCATGTTATACATAGGTTTTTTCCACCTTCCTCAAATAACAAGTCATTTTTTCATTTTTACTTACTTTATTTATGTAACTAACCAACAAAATTTATTAGAACTAAAACTAACAAGTACGTACAATATAACTGTCAACTGTCAAATATAAGTCAAATTAATAATGTAAACATTGTTAAATCAAAATAACAATTTACTGTTTTTTACCATTCTGCAAAATACAGAGTGTTTTATAAATAAACGTTAAAATGTATAGAAACTTACGTAATAGAAAACAGATATTGTACAGGGCGTCAATAAGTTATATTTCATGAATGAAATACCATGACGTCACTTTTACTTTTCCTCCCTAGGGAGGAAAAGTACAACTTTGCTCCCTACAATCAGGTCCGGAAAAATATACTTTCGGTAGAGGTAGGTGGAAAAAATATTTTCGTACCTTAAAGATTGTCAAATACTTCAAAAGATCTAAAACCCACATAGTAACAAACATATCATTATTAACTTATGTATAAACATTGTTTATATAAATTATTGTTACATTAACCTAAATGCGCTAATAACCCTGCGTGGTCGATGCAATATTATAATAAAAAAAAAGTATTGATTTATTTTAATAACTTGATAAAACAAATTTTACTTATAATTTGTCCCTCTATCGATTTGTGGGGTAATTTTTAATAAAATAATTTTTACCTCCGAGAAGGGGTGGCATCTACCCCCAGGGTAAAAACGCAAATTGGCACCATATCACTTTTATTTCTTGCGGTATTTTCTAACTACTGACCAATTTTCATGGAAAAGCGATGGAGGTTCAACGAAATAGGAGGTTAAAACCTTTAGTGACTGCATTAATAATCCCCTTTCACCCCTTATTGCTACTTCCTGTACTCACTGAGATGTCAGCCTGAAAGGGATCATAATATGATCAATATACAATGTTTTCACAGGACAAACTTCATATCACGATTATTTTTCGGCTCTAGCTCTCCGTTTATACTGACAGAGTCAGTACCTGCCAATGTACCTAATACTGAGTGGCCAGCTAAGTTCCCTTACATTCTTGGTACCTTCTAGCTACTTACACTGATGTGAAAACTTTTAATTGACAGTGTGTGTTATTGAAAACACGTCAAAGTAAAAAAGATACAAAAAAGAAAACACTGTAGATATTATGATAATTAAGTAACTTTATTATTTAATGTAACATGTAACAAAGCGACAGCTCTTACTACTGACTTATTCTTACTTACTATCATTCACCGGTTTCTTCTATTGTGTTGTTTTACTTCTTTATATATAATATATAAGTTTTATTTCTTTATATAATATTCTAGTCTAAAAGCTGGGAGCGGATTTTGTGCGTGATAAGTAATATGGAAGAACTATACGGGGATATGTTGAATTAGTTGTGTACATGACTTTCCTTAACGGCCGGAAATCAGAGAGGGGGACGAGGGTAGTTATAAGGGGTCAAATTCGCGGTATTTATTATTTTTTTGTGACGTTCATAATTGAGATACTGCACAAAATTTGGGAATAAGTAGGTCATGACGTAACTAAGTAAAATCTCCAGGGGTGGAACGCTGCGTGGCCGACAAACGGGTGGGGCAGGGGTGAATATAAAAAATATAAGGGGATTTTTGCGACGTTCGTGATTGAGATAGTGCACCAAAATTTGGGAATAAGTAGACACTGACATAACTAAGTAAAATCCACCCGTGTTGAGCTGGCCCCCCCCCACTTGCAAAAATTAAAAAACAAATAGCCCTGATTTATGAGCTATTTATGAGCTCTCATATTCCGCAAACTAAAAATTTTGAGCTCGTTCCACTGAGCAGGAATTTAATACCCTAGTGGGGGGGGCTGAGTCAGCCCCCCCCACTACTTAAAAATAGGAATATTGAATCGGTTTTTGCGGCAGAATTACGAGCTATTTATGAGCTCTTGAAATTATATAGTTTTGATTTTTGAGCTCATCCCCTTCACCCCCAAACAACCCTTTAATTGATTTAACTTAAGAGAAAGATGCTGAGAAAACTTAAAATATATCGTATTGCGGATATAATTCCTATAGCTTATATACTCTAAGAATAAACTATTAAATCAAGGGCATTTCGATTATTGAGCTACAACCCCTTCGCAAGAAAACCACCCTATCTTCCCGGCTTAAGAGAAAGTTGTACTTAAAATGCGTTAAACTAATTATTTGGCGACTACATATCATTTAATAATTTATAAGCTTCCAAATTACGCGCATTTAGATCAGTAAATTGCAATTTATTTTGTATAGTGCAGTCATTGAAGGTAAAAATCAACGATTACCTTCAATTTCGGTGAACCTTCATCGATTTTCACGAAAATTGGTCAGTGGTTAGAGGATACGTCAAGAATATGACAATATGACAATATTATAATAAAAAAAAAGTATTGATTTATTTTAATAACTTGATAAAACAAATTTTACTTATAATTTGTCCCTCTATCGATTTGTGGGGTAATTTTTAATAAAATAATTTTTACCTCCGAGAAGGGGTGGCATCTACCCCCAGGGTAAAAACGCAAATTGGCACCATATCACTTTTATTTCTTGCGGTATTTTCTAACTACTGACCAATTTTCATGGAAAAGCGATGGAGGTTCAACGAAATAGGAGGTTAAAACCTTTAGTGACTGCATTAATAATCCCCTTTCACCCCTTATTGCTACTTCCTGTACTCACTGAGATGTCAGCCTGAAAGGGATCATAATATGATCAATATACAATGTTTTCACAGGACAAACTTCATATCACGATTATTTTTCGGCTCTAGCTCTCCGTTTATACTGACAGAGTCAGTACCTGCCAATGTACCTAATACTGAGTGGCCAGCTAAGTTCCCTTACATTCTTGGTACCTTCTAGCTACTTACACTGATGTGAAAACTTTTAATTGACAGTGTGTGTTATTGAAAACACGTCAAAGTAAAAAAGATACAAAAAAGAAAACACTGTAGATATTATGATAATTAAGTAACTTTATTATTTAATGTAACATGTAACAAAGCGACAGCTCTTACTACTGACTTATTCTTACTTACTATCATTCACCGGTTTCTTCTATTGTGTTGTTTTACTTCTTTATATATAATATATAAGTTTTATTTCTTTATATAATATTCTAGTCTAAAAGCTGGGAGCGGATTTTGTGCGTGATAAGTAATATGGAAGAACTATACGGGGATATGTTGAATTAGTTGTGTACATGACTTTCCTTAACGGCCGGAAATCAGAGAGGGGGACGAGGGTAGTTATAAGGGGTCAAATTCGCGGTATTTATTATTTTTTTGTGACGTTCATAATTGAGATACTGCACAAAATTTGGGAATAAGTAGGTCATGACGTAACTAAGTAAAATCTCCAGGGGTGGAACGCTGCGTGGCCGACAAACGGGTGGGGCAGGGGTGAATATAAAAAATATAAGGGGATTTTTGCGACGTTCGTGATTGAGATAGTGCACCAAAATTTGGGAATAAGTAGACACTGACATAACTAAGTAAAATCCACCCGTGTTGAGCTGGCCCCCCCCACTTGCAAAAATTAAAAAACAAATAGCCCTGATTTATGAGCTATTTATATTTTATGAGCCAAAATAGGAATATTGAATCGGTTTTTGCGGCAGAATTACGAGCTATTTATGAGCTCTTGAAATTATATAGTTTTGATTTTTGAGCTCATCCCCTTCACCCCCAAACAACCCTTTAATTGATTTAACTTAAGAGAAAGATGCTGAGAAAACTTAAAATATATCGTATTGCGGATATAATTCCTATAGCTTATATACTCTAAGAATAAACTATTAAATCAAGGGCATTTCGATTATTGAGCTACAACCCCTTCGCAAGAAAACCACCCTATCTTCCCGGCTTAAGAGAAAGTTGTACTTAAAATGCGTTAAACTAATTATTTGGCGACTACATATCATTTAATAATTTATAAGCTTCCAAATTACGCGCATTTAGATCAGTAAATTGCAATTTATTTTGTATAGTGCAGTCATTGAAGGTAAAAATCAACGATTACCTTCAATTTCGGTGAACCTTCATCGATTTTCACGAAAATTGGTCAGTGGTTAGAGGATACGTCAAGAAACAAAGGTGACATGGTACCACCTTGCGCCTTTACCCTGAGGGTGGATACCGCCCCTTCTCCGGGGTGAAAATTATTTTATAAAAAATAACTGCACAAATCAATAAAAGAACAAATTAAAAGCAAAATTTATTATATAAAGTTAATAACATAAGTCAATACTTTTTAAGTTATTAAAGATCAAAGATTTTAATTATTTGTGAAAAAAAATGCATGTTTTGAAGAGGTTTTTTGTAAATCACTGAAAAACTGTAAGTTTTTACAAAAAAGTTAATAGTAGTTTAATTCGTATAGCTTATATTCTAAGAATAATCTCTAAAATCACGCGCCTTTCGATTATTTAACTACAACCCCTTCGCAAGAAAACCATCCCATATTCCCGGCTTAAGAGAGGGTTGTACTTAAAATAATTTAAATTAATTATTTGTCGACTATATATTGTTTAATAATTTATGAGCTCGCAAAATATACGCATCTCAATTATTGAATTGCCATTTTCTTTCTATAGTGCAGTCACTGAAGGTAAAAATCAACTATGACCTTCGATTTCGGTAAATCTCCATTCATTTTCACGAAAATTGGTGAGCGGATTTTGAATCAAAATTTTTGATACTATCAACTTTTTCTGGATCTTATTTTTGATGGGTATTTCTAAGTACTTTGACAAGTATTTAGTACCTAAGTGTTATAAATTGCATCTTTTTCCCGTTATTTAAGCTTGAACCCTTAGATTTGAACAGTCGCGGAAAAAAATATACATTTAATTACCAATAACTTACTTTAAATTAACATTAAAGGTTTTTCAAGTAAGCAATTTATTATATTTTTTATTAGCTTCAATTTTAGTGATGAAAACTTTTTTGTAAAAACTTACAGTTTTTGAGTCATTTATGAAAAATCGGTCTAAAGCATGCATTTTCTTTCCAAAAATTAAAATATTTGATCTTTAATAACTCAAAAAGTATTGATTTATTTTAATCACATTATGTAACAAATTTTGCTTACAATTTGTCCCTCTCTCGATTTGTGGGGTTATTTTTAATAAAGTAATTTTCACTCCCGAGAAGGGGTGACATATACCCTAGGCTAAAACCCCAAGTTGTTATTGTCAATTCGTGAAAATAAATGGAGATTTACCGAAATCGAAGGTAATAGTTGATTTTTACCTTCACTGACTGCACTATAGAAAGAAAATGGCAATTCAATAATTGAGATGCGTATATTTTGCAAGCTAATAAATTATTAAACGATATGTAGTCGCCAAATAATCAATTTAAATTATTTTAAGAACAACTCTCTCTTAAGCCGGGAAAATGGGGTCGTTTTCTTGCGAAGGGGTTGTAGCTATATACTCGAAAGGTGCGTGATTTAAGGGTTTATTCTTAGAATATAAGCTATACGAATTAAACTACTATTAACTTTTTTGTAAAAATTTACAGTTTTTCAGTGATTTACAAAAAAACCTCTTCAAAACATGCATTTTTTTCACAAATAATTAAAATCTTTGATCTTTCATAACTTAAAAAGTATTGACTTATTTTATTAACTTTATATAATAAATTTTGCTTTTAATTTGTTCTTTTATTGATTTGTGCAGTTATTTTTTATAAAATAATTTTCACCCCGGAGAAGGGGCGGTATCCACCCTCAGGGTAAACGCGCAAGGTGGTACCATGTCACCTTTGTTTCTTGACGTATCCTCTAACCACTGACCAATTTTCGTGAAAATCGATGAAGGTTCACCGAACTTGAAGGTAATCGTTGATTTTTACCTTCAGTGACTGCACTATACAAAATAAATTGCAATTTACTGATCTAAATGCGCGTAATTTGGAAGCGTATAAATTATTAAATGATATGTAGTCGCCAAATAATTAGTTTAACGCATTTTAAGTACAACTTTCTTTTAAGCCGGGAAGATAGGGTGGTTTTCTTGCGAAGGGGTTGTAGCTCAATAATCGAAATGCCCTTGATTTAATAGTTTATTCTTAGAGTATATAAGCTATAGGAATTATATCCGCAATACGATATATTTTAAGTTTTCTCAGCATCTTTCTCTTAAGTTAAATCAATTAAAGGGTTGTTTGGGGGTGAAGGGGATGAGCTCAAAAATCGAAACTATATAATTTCAAGAGCTCATAAATAGCTCGTAATTCTGCCGCAAAAACCGATTCAATATTCCTATTTTTACGTAGTGGGGGGGGCTGACTCAGCCCCCCCCACTAGGGTATTAAATTCCTGCTCAGTGGAACGAGCTCAAAAATTTAAGTTTGCGGAATATGAGAGCTCATAAATAGCTCATAAATCAGGGCTATTTGTTTTTAAATTTTTGCAAGTGGGGGGGGCCAGCTCAACACGGGTGTAAAATCCCCAGAGGCGGAAACCAGAGTGGGGGACGAGGGTAGTTAAAAGGGGTAAAAGTCGCGGATTTTATTATTTTTTTTGTGACGCTTATGATGAAGATAGTGCACCAAAGTTTTGGAGTACCTAAGTAGGTCATGACGTAACTAAGTAAAATCTCCAGGGGCGGAACGCTGATTGGGGTACAAAGGGGTGGTAGGCAGGGGTGAGTATAAAAATATAAGGGGTTTTTTGCCGTTCGTGATCGAGATAGTGCACCAAAATTTGGGAATAAGTAGATCATGATATGTTCTACTTATTTACAAATTTTGGTGCACTATCTCAATTACGAACGTCGCAAAAAAACCCTTTATATTTTTTATATTCACTCCTGCCTTACACCTTTGTCGCCCACGCAGCGTTCCACCCCTGGCGATTTTACATAGTTACGTCATGACCTACTTATTCCGAAATTTTGATGCACTATCTCGATCATGAGCATCACAAAAAAAATAATAAAAACCGCGATTTTGACCACTTATAACTACCCTCGTCCTTCACTCTGGTTTCCGGCTCTAGGGATTTTACGTAGTTATAACATGGTCTACTTATTTCCAAATTTTGGTGCACTATATCAATCACAAACGTCGCAAAAAACCGTTTATATTTTTTATATTCACTCCTACCCCCACCTCTTTGTCGGCCACGCATCGTTCTGTCCCTAAAGATTTCACTTAGTTACGTCGTGACCTACTTATTCCCAAATTTTGGTGCACTATCTCCATCATGAGCGTCATAAAAAAAATAATAAAAACCGCGAATTTGACCCCTTATAACTACCCTCGTCCCCCACGCTGGTTTTCGGCCGTTGGGAAAAGTCATGTACACAACTAATTCAACATATCTCCGTATAGTTTTTCCATATTACTTATCACGCACAAAATCCGCTTCTATATCTCCGACTAATACTGTTACACCTTATTTAAAAATAAAATGATTGTTTACTAACTTTCAGATAGACCTAATGATGCAAAATTTATACAGTTACGTTATTTTTAAGTTAACTGTTTTAACTACTACTCTTAAATGCATCTCTTCTGTATCCACCGTGAATGAGTTCATCTTAATTCGCTTCCATTCTAGATAACTTCTGCAGAAAGCTGTTGTAGGCTGTGGGTATTAAAACATGTATTATTAAAAAGCTTATTTGCAAAAATCAGTAACTCTTTGTTTTTAGTGCTACTTGTGCAATATACTTCTGCTCAAGCTTAAAAGGTTCATCAGACCCTCTGCTATTATACTATGATTGAAGGCGGGATATTTTATCCGGTAGTGTTTATCAGAAAAGCGAAATTTAATGTGCCAAATAATATATGCAAAGTGTCATACTGGTAAGAGATAACATCAAAATTACGATATTTTCTAATGTATTATGGCAAAATATTAATCAGCAAACTGTACTTCTACATCTGCAGAGCAAATTGAACAAACGTGTAGGCTCCCTTGAATAGCTAAAATAAAAAAGTAATATTTTAACATTAAGTATATAAAGTTCATATAAATAAAAAACAAAAAATTAGACATTTCGGTAAAAAGATTCGAGATCAAAAATGTATATATACATTTTATGATACTCTGCGGTTAAGTTTGGCAGATGAACAACAATGTTTTTGTACTGGAAGCTCGTATTCAGGTGCAATATTCGTCATAATGCAAATTACTGAGAAATCATTAAAGCGTAAGAGACCATCATGTCTGTGTCTGATCGACTTGAAGAAAGCATTTGACAGAGTAAGACTCAAATATGTAATACATCTTCTAAATAATAGAGAAGTTCCCCTAGATATCATAAAAACTATTGAACACATATACCAAAACATCAAAATGGAAGTCAGAATAGATGGATAACTTGCAGAACCTATAGAAAAAGGCAGCCGAATAAGACTTATACTCATACTCATTGAACCCTATGCTCTTCAAATTAATCGTGGATTAAATCATCAAAAGTTTCAACAAAGGAAGAGGGTACAGAAGAGGAAAAAAAGAAGTAAAAATACTCTGTTACGCAGAGGACGTAATATTCATAGCCCAAGGTGAAGATAATCTGCAGATATTAGTCCAGAGATTTAACATGAAATCTGTTCTCAATTCTAGAGGGGATTGTCCTCACTCATATACTTAATATGGGGCTTATTTGAAAGACACCAAAAGCGATTCGTAGCCGAGTATTTTGAATCACATCTAGTTTTTTTAGAACAGATTTCTTATCTGAATTATATACCTACTATTGGGACGTAGTCAATCATTGATCGGATTAGGGATGAAAATGTTTATATACGACTCGCCATGTTAATGCATTGCTGGCAAGTACCTTGTATTTTACCCAGTATTATATTGCTCTAAACTCTAAAACCAATGTTTTGCAAACGTAAGATATAGGAAATTTATTTCATTTACAAAGGTCAGGTTGTCACCGTTTAACTTTAAAACTAAATTGTCTTCTTTTAGCTTTTTAAGAAAAGCAAATCTTTTGCAGAGTCCTGTATTATCAAATCACTTCTGAAGATTATTTAGTGTCCATTGGCAAAGGATTATTTGGGTGCATTCTTGATTTCTTCCTCTTTGTAGGAGAACCAGGTTGTCCGCGTATATTCTTCCTTTAACTAGTTCTTAATATTAAAAAAAAACTATTGCTGCAACAAGAAATAAACTTAAACTTAATACATATTTTTAAGGGGCTCCGTTTTCCTGGATTCGAGTTGATGATAGTATACCAGTTGTTTATACCATAAATACTCTGAGTTAAAATAAATTTTAACTTTATTTTAGAAATTGTCCCCGCATAATTCAGAATATAAGCTTATTTTGTATACCATATCACCAAGCAAGCTTTTTTTCTATCGCAAAAAAAATGGCTAGAGAGTCTTGTTTGTTTAGGGGTGCTTCGTGAACTTCGTATTCAAGATCTACTACGTTTATCTTTTTTGAAAAAAGCAATTCTGCTCATGACTTTTTTGAGCAGTTTTCTGTTTTTTAAATACGATATAATAAGTCATAATAGTTTACAAAGTTGACGAGATTGGTCATAGGATTGTGATCAATTGGTTTAGAACATTAAGAACATATGTTTTTTTCATTAACTTAGGAAAAATAATTAGGAGTTAAAGTACCTAATTCTAGTTATTCAACCCGATTAATACTTACTCCAATGCAAATATTCCTAGACATTATTGTTATGCCTCCAATCTCAATTCCCACCTCTTTGTGACATCTTATTAATAAAATCGTTAAGATTTTTTTAAATTCCTTAGATTTGTCGTATCATTTGATATTATAAATTGCGTCTGCTAAATCATAGCTCTGGAAAAATAATTATTAAGTTATTTCGATAATAATAAAATACTAAAAGATGAATGTTAGCTACTAATTTTACAGTATTAGGTTACTTTCTATTTCTTATAAGATATTGTTAGCTTTATAGACTGAGAGCCAGGATACGTAAAATTTTCTATTTATTTTATGCACCGTAATAATATATAAGTTTAGAGAGTATAAGTAGAACATAAAAGAAAACGTATGAGCACTATGCCGTCATTTTTTATTGGTACATGCGTCGACAGAGGCGCATCAAACTTTCCACTTATGGACAGGATAAATAACTTAAAGTGTACCCCTCGTTAAAGACCCTCGTAAAGATCCCTCCTTAAAGGCGGAAATCCCAGAATTTATTTATTCACATTCTGTGATTAAAAAATAAGACTCAGCGCAATTTGGCTCACCATCCCCTTACCCCTCCCTCAACATCAAAAACGTCATTTTCCTTTTTATTTTTTTTAGGTGGTGTGCAATTAATTAATTGGCCTGTAATTCTCTAAATTTGCTTTGTATTTTGCTTTGTGTAGTAGAATAATTAAATTCATAGTAGCATTGTTCCAGTGTGTTGGAATATTGGCGTTGTGAAGGCAACTCTGTGTAACCCTGTGTAAGTAGAACTCTTCAACTATTGTTAATATTTACCTCTGTTCGAAGATTTTTCTTCATTTCTGTTTCTTAGTTTGTTAATTTCTATTTTCCCTTTTCTCCTCTTTAAAACTTTTATTTTCTTATTTTGTGCCCTATTGGTTGTTTAGTTTTTTCTACATCGTTGTCTTTTATTCTTTACTTATACTGTTATCTCTTTTTATCTGTCACCTTAGTTCTATAAGAGTTTTCATCTTTGACTTAGTGTTTCAACTTTTTGGTTTGCTGGACAATATTTAGTTTAAGCCTGTTGCATTGTGCTGACTATTTGTTCAATATTTTGACCTCTGTTGTAACGGGATTTAACTCAGTATTCAGAAACTTTAAAAAAATCATTTTCAAAAAAGATTAATTAAAAGATTTATATTTAATACGATACTGTTTAGGTTACATAATAATAACATACCATCAATGTATTACAAATATCTGGGGCACACGAACTTCGGTGACACAAAGAAGATACGATGATTCAGCAGAATCGTATTATGACACCATACTTGCAAAACTGAATCGAAAGTGAAAATATAAACAAACGCGTATATATAAAAATAAGTACACAAAATAACACGAGATTATTACCTAATTCTAATTAGTCAGTCAGACTAGGGAAGAGTTTCAACTAAGTTAAGCATTTACTACCGTTTAGAGCAAAACGTAGTCATTGTCGTCACAAGCTAGGTACAATACATTGAATTTAACCAACAATAAAGTACAGATAAATAAATAAGCGTAGTCTTTATAACCAACCCACGTAAGGGCAATTTCCCTTCATTTTATTACCATATTTTTGTTGGAAGTGACTAACTTTTATTGTATCTTTCAATAAATTATCAATTTATATTTCTTTTTTTTTTATTTATTATTTTGAGTTTTTTTTCAGTCGATATCGTTATTCGCTCTAATAACCTGTGATCACTGCTTGTAGTAAACTGGTTTGACACAAATAATTATTTTCTGTTTGTTAAAAAATAGTCGATTTCGTTCTTTGTGTTTCCATCAGGACTTTTCGATGTCCATCTTAGGTGTTTTTTCTTTTTAAGAAAGAAAAAACGCGGAATGGTTTATTTGTTTGTTTTTAAACAAATGTAAAATTCCTCATATTGAACTTTAAAATCACTCGAAAATTCTTCCGAAAAAATCACTTAAATTATTTTATCTTACCTCTGTTGTTATTTCGTCACCATACCAGTAATAGATAGCCACATTTCCGCCCGTTAGTGCTAAGTAGAGCAATCCTAAAGCCGGTAATAAAAAATTATCTCTTTTCTGAAAAGGTTTTATTCTATTAAAATTTTTTTAATAATAGTTATTTATGAAACAGTTCGTGAAGTATGCTTTTTGCGAACGCACTCGATGTTTAGAGCACGAGCGACAGCGGAGCGAGTTCTATACATCGCGTAAGTTCGCAAAAAGTACTTCACGCACAGTTTCATACAATATTTTATCTACGATAAACAAATAAAAAAACTGTAACTCTTCGTCACTGGAATTCATTTCTATTCTACAATTTTTAGAACTTTGACATTTAAAAATCCTAACTTCTTTCAAGCCACAAAACTGTCAAAACTTTTGTTGTAATTTATTGCTGACAATGTCATCACCATGACAACGAGAAAGTTAAGGATACTTGATGATATGAAAGTGTTCCAAAAACAGTGCGAAAAAGTAAATCCCATTTAAAATACATTCTTACTTCACGCACACTTTAAATCCTTCACGCACTGCTATCTATAATGACAGTTTTCACAAACTAAAAACTTATAAAAATGAATAACCATTTTCAATTTCGTTGCAAAACGAAAATACAGCCGAACCATATTCCAGTCCAATCAGAGAGTGCTGCAAGCACCTCTACCGGTTTCGAAACTTATTAGTCTCTCATCAGGAGGCACATATGCTGCTCTCCCCGATCCAACCAAAACAAACCCCAGCGTGCAGTCCCGAATTGCAACGAACGAAATGGCATAGATGCCCTAGCGGCAACTGCTAGCAAAAGACTAAGTTTTCACTCTAATGGCATATAACATATCCCACCAGAATGAAAACAATGGGAACCTTCTCTGGTTACACCTCCGAGGCTTCTACAATTTGCAAGCCATACGGATGCTGAGACTAAGGAAGATGAGGGAATTCTACAATTTACAATTCACGTCACATCTGCTCAGCGCGGTAAAGTTCCAACGAGACTGGTTCCCTTCATACTCCACACAGAGTAAATGTAAATCAAAAATGAATAACCATTTTCAATTTCGTTGCAAAACGAAAATACAGCCGAACCATATTCCAGTCCAATCAGAGAGTGCTGCAAGCACCTCTACCGGTTTCGAAACTTATTAGTCTCTCATCAGGAGGCACATATGCTGCTCTCCCCGATCCAACCAAAACAAACCCCAGCGTGCAGTCCCGAATTGCAACGAACGAAATGGCATAGATGCCCTAGCGGCAACTGCTAGCAAAAGACTAAGTTTTCACTCTAATGGCATATAACATATCCCACCAGAATGAAAACAATGGGAACCTTCTCTGGTTACACCTCCGAGGCTTCTACAATTTGCAAGCCATACGGATGCTGAGACTAAGGAAGATGAGGGAATTCTACAATTTACAATTCACGTCACATCTGCTCAGCGCGGTAAAGTTCCAACGAGACTGGTTCCCTTCATACTCCACACAGAGTAAATGTAAATCAAAAATGAATAACCATTTTCAATTTCGTTGCAAAACGAAAATACAGCCGAACCATATTCCAGTCCAATCAGAGAGTGCTGCAAGCACCTCTACCGGTTTCGAAACTTATTAGTCTCTCATCAGGAGGCACATATGCTGCTCTCCCCGATCCAACCAAAACAAACCCCAGCGTGCAGTCCCGAATTGCAACGAACGAAATGGCATAGATGCCCTAGCGGCAACTGCTAGCAAAAGACTAAGTTTTCACTCTAATGGCATATAACATATCCCACCAGAATGAAAACAATGGGAACCTTCTCTGGTTACACCTCCGAGGCTTCTACAATTTGCAAGCCATACGGATGCTGAGACTAAGGAAGATGAGGGAATTCTACAATTTACAATTCACGTCACATCTGCTCAGCGCGGTAAAGTTCCAACGAGACTGGTTCCCTTCATACTCCACACAGAGTAAATGTAAATCAAAAATGAATAACCATTTTCAATTTCGTTGCAAAACGAAAATACAGCCGAACCATATTCCAGTCCAATCAGAGAGTGCTGCAAGCACCTCTACCGGTTTCGAAACTTATTAGTCTCTCATCAGGAGGCACATATGCTGCTCTCCCCGATCCAACCAAAACAAACCCCAGCGTGCAGTCCCGAATTGCAACGAACGAAATGGCATAGATGCCCTAGCGGCAACTGCTAGCAAAAGACTAAGTTTTCACTCTAATGGCATATAACATATCCCACCAGAATGAAAACAATGGGAACCTTCTCTGGTTACACCTCCGAGGCTTCTACAATTTGCAAGCCATACGGATGCTGAGACTAAGGAAGATGAGGGAATTCTACAATTTACAATTCACGTCACATCTGCTCAGCGCGGTAAAGTTCCAACGAGACTGGTTCCCTTCATACTCCACACAGAGTAAATGTAAATCAAAAATGAATAACCATTTTCAATTTCGTTGCAAAACGAAAATACAGCCGAACCATGAGAATACAGCCGAAGCATATGTGCCTCCTGATGAGAGACTAATAAGTTTCGAAACCGGTAGAGGTGCTTGCAGCACTCTCTGATTGGACTGGAATATGGTTCGGCTGTATTTTCGTTTTGCAACGAAATTGAAAATGGTTATTCATTTTTGATTTACATTTACTCTGTGTGGAGTATGAAGGGAACCAGTCTCGTTGGAACTTTACCGCGCTGAGCAGATGTGACGTGAATTGTAAATTGTAGAATTCCCTCATCTTCCTTAGTCTCAGCATCCGTATGGCTTGCAAATTGTAGAAGCCTCGGAGGTGTAACCAGAGAAGGTTCCCATTGTTTTCATTCTGGTGGGATATGTTATATGCCATTAGAGTGAAAACTTAGTCTTTTGCTAGCAGTTGCCGCTAGGGCATCTATGCCATTTCGTTCGTTGCAATTCGGGACTGCACGCTGGGGTTTGTTTTGGTTGGATCGGGGAGAGCAGCATATGTGCCTCCTGATGAGAGACTAATAAGTTTCGAAACCGGTAGAGGTGCTTGCAGCACTCTCTGATTGGACTGGAATATGGTTCGGCTGTATTTTCGTTTTGCAACGAAATTGAAAATGGTTATTCATTTTTGATTTACATTTACTCTGTGTGGAGTATGAAGGGAACCAGTCTCGTTGGAACTTTACCGCGCTGAGCAGATGTGACGTGAATTGTAAATTGTAGAATTCCCTCATCTTCCTTAGTCTCAGCATCCGTATGGCTTGCAAATTGTAGAAGCCTCGGAGGTGTAACCAGAGAAGGTTCCCATTGTTTTCATTCTGGTGGGATATGTTATATGCCATTAGAGTGAAAACTTAGTCTTTTGCTAGCAGTTGCCGCTAGGGCATCTATGCCATTTCGTTCGTTGCAATTCGGGACTGCACGCTGGGGTTTGTTTTGGTTGGATCGGGGAGAGCAGCATATGTGCCTCCTGATGAGAGACTAATAAGTTTCGAAACCGGTAGAGGTGCTTGCAGCACTCTCTGATTGGACTGGAATATGGTTCGGCTGTATTTTCGTTTTGCAACGAAATTGAAAATGGTTATTCATTTTTGATTTACATTTACTCTGTGTGGAGTATGAAGGGAACCAGTCTCGTTGGAACTTTACCGCGCTGAGCAGATGTGACGTGAATTGTAAATTGTAGAATTCCCTCATCTTCCTTAGTCTCAGCATCCGTATGGCTTGCAAATTGTAGAAGCCTCGGAGGTGTAACCAGAGAAGGTTCCCATTGTTTTCATTCTGGTGGGATATGTTATATGCCATTAGAGTGAAAACTTAGTCTTTTGCTAGCAGTTGCCGCTAGGGCATCTATGCCATTTCGTTCGTTGCAATTCGGGACTGCACGCTGGGGTTTGTTTTGGTTGGATCGGGGAGAGCAGCATATGTGCCTCCTGATGAGAGACTAATAAGTTTCGAAACCGGTAGAGGTGCTTGCAGCACTCTCTGATTGGACTGGAATATGGTTCGGCTGTATTTTCGTTTTGCAACGAAATTGAAAATGGTTATTCATTTTTGATTTACATTTACTCTGTGTGGAGTATGAAGGGAACCAGTCTCGTTGGAACTTTACCGCGCTGAGCAGATGTGACGTGAATTGTAAATTGTAGAATTCCCTCATCTTCCTTAGTCTCAGCATCCGTATGGCTTGCAAATTGTAGAAGCCTCGGAGGTGTAACCAGAGAAGGTTCCCATTGTTTTCAGTCTGGTGGGATATGTTATATGCCATTAGAGTGAAAACTTAGTCTAAAAACTTATACATAATATGAGATAGAGTAGATAGTAGAGTAGATAAAATCCTTTATAAAAGGTATAGCCGAGCGACACACCCCCAAAAAAACTATTATTTCCGAGATACTGACCACTAAGAGCTGAAAGGCCAATTTTAGTCATACTGTATGTTTTTGATGGTGCTGAAAACAAAAATGAAGTTTATTTTGAATTTTATGTATGTAGTCCAAATAGAGGTCACCGTGTCCTTTTCATTTCTGATGGACAAACTCAACGGTTTATTATGGATTTTGGGCTGCCAATTACGAATTTCGAGAGTGGATTTCGATCTGAGTAGTCAAAAAATTGTTATAAACAATTTAATTGTTTATAAATTGTTTTTAAGGCTCTGGCTTATAAAGTAAAAGAGATAAAAAGAATGTTTCAAATAAAATTTGTTTGTTAATAGAAAACAAAGAAAAAACGTGTATTAAACTTAAATCAAACAATTGGAACTCAAGATATTGTAAAATTAGTGCACAATGCAAATTGCAAAATGAAAAATAAGTATTTTTCGAAGCTTTATCGATCGCAACTCGGTTTATACGCATGCAAATGAACCTTGGAAGACCTCATTTTAAAGATTCATTAATAGGCTTCCAAATAGAGTTCGTTAAATTACTTGATCTTCATTTGTTTTAAAGTTATACCCATTTGCAGTAATAATTTTCTTAACAAAAATTGTACATTCATTTGTTTATAAGGGGTTCAAGCAAATTTAAGCTATAAACATTTATACTTTAATTAACAATAATGATAGAAGAACTCAAAAGTAACATTTTGAGCTTACGAAACTGTTTGAAAGTTAATTTTTGGCCAATATATCGATATTTTAATAGTGCGCTCTGAGGCGCAAGATCGGCTCACCGCGTAAAGGTTCACGCGCTAACTTCTCGATGCAAATTATAATTTGTATGTGTATATACGTTATCTTCATTTTTCATTTTTGAAGAACCTAATAAAATTTTATTCTATAATTCTTATAATTAAATCATCATATTGTAACCATCACCTTTCATTCTATTTACTTTGTCTTCGATCTTTTTTTTTTGTACTAAATAAGAAAAAAACATTAAAGACTAATATTTCAGAAACAGAACTAAAAAGTACGTTGATATTATTTATTAATACTATTTTTACAAACTTTTTGTTTCATGCACCAAAATCGAGATATACAGGAAATCTCAGCTTTTTTACATGTGTATAAGTTCTTAGAGCATTTTTTACAGTTACATGGTGGTACTAAGTCTGTTCTTGTACGCAGTAAAATTAAAACTTTCTATGGCTTCAGAGTTTAATTATCATAGATATCCAGTTGAATTGGGATACACAGCATCTCAATAAACATCATATTACAAATAAACCTTTTAATAATTAAATGCCCGTGGTAATGTTTGTTTAATAAATACGAGTAACCTAGTTTTGCATGCTAGTATTTGATACAAGGTCGAGTTGCAATAATATTCAGTGGGTGTTTATTAACAGTCAGCACTTTAAATCACGGTCACCTCGGCTTACCAAAACAGTAAATAAACAATAACCGACTTTAATTATATTTTTACGAGAACAGATAAATCAATTAGCAGTTGAGATTCGACGGGGTAACATCGATTTCAAGTAAATAATATACCACCAGTTATTTTCTGTGATATATTTAACGTGTAAATAAATGTCTTAACAACGAACTATATTTACTACATCAACCCTCATAGTCGGGGTAACCACCCCTCAGTATCCAGGGTGGCTCAGAAGGCGGGAGCCACCATATGGCGATCCAAGACCAGGCGAGAACTCAGAACTAGCAGTCTAGGACGAGTATAGAAATGGAGAAAAACGTCAATGTTCCGGCACCTCGACCACCCTAGACAACAGTGTGGTACCTACATGGAAAATAATGGAGACGTCAGGCTTGACGCGGAGCTGAATGGTATGGAATGGAGACGGAACTACCATATGGAACATCGTGGTACAATGCTATGGAACGTGCAGCGAGGACTTTTTGGTGATACGAACACAGAAGTAAAAGTGGTAAGTCCATATTATCTATTTTTATGGTATTTCCTGATTCGTATAAAGTATAAAGTAATATTAACGTAATTATCATTTAAGACGCACATTACCTTTTAAGTTTTACCTATTTTTACTTAATTATTCTATTTTAATTTCCTTATGATACCAATATTTATCAAAATATACAGAATTTTTTTTTTAACCCTGATATTAGTTATTATAGGACGTAATGATACATTTTATTTGATACTGATTTTTATATGATTTTTTATATATTTACCAACATATTTTATCTTTGCTGATTCTTATCCATTTATTATTTGACTACTGATTTTTATTACATTTGTATTGGCTAAGCAGTAGACCCCTTTTTAATGGTGATTTATATTGAGTGATATACTGATTTTTATGGCAATTTACTATATTTTTACTATTTTTGACATAATATTTTTCATATATATTTACTATACCTCGTAAGACTGTCAAATTTATGCGTTCGTTACGGGTACAGGAATAAGAAAATTATGAATAAATGAGTAGCAACAAAGTTACTTGGGAAGATTTCATCAAAATAGTTGAGGAGATTACGCAAGAAGAAACAAGACAAAGTAGAAGGGTCTTGAAGAAGAAAGTACCTAAATCTAAGGATATACAAGAAGAAGTAACGACACAGCTAATTAAATTGTATAACAAATTCACACATTTAACGAAGAAAAATTGGGAAGCGCTATCGGACAAACAAAGAGAAGCGTGCAACAAATATTTCGGAAAAATAAGAGACAAAGTTATACGCTCATTTCAAGCTGTAAACATAAGGACAGTAGTTCCAAGTTCAATACATCAACTAATCGACAAGGAAATAGAGGAAGAACAAAGCGACGAAGAAGTAGAAGAGGAAAAAAGTGACGAGGAGATAGAGGAAAAAATTGACGAGGAAATAAAAGAGGGAAAAAGCGACATAAAACCGTGACCCGTCAAAATAGCCCGGTCAAAACAGCCCCGTCAAAAAAGCCCCGTCAAAATAGCCCCAACACAAAATAGCCTCGACAAAATAGCCCGCAAACAAAATAGCCCCGACAAAATAGATCGCACACAAAATAGCCCCGGTCAAAACAGCCCCGACTAAAACAGCCTCTTATAAACAATTACATAATTATTTATATAAGGTGTCCAAAAACTTTTTTTAATTTAAATTATTTGACAAAAAGGAAGAATGTATTTCATTTATTTAATTTAATATGCATTTTACTGTTGCCCGAAAACAGAAAAAATGTTTATATCATAAATTAACATTGATTTTCATTTAACTTAAATGTTCAAACTTCCAAGAGGCAGGAAAGACAGGACTCGAGTTCTCTGAAAAGACAATTTTTATTTAATGTGGTTAAGATAAACATCTGAATAGAGGATAATTACTATTTCCGAAAAAATGTATTTTTAAGGAATTATTTCATGATGAATTCTGAAGGGAGCTTTTTTTCGGGGCTATTTTGTCGGGGCTATTTTGTCGGGGCTATTTTGTCGGCGGGCAATTATTCCGCGGCTATTTTGTCTGCAGGCTATTTTGTCGGAGCTATTTTGTGTGCGGGATATTATGTCGGGGCTATTTTGTCGGGGCTTTTTTGACGGGGCTATTTTGACGGGGTACCCATAAAACAAGAGATAAAAATATTAAACATGGCTCTGACAATCAACGAATTTTTGAATATTGCAAGCAAGGTATTGCCCAACGAGTTTGATGGAAGCGCAGGGAAATTACAACCATTTTTAGACGCATTAGAGTTACTTGGAAAAATAGCAGAAGGACATGAAGAAACAGCAATAACATTAATAAAAACAAGATTGACTAATAAGGCTAGAAATCTGATAACTACAGAGGATACGATCCCACTTATAGCAGCGGCACTGAAGAAAGAATTAAGAGGTGACAATCCGAAAACGATAATAGACAAGTTAACAAAGAAAAGGCAAGGAAAAAAAATGCAGCAGTGTACACATCCGAAGTAGAGGAATTAGCGGAACAGTTGAAAGTAGCATACATAGCGGAAGGAATGCCATTGGAGCAAGCGAAAAAATACACAACGGAAACAGTTGTAGCAACAATGAAGCGAAACGTTAATACGGATAGAGCAAAGTTAATACTGGAGGCAGGTAATTTCACAACACCGCAGGAAGTAGTATCTAAATTTTTATCGATTGATAAGACAGAGGAGAACACACAGGGAAGAGTGTTCAATTATAGGACGAATTATGAAAATAGGAGAGGACAACAGCAATACCGAAGAGGATACCACAACAAATACGACAGAGGAAGAAGAAATAACTTCGGACAACGGAACGAATAAGAAGAAACAGGAAACCAACGGAATTATTACAACAGAGGATATAGACAATTCAACAACCAAACGTAGAGAGGAAACCAGAGAGGAGGACGAAACAGAAACGTAAGGCTACTTGAGTTAGAAGACAGCCAAGAGGAAACAGAAAACCAGCAGTTGGGGTTTTGAATGAACGAAACAAGGAAAGTACACAGTCAGAAGTGGAATATAATATTTACAACTTCGACTTAAACCTAACGAATTTTGTACGAATGAAAACAGGAATCCTAGAAAACACAAATACCTTTATCATAGACACAGGAGCTGATATTTCAATACTGAAATGTTCACAAGATTTTATGAAGGAACATGTGAAACCAAACACAAAAGTGAAAATAAAAGGAGTAACTAAAGGAGAATTACAAACAATGGGAGAAGTTGAAACAACACTAGAAGTAAAAGGATCTCGATTTGAGCATATCTTTCAATTAGTGGAACCTAGCTTTCCTATTCCAACCGACGGAATCATTGGGAGAGACTTCATTTCAAATTTTCAATGCATACTAGACTATGCTAACCTTAAAATGCACATTAAAGAGGACAACGATTGTTACATTAGTACAAACATTTTGGATAATACAGATAATGACACGATAATAATACCGCCCAGATGTGAAATTTACAGAATCGTAAAAATTTTTCAAACGCTGAAGAACGACAGGATAGTGGAACAACAAGAAATACAACCAGGAATATTCATAGCGAGAGCAATTATTTCAAGTAATAATCCGTACATCAAAATTTTGAACACAACCTACGAAACAGTAAAAGTAGAGACAAACGAA
Organism: Diabrotica virgifera virgifera; assembly: GCF_917563875.1. Classification (NCBI taxonomy): domain Eukaryota; kingdom Metazoa; phylum Arthropoda; class Insecta; order Coleoptera; family Chrysomelidae; genus Diabrotica; species Diabrotica virgifera. The sequence continues at coordinate 199,244,525 of NC_065447.1, read as the reverse complement.
ATCAAAACATTAGACATTAAATTATTCAACATATATAGACTGATCAACGACAGCAAGGATAGGAAAAAGGAATTACGGGAATCATTGAAGTTAGACATTCCAGAATACATACGCGATAAGTTAGTATCTTTATGTGAAGATTATTCAGATATATTCGGCCTAAGGCACGACATGCTAACATGTAACAACTTCTACGAGCAGAAACTGAGAGTTAAAACCAAACTCCGGTATACATTAAAAACTATAGGACACCTCATGCACAAACAGAGGAATTAAACCGGCAGGTGCAAAAACTGAGAGACCAAGGAATAATAGAACCGTCTACATCAGAATACAACAGCCCAGTAGTACTGGTACCGAAAAAGGCGATAGATGGAAATAAAGCATGGAGATTATGAATAGATTTTAGACAACTGAACAAGAAAATAGTCACAGACAAATTTCCTTTACCAAGGATAGACTCGATACTAGATCAACTAGGAAGAGCGAAATGGTTTTCGGTTATAGACTTAATGTCAGGTTTTCACCAGATACCATTAGAAAAATCATCGAGAAAATACACATCGTTTAGCACAGAAAATGGAGCATTTCAATTTACCAGATTACCTTTTGGATTAAATGTAAGCCCAAATAGCTTTTCAAGGATGATGTCAATAGCATTTTCGGGATTAACACCAGACAAAGCATTTCTTTACATGGACGATATAGTAGTGATAGGAATATCTGAAAAACATCACCTAGACAACCTGAAAAATACATTTGAGACATGTCGAAAATTCAATTTGAAACTTAACCCAGGAAAATGTCAATTTTTTAGAAGAGAAGTAACATATTTAGGACATGATCTTTCTCAGGAAGGAGTATCACCAGACAAAGCAAAATATGCAACGATTGAACAATACCCGACACCTAAGACAGCGGAAGAAACAAAAAGATTCGTAGCATTTTGTAACTATTATAGACGTTTTATTCAAAATTTTGCTGAAATATGCAGACCACTCAACAGATTATCAAGAAAAGGAGTAGAATTTTTTTGGTCAGAAGAATGTGAAAAAGCATTCAATAAGCTTAAATCATCTCTGATGAAGCCACCGATCCTAAAATATCCAGATTTCAATAAACAATTCATCCTAACAACAGACGCATCCAACGAGAGTTGTTCAGCAATTTTAAGTCAAGATTATAACGGAATAGACCTACCTATAGCATACGCATCAAGAAGTTTTAATAAAGGAGAATGTAATAAACCTATAATCGTTAAGGAATTACTAGCGATTCATTGGGGAATTAATCATTTCAAATGTTATTTGTATGGAGCACCAACATTTTTAGTAAAAACGGATCATAAACCACTAACACATTTATTTGCAATGAAAGAACCAACTTCGAAACTTACAAGAATCAGATTAGAATTAAAGGAATACGATTTCGAAATAGAATACATAACAGGGGAAAATAACTATGCAGATAGTCTTTCAAGAATAACATTACATCAACTAAAGAACCTATACATAGACAATACCCATATATTAGCTATAACACGAGCTCATGCAAGAGAAAATAAGAAGGAAGCAAGGCAAACGAAGGCAGAAAGCGAACTCGCACTACAGCCAGAAGCCCACAAACAGACAGTAAGAAAGGTACTAAATAATTTAGAGGCGCATAGACTACCAATTTTGTCTTTTGGAGCAGAACTAATCTCACCAAGGCTGAGCATTAGGGTCAAAAACAAAATAAAGTGCAGCAAGAGCATAGCCACAGGATTCAATCATTTCGATTTAAACCAAATGTTGGCACAGCTTGATAAGCTGGCGGTAGAGAATGCAGTACATAAAGTAAAAATATACGTAAACGATATTATTTTTAAAGTGTGCACAATTGAGGAATTTATAAAACAAGGAAACAAAATATTAAAGAATGTTGAAATATACATATGTGAAGTACCAGAAACAATAGAAGAAGACAAAGAAAAACACAGGCTAATAGAAGAATATCACAATCATCCGATGTTTGGAGGACACGTAGGAAATAACAGACTCATAAAGAAGCTAAAAGCAAGATTTAGATGGAAAAATTTGGAAAAAGACGTAAGAAAATACGTTAAACAATGTCATAAATGTCAAATTAATAAACCGAAAAAAACACATGTCGAAGAATTCGTGATATCGGACACTTCTTCCAAACCATGGGACATAGTATATATAGATACGATAGGTCCATTCACTAAAAGTAACGAAGGTAATAGATACTGTATAACAATGTTATGTGAACTTACTAAATACGCGGTCAGCATACCCGTGTGCAATAAAGAAGCAGATACAATAGCCCGAGGAATTTTTGATCACTTCATACCAACATACGGACTCATGAAGCAAATAAGAACAGACCAAGGCACAGAATATAAAAATGAAGTAATGCAGGAATTAACAAAGCTATTAAAAATAGAGCACAACTTCTCAACGGCATACCATCCACAGTCCATTGGAAGTTGCGAAAAACTACACAGAACATTAAACGAGTACGTAAGAGCATTCATAGACGAAGACAGAGAAAATTGGGATGTGTGTTGCAGGATGTTCACATACTGCTACAATACAACCCCTAACGCGTACCATGGTTACACACCGTTTGAACTATTATATGGCAGGAAGGTTAACCTACCAGAAGACCTTACACAGGAGGTTCAACCATGTTACAATATAGATGCTTACTACAATGAATTACGTTACAAACTACAAAGCGCACACGAGAGAGCTAGAACCTTCTTACTAAAGCACAAAAAAGAGCGACAAGAAAAGAATAAGCTCAAAGCAACACCACAACAATTTAAAATAGGAGACCTAGTCCTGGTAAAAAGGGAAGATAATGGTAAGTTTGATAGTCTTTATGTAGGCCCTTTCACAATAACAGAGGTAAATAATGTTTTTTGATATACCTCGTATAAAATTGAAAAAAATTGATATCTTATGATCGCATCTTAGTTTTGCGACTATTCAGGCATTTTTATAAAGAATAAATTTTCTTCGTAAAGTTAATAATAACGAAGTTATCTTAAATAAAAATGATTTTAGGTATCCGCAATTTGAAGAAAATTTTCAAAATTTTCATTTTCAGTTAGAACAATGCAAATGCATATTATAACATAATTTTTAATTCCAAACAACTTTTCTTAATATTAATTTTCGTTATTGTGAAATATAAAGGCACTTTGTTATTGAGCGAAATTAATATTTTTTGACATATTATTAATAAAATTTTATATACGATGATTGCATCTTAGGTTTCAGACTACGTAGAGCACTTTATAAATAATAACTTTTTTTCGTAAAATTGATATTAAAAAAGTTTCCCCAAATGGTTTCAAGTTACTCAGACACACTGTATAATAGAAATGAAATAAATATAAATGAAAATATAATTTAATGTAATATAAATTATATACAGTCGGGAAAATGAAACAATACCCGTGATCGATCACATCAATCACTTATTTTGTATTTGCTGTCTTTTTCTATAACAAACGTTTGCTATTTATAGAAAAAACAGCAAATACAAAATAAGTGATTGATGTGATGGTTCATGGGTATTCTTTCATTTTTCCGACTGTATTTAATGTATAAAAACCGTAAGAACTAAGAAACAATCTACCATCTAGAAATATAGACGACGCAATAATAATCTCTCAAAATGAAGATGAAATTTGTATACACTGCACCAGTTTAATAATAACCGCCAGAAAATTTAACATATTAATTTCCTCAAAAACACAAGACAAAATGCATGGTCATAACGACCAATCTACTAATATAAGATGTAAATTAAAGCTGGAGGGTCAGACAATAGAATAATGGTAGGGGAGCAAAAAATGCTAAATTTGTAGTCACTCGAGTGTTATGGGGACCTATTGGGTTGTGATTATTAGGTCCTAATACCAAAAAAATTTTCCATTTTAGTGGTGACTCTCCATTTTTTAATTTAATTTTCCATTTACAACAATCGTTTTTTCGATTATAGCGCCATCTATCCATAATTTGAAAAAATTCCCCGAAAAAAATTTGCTTATTTTTACGTAAAGAATACAAATATTCAATAAAAATTTGGGTGTCCCATTTAAGATTTTAAAGTAACCCCTCACCCTACCACCGTGAGGGGTCGTATTTGGTAGGATTCGATAGATTTTTCAAACACATTTAGAAAGTGTGTTTTGCAGGTTTTCGATCTGATGTTCATTTTGCGATATATCGCAGGGTTTGTATTTAAAAGTTTAAATTTACCCCCACCCCTCTCGGTGGGGGGGGGGGGTCTTTTGGTTTTTGGATCTGACGTTCGTTTTGCGAAATATTCGCGTTTTTTGTGAAATTTTTGACTCACCGATTTCCTTACGTAAAGCCAATAATTGTGGCTAAATCGCATATTTTATAAACATAACACTTACATTAAATATGCCACAAGAAAACTGTATCAGAACGTTGCTAACTATAATATTATATAAACACACCCACATGCCGGACAGGTCAAAATCAATTAAAATACAATACTTCCTCGTGAATAGCATGCTGACAATAGTTTATGTTATGACGGAACGGGGCGGGCACGAGACGGGTACAACAAAATGATGGTCATCGACGGGGCTAGCACGGCCAGGCGACGGGGCCCGTCCCCGTTGTCGCTCCGACCCGTTGTACTATAAACTACACAATGTCTTTCATACAACCGTTTCGTACACGGCCCTTTCTAACATAAATCAGTCTTAAACCTTACCGCATCATTCGTTGGTGTTCAGCAATAAAAAGCTTCAACGTAACAATATCTGCAGTGCTACCTGTAGACATTGTTTGAGCCTCGGCCTTTGCTCTGTATTTCTCAAAGTTGTCAAGCATAAATCTCAGAATTCTTAACTGTCCCAGAATATAAGCCAGAGTACTGAAAAAGAAAAGGTCCATTGCGAAGGACATATGCCCACTTAACGTAAGACTGAATATCTCCCATCCAAATGCTATATTGAAGTATTTTTCTTCATCAAATGGGAACCAATAGCTTACTGGTAAAGATCTCTGGTTAACAGTTGTATTTGTATCTGGCAGAATTACAGTCTCTGTTGGAAAAATGTACGGTGCTAAGGTCATGTAGAAAAATACAACTGTAACAGTAAAGAGAAAGTACTTATTATTTTTATTGCATAACTAACTGTGCTGCAATCAATTATCTTATTGTACATGTTTCATTATTTATTGACGATATCCACTCCAGAATTGAACATGTGAAAATTATGCGTGGAGTGAAATCCTCCGAAGAGCATCTAAAGTTGTTCTCACTACGGAGAGCAATGGATTGTATCCTCTCTCCGACACTTGCTCCCTGGTATTTATATTCGTTAAATTCGTGAATTCTCGCATTTAAAATAATGTATTTATTTTACACAGCGATCGAAACTAAACTGCGCGTCATAGAAAACGGGCACCCTAAAAAATGGGTTATTTTTGATGTCGCGTATTTCCTTAACTTTTTGTCCGATTTAAGTGATTTTTTGAATATGTTATATACCCTATTCCACGAACATACGCCTGTTTCGGATTACTTCAACAACGAATATTTTACTGTGCAAAATAAGAAGAACGAAAGTAAATTGCAAATTACATTGTTGTTTATTGGAATAATTATTAGCGCCATTTACTTTCGTACTTCTTATGTTGCACAGTAAAATATTCGTTGTTGAAGTAATTCAAAACAGGCGTATGTTCGTGGAATGGCCCATAGCACTATTCTTTGTCAATATCCCTGTAATAATATTTTTGCTAAACAGGTAAATTTTCATTGTATACAGGGTGTACCAATCAAATTGTGTTTTTTTCTCAAATTTCGCAACACCCTGTGGAATATTCTAGCCTTTATAAAATACTAAAATTAAATCCCGACTATAGCCTCAGGTTTTCTTAACATTCTGTTTGTTTTGATTCATTCTCTTATGTTGGATAATACAAAAGTTATGTACTTTAATAACTAGTCATGTTCTTCATCAGTATAGGTTGTTTGTAAATAAGTGCGACAAACTTTAAGGGGCAATTCTGCATGAAAAATAGTGACCGTTTGCTTTATAAACTTATGTCCGCAAATGCTTCGTTTACGAGATACAGAATGTTGAATTTTTTTTACAAACTGACCATTTATTTCATTGTCCTAAAACCGGTTGAGACATGCAAATGAAATTTGGTAGGTTCTAAGAGATAGTTATTACGAATTTTTTGACTTGCAATCAAGAATTTTGTATTCACTATTGGCGTGCATACGGGTAATATGACCGATCATATTACCCGTATGCACGCCAATGGTAAATATAAAATTCTTAATTGTATGTCAAAAAATGTGCAATAACTACCTCTTAAAACCCACCAAATTTCATTTGCATATCTCAACCGGTTTTAAACCAATAATTAAATCGTTAGTTTGTCAGAAAAAATTCAACAGCCCGTATCTCGCAAACGAAGCATTTGCGGGCATACGACTATAAAGCAAATTGTCATTATTTTTTAATGCAGAACTACCCCTTAAAGTTTGTCGCACTTGTTTAGAAACACCCTGTACTGAAAAAGAACATGGCTAATTGTTAAAGTACCTAACTTTTGCATTATCCAACATAAGCGAATGAATCAAAAAACAAAATGTTAAGAAGACCTGAGGCTATAGTTGGGTTTTAATTTCAGTATTTTATAAATGCTAGAATATTCCACAGGGTGTTGCGAACTTTGAGAAAAAACTCAGTTTGATTCGTACACCCGGTATACAATGAAAATTTACTTGTTTAGCAAAAATATTATTACAGGGATATTGATAAAGAATAAGGCTATAAGATATTCTTAAAATCACTTAAATCGGACAACAGATTTAGGAGATACGCAACCTCAAAAATTACCCATTTTTAGGGTGCCCGTTTTCTATGACGCGCAGTGTATATTATCGATCACTATGTAAAATAAATACACTATTTTAAATGCGAGAATTCACGAATATAACCAATATAAATACCAGGGAGCAAGGGTCGGAGCGAGGATACAATCCATTGCTCTCCGTAGTGAACACAACTTTACGCATTAATGCATAGCTTGTCGCTTGTTGCTATATTGCCAGCAGTACTAACGCGCACGTATTTGATAGGTCAGATCTATTTATCTACATATAAGCGAAGTTCCTACACCCTCTGCCGCTTCTCGCATTTCGACTGCCATCATTTTCTGTTCATCCATTCGTCTTCTTTGATGGCTCTATTTTTCATGATGTGTCGTACATTTTTCTTCCCAGGCAACTGAAGGTCTTCCCCTTCTTCTTCTTTGGTGTGGTATGTAATTTAAAGCTTGCTTTTGCCATTTATCTTCCTTCATTCGTTTCACGTGACAATAACACACTAGTTGTCTACAGTATGTGTCCTCCTTCTAATATCTTCATTCCTGATGTGATATTTTTTAGATTTACCACACGCTCTCCTTAGATAATCCATTTCTACTATTTCTATTGGTTTTCTATATTTTTTCGTCATCTGCCAAACTTCTGCCCCGTAAGTCATAATAGGCTCTATAGTACATTATTTCACGGTTTTTGCTCTAAGTTTTAAAGAACCGCTTGGATTGACATGAAATTTGGCATACGCATAGCTAATATGTCAAATAAAAAGAGTGATATTGTGCCGATGTGTGCTTTTGCCCTGGGGGTGACTTTCATTTTCTCTTGTGTGAAAAAATATATGTCCAAAATATGTCCTGAAATGGATAAACTGACTAATTTTAAGTAACTTTTGTTCTATAGAGATTTTTCGCCAAGTCAACACTTTTCAAGCTATGTGTTTGCGAGTGAATATGTTCATTTTTCAACAAAATAACTACATTTTTAGACGGTTTTTCACAAATACCTCAAAAAGTAAGTATTTTGTCGAAAAAATCTTAGAAAAAATATAGCCTTAGCCTGTACAAAAATTAGAAAAATGGTGTACGCGTTAGGTCTATAGACCTCGTAGAACCAGAGTTATAGCCAATGAAAAATAGATTCATATTCACTAAATTTCAAATAGAATATTTCGAAGCGAAATATCCAAATAATTAAGCACTTTTTGGGGAAAACTCGTTATAACTTTTTTAAAGTGATTAAAAAAAGCTTTATTTCTGTTTTTATAAAAAGTTTCCAGCATTAAATTTAAGCAAGTTGCGCTCAAAATAAAGTTGGTCCCTTTTGTTTTGGCAAAAAAAAAATCGGGAAGACCACCCCCTGATTAGCAAGTTAAATGAAATTAATCGTTACCGGTCCACAAATTATTTTACTTATGTTGTGTTTATTATGATCTGTAAGTTTCATCGATTAAAGTGCTTATTTTTGAAAAAATTTGGTTTTAGAGTAAAATTTTTAAAATTTTAATTTTGAAAAATATGTTTCTTTCAAAATAAATTAAAAATTGTTAGAGATACCAAAAATCTCGAAAAACAAAAAGTCAGCCTTGCATTTCTGAATGTCATGTATTTTTTTTCTGTTAGACAAAAATTGATTAAGGTTTGGTGTTTCTAAATTTGCATACATTCGTGATCAGTGACTCGTTCAACCCCTATTAATTACAGCCCTTTCAAAAATAAGGACTTGGAACCGACGAAACTTACAGATCATATAAAAACAATACATACACGAGTCAAGAAACTTGTAAAGTCGTAACGATTAAGTTCATTTGAGATACTAATTAGGGAATGATTTTCCCGATTTTTTTACCAAAAAAAAATGGAGAACTTTATTTTGAGCGTAACTTGTTTACTTTTGATGCTATAAATTTTTTTTGTAAAACAAAAATGAAGATTTTTTAAACACTTTCAATAAGTTGTAATGCGTTTCCCCGAAATGTGCTTCATTTTTGGTTATTTCACGTTAAATTATTCTATTTGGAATATAACGAATATGAACCCATTTTTAATTAGCTACATATAAATCTGCTTCTGTTAGGTATAGAGACGTGATATATAAACCATTTTTTTTTTAATTTTTTTACAGGCTATATTTGTGCTAAGAACATTTTTTCGATAAATACTTATTATTTGACTTATTTGCGAAAAACCGTCTAAAAGCGTGGCTATTTTGTTGAAAAAATGAACATATTCACTGGCAAATAACTCGAAAAGTATTGACTTAGTGAAAAAACTCGATAGAACAAAAGTTACTTAAAATTAGTCAGTTTATACATTTCCGGACTTACTTTGGACGAATATTTTTTCACCCCCAAGAGGGGGTGAAATCCACCCCCGGGGCAAAAGCACATATCAGCACAATATCACTTGTTTCTTTGACTTGTTAGATATGTGTATGCCAAATTTCATGACAATCCAAGCGGTTCTTTAAAATTTAGAGGTTTTGCAATATTTTACCGTTAAAGAACGTACTACTACCAAGGTACAGTAGATTGTCAATTAACATGTTTTTGTGGTTCTAATTTGTAACTCTGGATCTTCTTCATCATCCCCTATTTTAAGATACTCTGTCTTTGACATATTCATATTGAGGCCCCATTTTTCATATTCTTTCTTTAGTTTTCTAAACATGTAGTCCAGGTCTTCCTCATCATTCGCTACGACTACCTGATCGTCTGCAAAAAACAAAGTTGTTAGACATTTACCACTGCCTATGTCTATTCCCATTCCGGATACTCCTCCACTGCTCTAGCGATGATTGAATAAATATTTTAAATAAAGTCGGAGACAGACAACATCCTTGTTTAAGCCCATTTGATATAGGGAATGATTCAGATATAAAGTTTCCGTCTTTAACGATACTTCTTGCATTTTTGTATATATTTGCGATAGCATCCACATACTCTCTACTGAGACCTACCTTCGTCAATGTTTGAAACAGTTTCTTCAAAGGTACCGTATCGCATGCCTTCTCCAAATCTACAAACAATAGGTGGGTAGATAGAATCCTTGCCTTCCGTTTTTCTATTACCTGCTGCAGAGCGAATAAATTATCAGTGCACGATCTCCCTGCACGAAATCCACTTTGTTCTTACATGTCTTCGTATTCTGATTCTATTATTTTTCTTATTATTCGACCGTACAACCTCCCTACTGAGCTGGTAACATTTATTCCTCTATAATTAGGGCATATGCGTTTATCCCCTTTCTTGCATACTGAATTGATGTATATAGGTCAGGTTAAAGTTAAATTTAAAATCGTCAGAACTTTGGTTCTAGAGCACCTAAAGTTTTGCTTGGATGTTAAAATGTAGGTTTTTTGTGTATTTTAATAATTCGTTGACTATAAATATTGGCAAATAATAAAAAAATGAGAGAAGTCGTTAATAACAACGTATGTTAGCTTACTTATGGAGCAAAAACCCCATTTTTAGGCGGTCAAAAAATATAGTTAAAAACTCGGGTCAACAAATACAACAATTAGAGATTGTTGCATACACATAGAACTACATTCACCTAAATTTTTAGACAATTTAATGTTCTCAGGCAAAAGCACTATCAATTGACAAATGACAAAAAGTGCGATATTCAAAAAACTTGCTAACTGGTTTTAAACAGCGGTAATTTTGAATATTCTATTAGGATTTTAATTTGCAACCATTCGTTTGTATTTAAAAACCAAAAAACAGTAAAATCCTTTATAAAAGGTATATCTTTAAAATTCCTAAAAAGGGCTAGATCACAGAACTAGTTTTCGATTGATTGACCAATCATCATCAGTGCTTACCTAAAATGAATATAACCTGATAAAATAATGCAAAGGTTTTAAAATTTTGACTACGGTTAAGAAAAGTTGTAGGTATACTCACGTGATCTAACATGCTAACCACCAAAATATAATATTACAAAAATATGTGGGTAAAAACTCTTTAAAAGTAATCCGACAAGGAAACATCGATTAAAAATGCGAACTTAAGCATGGATGTTTAAAATATTCCATTTAATACGCTCTAGGTACCGTCTGAGCTCTGATACGACGTGTTGATATGATGACAGTATGGTAGCAAGTGACAATGAAATGGGTGGGGACCAACGAACTGTCAACACTGATGGAATGGCCCCGTCCCATTCAAACAGTGAAGCGAGATTGCCTGCAACATACAAGAGAGAGGTCCTAGAGAGACAAAGAATTTGTCAGGTAAAATTTGCTACAACTACAGTAGCTGACTAGCACTGTCAATTTGTTTGTTTACGAAATATGGCGATTATCTTCCCTCGTTTACCTGAGTATCTCTATCTCATCCTGAAGTCATTAAATTCGATTCATGGCGATTCCATCAGTGTTGACAGTTCGTTGATGGGGACTCCTGAACGATGACATGACAGAGGTGACAGTTCCACAGGAAGTTGAAAAATTAACCTGTCATATTTTAAGACTATGGTGTACATCTTGTTAAAATAAGAAATTTAACAACACTTACTCCACTGTGATAAATAATCAATTAAAATAAAATAAACTGGATGTAGTAGTTATAAAAATGTATTCGCGGATATATCAATGGAGGTGGTTAGGCAAACCACATTACACAATTTTTTTCGAAAACTAAAGTCAATAATCAAATCTTACTCTCAGTAGATTTAGAAAAGCAATTTTGTATTGAATTAAAGTTATTGAATTTATTTAACTGTTCGAATTTGTGTAAGTTTAAAAAAGAGGTCACAGTAGGGGTCACTGGAGTGTAAAAATGTCTTAAATATTCTAGGGGATGTATCATTAACAAAACACAAGCTCAGACTTAGGCGACTAATTCCTAAGGATCCCTCAGGCTGCCCGGATCTCTAAGGGTTTAAAACCAAACCGTCATAAGATGAAGTTGACAGTAGGGGGAGGAGGGGATTGGTATGAGATGTCTATGAGGAAATTAATGAGAATGGAACATGAACGGGACCGAGAAAGAAAATAAGACATTTTGATTTGGTTTTAATATAGATGAGTGTTGTATGTTGGTAATGACAGATATAATTATGGGGGTGGGTTGTATCTAGATGAAAATTTATATAATGTGGATATGTGTGGATGATGATACCAGTAATATATATGTATGTTATGGATAGATGAAAATGGTTTGATGGATGCACATGAAAATAAGATTATTGTGGAATGTACCAAATCAATTATTATATGTGTGAATGTGAACATTTGAACGAAGCAGTAAAAGTTGGGTGGAAAGTAATATTGTAAATGTGTTAAGAAAACAGTTGTCATCTGCATAATATGCTACTAATACCAATACTAATGCAGATAATAGTTTTCTAAAAAATTGTTTTTTCAATATTTTATGAAATACAGCCCAATTATGAAAATCTTTGAAAAACAGAGGTACTTTAGGAATGTAAACTTTTTTTATTTGGTAATAGACACTTTCATATATCTACTTCCAAGTGCATCCTGGACTTTTTTTGGCCTAGGTGGTCTTTAATCAGGTTATATTGGTTATTGCAAAAATTAATGGCTTGAGAATTCAACTACCCACAATATAATAATAATAATATTATAATAATTTATTATCTTACCTCCCATTTGAAAAAGTATGTAATACCAATCCAACTTACGATTGTTTTTGATATTTGTATTCATTAGATCTATTATTTCTTGATCTTGAGAATTGTATATCTGTTCTTCCCTCTTCATTATTTGACGTAAAAGCTCAATAGTGCTTTCTCTCCACAAATAAAATATTCTTGCGATGAAGATAGTGAAACGACAGCAACACATGATTGACTGAGTGCAAAGTTGCATATCAAAAGCATACATAATATTGTCGTAGATAGCCCTCCAAGCAGATAGCACGTACAAAAAACATATAATGAATGTTATCCATGAATATATGTAGTACCATATGTTCACTTTACGCTTGTCATTGCGATTATAAACCATTGGCCATAGGCCACAAAATACAGTACACTGGATAACTACTTTTAAGTGAGCTATATGAGGAACCTGAAAGAAATTATACAATTCGTTTAATATAAATTTAACAAAATACTAACGCTATCAGTACAACATTCAGTTAACTTGTAAACGTGAACACAAAATTATATCTGACCGTAGGTTTCTAATACACATAGTTTCAAAAGTTGTGCATCACCCAAAATTATCAGTAGTAATTGCACAAGAGCTCTAAAATTATCGAATTTTTTCCATGTGACACTTTGACAGTTTTAATTTCACGACCCGAAGGGGGGTGAAATTATGTTAAATAAAAGTGGCACGATGGAGGCAGTTAATAATGCTTAGCTTAAAAAAGTCATACAGGCACCCTAACCAAGAAGATTATGATGTTATTTATATAATAGTAAAAAAATAAGTCTATTGTAAGTATATTCCTGAAAATGCTTATTACTATGTACTTAGCAATGAACACTTTGCCCCAAACGGTTTGCTTCTTTATTGTGTGCAAACCCTTCTGAGAAAAGATTATGGTGTTAATTAACAGCATAAGTAGACCGCAAGCTATAGCAAACACGCAACAGTAGACCGCATACTACAGTAGCACAAAACCAAAAAGGTTTATGTTATATGCAAAAGGTCTATTAAATATTGTGATAAGGATAAAAATGTCTCTACTTACTTCCATCTTTCAATGCACATGAACATACTTTAATGATAATATGTATAGAGGGTACAGTTTTTATAGGACGATACTAACTCATGTTAATAAATAAGTACAATTACCAACGAACTTTTCCATATAAATAATATATTTTTAAAAGTATGCACTACAAGTCTAATTTAAAGAATTGATTTTTTTTATTTTAAAACGTTTAAAAAGAACAGAATAAATTTAATACTGACTATCTACTAAGATTTTAATTTGCCGCCATTTCTGCGGTAAAGTGTTATCAACAACAAAACAAAAACAGTTTGACATATAACAGTTTATGGTTAGCAGAAATGTAGGGTTTCACGTGAGAACAATGAGTTTTGTCAGAACGTGAGAACAAGATCTTTACAGCGTATACTGTATACTCACTAATGATCTACGTCTCCTTGCTTACAAAATCCAATTGATACAAGAACTAAAGGGTAATGACCATGCACAGCGAAGAGGATGCCCGTTGGATGGATGTTCGTTGAACACCAACAATTAAATGCTGATTTTTCGAGAAAAATCATCCTAAGCTGAAGCCCATTGCCCATATATGACTCTCGGAAAAATAATATATCCACATCATTTGTGTATATATATCACAAAAAAAAATAAAAATTTACAAAAAAAAATGAACAACAAAAACAGAGTATTATTTAGATAATAATTGTAGATAATAATGTTAGTTTGTTATGTATTTAGAGTTAGAAATACAGAAAAAATTCCTCTGATTGAAAAATCAAATTTGTTTGTTTTTAAAATAACAAAATGTGTGGCTAATTGGCTCGGCCAAGGCCATCAAATTCACTCAAAAAAAAACATCATTTGAAAATGAGACTGGTCAAGAAGTGGCTACCATTGGTGCTCGAGACAGCCCCATATGCCATGCATCCCGTGAAACAATTGAATTACTGCATGAGACATTTTCCGGACGCGTAACCTCTAGATACGATGATCAGAACTGGCATCCTAGATCATGTGATTTGAGACCATTAGATTTATTTTTATGAGTGTATTTGAAACCAAAGTCTATAGCAAGAAGCCGCCCGTATATTGAAGAAGGAAACTCATTGCTGCGTCAACGAATTTCAGCCACATTTAGGCGAAACAAATTATAGACAAAACAGTGCGTATAAGCCAACAAAGCCTTGTAGGTTATTTTCCTAATGTGCAATTGTATACCTAACCCTATCTTACGTACTTTATGATTAAATCAAAAAAATTGCGATTTAGAGAAAAATAACTGTCTTTTCTTCTTCTTATGGTGCCGGGCGTTGCCCAATTATCTTAACGTAATATTTGATCATTTTTAAATTAATGGTTTGTACATACTATGTTAATTATTTTTTAATATTGACTGCTTTATGGCGGCCGCGATTATACTCTAAACCTAACAATCAGTTAGGGAATAGAGACTCATATGTGTTAAGTGCCAATATCAGCCTAAGTACTGTCGCTTGTGCTTGTCTTAACTTTAATATCTATAATCAAGTATATTCAAATGGGAAATAAGCCACAATTTTACCTAAAAATGATTTTATTAACGTTTCGACGCCCAAGTCGGGTGTCGTTGTCAAAATATCCGACTTGGGCGTCGAAACGTTAATAAAATCATTTTTAGGTAAAATTGTGGCTTATTTCCCATTTGAATATACTTGATTATAAAAATGCCACAAGAAAATAGCTTCAGAACAACTTTAATATCTATGTAATTTGAGCGATCGATCAATAACTTTTACGAACAACAACAGCTAATTTTGTCAATTTTTTATTAATAGTCTAGTAAAATAAGATTACACTACATGTAAATCAAAATGTAAATTCGTACAGGTTTGAAAAAAGTTTATATCAAAGTTTAGGTGAGTATAAAAGATATTTTCAAGAAAGTATCCAAATCGTATAAGGGGATCATTGTTTAAATATTTAAAAGTGTCATTTTTGCACAATATTTACTTTTTTAACTGCTGAGGTAATTTATATTTTAATGGAGGTATTTAGGTTTTTTTTTCTTCAAAGCTGAAAGACAAATCTTTTACCTAAGACTTGTGGAGCCATATTTTATTGAAGTGATTTTGGTTAAATCTTAATATTTTAAGGTCTAAAATCGACAACTCAGAGATTGTACATTCTTAATGAAACCCCCTCTATAAGCAAAACTATATCTTTTACTATAAGGGAAAAAAAGATGAAAAAACGAAAAAAAAAATTTGTTAATTAGTGAAAAATTCCCAGGAACCCGATTATCGGAACAGCAGTTCAAAATGTTTAATCCTCGCGACGTTATTAAAAAAACAAATTATAAACAAATTAGAACAATTTTCAAATGTCACTTTAAAAGGGAGTTAAATTGAAATTTGAATTTGTCAATACATTTATCAAAATCAAACATAAAAATAAAAGTAATGAGATTTTAAACAGGTTTATATTCTTTTGGTAACAACCGCTTTTTGCAATTTAAAATATAGTAACAATTATATAAACAACAAATTAGATAAACAAATTAAATATCTCATAAATTATTAAATATTTTTTAACCAATTTTTTTTGCTTAATACTGGTAACATAGCGCAAATTCTCCTATTAAATAAAATAAGTTTATAGTGTTTATTTAAAACGCAAAAATATTTTTTTGCAAATTTGATTTTTAAATTTTATATATAAATATTTAAATAAATAGGGGGTTCAATTTAATTTATTAAGTCTTAGGTGAAAGATTTGGATTTTTTCTACAAAACTGAAGAACAAAGACCTTCATTAAAATGTAAATGACCTGAGTAATTAAAAAAGTAAATATTGTTAAAAAATGACGGCTTTTTAATTATTTAAATAATGATCCCCTCATATGATTTGGATACTTTTTTGAAAATATCTATTGTATTCACCTAAACTTGGATATAAAATTTATTCCAACCTGTACGGAATTACATTTTGATTCTTTTTTTATTTTATTATAGGTCTGGATCCCGCGTATGAAAAAAAAGTTGATTAATAGCAAGCTGAAAATTTGGGGAACAGGGGAAGTTTTAATTGTGGAACAGGTTAAAAATTTGGAACGGCCAGACCACGAAAACGTCACTTGTATTTTGTCCGACAGAACAGACTTAAACTCTCCGAACAGATTAAACCTTCATGCAAAAATTAGACTAATATTTATCACTAAATGGGCGTTTTAATGAGTGGAACATGTAGAACATGTCAAATGACAGGAATTATGATAGGTGATAAATAGCAGTCTGATTTTTGCATGAGAGTTTAATCTCTGTTCGGAGAGTTTAAGTCTATTTTGTCGGACAAAATAAATGTGCCGTTTTCGTGGTCTGGCCGTTCCAAATTTTTAACCTGTTCCACAATTAAAACTGCCCCTGTTCCAGTGTTGCCATATATCAAAGTTTATCCGAATAGACACCCTTAAGCTATTAACAAATTTTAAGCTTGCTATTAATCAACTTTTTTTTTATACGCTGGATCCAGACCTATTAAGTTATAATTCTACTGATAGATTTATAGTGTATATATGTGGAAACTAATTGAAACATAACATTGTGTACATGTATTTATAAATAAATATTTTGAATCAGACGTTTGTCTTTTGCGGAATGCAAAAGCTCGCCAGTATTATTTACGCCTGTCTAGTTCTTTATATTATTTTGTGGCCGACTACTCTCTTGCCCTCAATTTTTCCTTGGATGATTAGTTGAGGGATTGCGTATTTTTCCTTCTCAGGATTGAGTAGAAGTCGAGGAATTCTCTCTGATTATTTGTTCTTCTTAAGACTTCCTCGTTCCTCACTCTATTTGTCAATGGTATGCGGAACATTCTTCGCAAGTTTCACATTTGAAAGGCCTCCAACTTATTAATGGAAGATATATTTTGAACGCCCATGTGTCCATGTCGTATAACAATGTGGACCATACATAGCATTTAACCATTCTGTAACAGTGATTGAACTAAAGATTTTGGTTACAAAATAGCGGTTTAAATTTAATAAATTTTAAATTTAAATACTTGCTTTATTTATTTCAAGCAATAAAGCACCGAACCTCCAAAAAAAAAGGACAAGACGGATCTTAATAATTCTTTTTGCATTCGATTCGTGAATGCGCCAGGAAACTTTGTGAACCAGAGCCATGATATAATATTAAAAAACGGCATACAAAAAATGCATTCTTAAAGTGCATCTCAAACAAACAAAAAAAAAATTAGAACTCGTCAATTATCGGCGGACATGAGTTCAATTTTGTTACTTGGGGGGTTTTTGGGGTCGCTGAAAACGACTATGACGTCAATTGTGAACTCCGGAGTACCTGGTACCCAGGGTAACACTCTACTATGAACCTCGTCTTGTGGAGTTTTCGGCAAATTCATTAAAAATTAGTCAAAAATCATTACTCGGGGGGTTTTGGGGCCGCTAACGACAAATATGACATAGGAAGTAATTTCCGGAGTACCTGGTGCACAGGGTACCTACTGTTTACTTCGTCTTGTGGAGTTTTCGGCAAAAAATTTATTAAAAAATTAGTCAAAAATAATTACTCGGGTATTTTTGGGGTCGCTAACGACGAATATGACATCGGAAGCGATCTCCGGAATACCTGGTGCCCGGGGTGCCTACTTCTTATGGAGTTTTCGGCAAATTCCTTAAAAAAATAGCCAAAAATCATTACTCAGTTTTTTTTGGGTCGCTGACGACGAATATGACATCAAAAGTGCTCTACGGAGTACTTATTACCCAGGGTACCTACTGTTTACCTTGTTTTCTGGGTTTTTGTCAAAATCATTAAAAACTAGTTAAAACTTATTACTTAGGGGTTTTGGGGTCTCTGACGACGAATATGACATCGGAATTGATCTCCGGTGTACCTGCTGCTCAGGGTACCTACTGTTTATCTCGTAACTAATGATGTTTGATTAATTTTTTAATGAATTTTCCGAAAACTCAAGAAAACGAGGTAAACAGTAGGTACCATGGGTACCAGGTAATCCGTAGATCACTTCCGATGTCATAGTCGTCGCCAGCGACCCAAAATCTCCCCAAATAATGATATTTGGCTAACTTTTTTATAAATTTGCCGAAAACTCCACAGAAGTAGGTACCCTGGGCACCAGGTATTCCGGAGATCGCTTCCGATATCATATTCGTCGTTAGCGGCCCCAAAAATCCCCGAGTAATTATTTTTGACAAATTTTTTAATATATTTTTTGACGAACACTCCACAAGAGAGCTAAACAGTGTGTACCCTGGGCACCAAGTACTCCGAAAATCACTTCCGATGTCATATTCGTCGTTAGCGGTCCCAAAAACCCCCCGAGTAATGATTTTTGACTAATTTTTTAATGAATTTTAATGACGAGGTAAACAGTAGGTATCCTTGGCAACAGGTACTCCGGAGATTACTTTTGACGTCATATTCGTTTTCAGCGACCCCAAAAACCTCCGAGTAACAAAATTGAACTCATTTGCGACGATAATTGACGAGTTCTGAATTTTTTTATTGTCTGTTGGAGGTGCACTTTAAGAATGCATTTTTTGTATGCAATTTTTCAATATTATATCATGGCTTCAGTTCACAAAGTTTCCTGGCGCATTCACGAATCGAATGCAAAAAAAAAATATTAAGATTCGTCTTGTCCTTTTTTTTTCGGAGGTAAGGCCGATTTTAGTGCTTTATTGCTTCCTCTTATGTTCGGTGCGGCATTTTATTTTGTATTGAGGATACCATTGGTCCTTTGCCATTATTCCTAAGTAGTTACGTGTTTTTATTTGCTCGATTATCTACTTGGAGTTGTACTCTGAAAAGTGCGCCCTTTCTTATTGTCATACATTTAGCTTTTCCAGTATTTATCTTCAAGCCATATGTTTTTCAAGCTGTATTTATTTTGTTTAGCATCAACTGCGTATCATGTTGGTTATCTGTGATTATGGCGGTGTTGTCGGCGTAGCGAATGTTATTCATCGGGTACCCGTTAACCTTTATACCACAGTCAGTGCCTTCAAGTGTCTCTGCAAAAACATTCTTCACATAGAGGTTGAACAGCACAGGAGACAAAACACACTCCTGTTGCACCCCTCTTAAAATTTTCAATTCCTCTGTGTTAGTTGTTCTCTGTGTGTTTGTTTAGCTTCACTCGACCTTTTTGATTGAAATAGAGACTCTCGATAGCTCTTATGTCTTTCTCATAAATATTACCATTGTGCAGCATTTTTATCAATGCATTGTGTTTTACGGTGTCAAACGCTTTTTCATAGTAGAGAAATGTGATGATTATATCCTTTCGTTTGTCCATGCAGTGTTTTGTATTAAATTCAAATCTTTCGTAAATTGTGGGACACCTTTTATTTGGCCGTCATCACCATCATCACTATTAATTTTATTTAAAAAGAATATGTTCAGTAGTATATTTGTATAAAGATACCAGATACGTAACGTAACTGCAGAAGCTTTTTAAACTCTTTTTCAAACAGTATATATTTAAATTAAATAATAACATTCTAACCAACTGTAGTGCATCAATTTAGAAAACTAGATTAAAGTAAAAGTTTTTTATTGCAGTATATTATTTAAAAATTTATACCTGATACAAGGTCACTTTGTGTTTCTGATTATTATGAGAGGCGTTACTAGTATTGAAATTCATTATTTAGACCAGTCGGGATAGCATTTGCCCATGCTAGGCGAGTTTCCCAAAATTTAATTATTCTAATCTTTAGGGGAGGTCAATAGTAGTGTAAGTTTATAATCGCGAATGAATTCCGCCGTTGCGTCTGACGCCATCTTGATTTTAAAGGAGAACCATTTTTGGTTAATATGTTCGCCATTTTAAACTTTTCGACAAAAAGCATAAGAACTAAAATTGTTGAAAATACGATCTTCTATAATTTCTTTTTTCCAAATTTTTCCGTGGGGTCGCTATTTCTCGAGTTAGGGGGAAAATAGTGAGAGTTAGATCATAATTATTGAATTATTTCGTTTATTATTAGTTTGACGACAAAAATGTCATCATCATCAATGGCGCTACAACTTTTCGTGAGTCTTTGCCGCGTTTACGATTGTCTTCCGTGTTTGTCGGTCCTGTGCCACAATTCCCATTGTCTCACTCCCATTTTCTCTAGATCTTCTGTGACTGCATCTTTCTACCTTTTTCTAGGCCGCCCTACGGACCTTCTTCCATCTGGCCTTTCCCAGAACACATTGTTTAGAAGGCGATTGTCGTTACTGTGTATCACATGCCCTGCCCATCTGAGTCTATTGGCCTTTATATATCTGACTAGATTTTCTTTTCCGAATAGAGACTCTAGCTCGTTATTGTATCTGCCCCTTCTCTAACATTTACTTCTCTAATGACATATTTACTTCTCTAACGACAAAAATGTACCTACACAAAAATTGAGAGAACTAAATTTTAAACAATTATTGTAACCTCATTTTGTTGCCAGGTATAATCAATATTAAAGGTAGTACTTATGCGGTAAAAGCGCGAGCTTATGACCTAATTGAGATATTGAGTAAAAACCGCAACTTGGTTTTCCTTTAAAATCAAGATAGCGGCTAACGCAACGACGGCATTCAGTAGCGATTTTAAATGTACATTAGTACTGACCCCTTCTAAAGGATAGAATAATAAAATTTCGGGCAGCTCGCCTTTTTTCATCTAACTGATTTAGAATTCTTTACTAACCCGACTGGACTATTTCATTGCAAGTACTCTCATACTTTTAGCATAGTGATTAAAAAACGTGTCGAAATCATAACCTATGAAAACAGTTTTACTTGGCCACCACCGAACTTTTAGGGCAGCAGGCAATAAGTAATATGAGTCATGTAGTCATGTAGTTCTACTCCTATCAGAGATTGGAAATCATCGAGGCTATCTTGACCTTGTTTACAGCTGTCTTAAAGGGTTAATTAGTGGTGCAGCCAAACCACTCTCTCAAATTCCGCAATCATGATATTCTTCTACGGCCTGGATTAAGTTTTCCTTCTATTTTTCCATCTAACCGCAATGGATAGGCAGCATAAAAAGAAGAAGTCTAGGGTAGCTCTGAACAAAATTTTTTTGTGTTGATTTTTAATACACACTGCACTCTAGAACAATCGATAACAGTAACTACAAATACAAAAATAAATTTCCAATTTTAATATTGTTCAAAATTTTATTAACAAAAGATAAAATGATCGGATACATGAACAAACTCGGAATAACAAAAGGCATTGAAAATAGTAAAATTTCAGTTTTTATTTAAAAATGGTACAAAATAAACGTAGATGGATTATTATTTTAGAATTTTATCATAATTTAAAAAACGGACACGGACTATCAGTCTCATTTATATCAAACATTAAAAATAATGCAAAATTTTGACTTTTAGTAGAAAATGAAAAAAATCATGTAGTGTAAGATTTAGTAATTTTGGAGCCCACAATATCTCGTCTGCCAATCCACATCTTATGAAATTATCTGTTTAAAAAATTACGAACAGGAAGTGCAAAATTTCACCGGCTTGCTAAAATCATAGGTATGTTTTTGGTTGGCATATTGTGATCATATTTATTTGGAAAAATGTCCGTAAGGACCACCGTTATAAGTTCTTCTTTTAATAATTATTAAATTGATGGATTCGACCTTTAATTGATTGAAGTTCATCTGAAAACGTTTGTTGTCTATACTTCCACAAAATTTATTACAACTAAGTGACTACAGCTGTTTCGGCAGAGTGCTTTTCTCAAGTGATATAGTTTACAATGTGTTTGCCTTTTAAAGTCTTTAACTGAACAGATTGAGGAGTGGGGAGCTGTTTGTCTCGAGTTAGTCATCTCGAGTTGCACAAGTTTGACTTGAATGTTTGAACTTGACTTGAGTTTGACTTAATTTTAAGTCAAACTCAAGTCAATCCTTGAGACAAATAATTCAAGTCAAGTCAAACTGGTCAATCGTACAGGTTTGAAAATTCAAACAGATTGTCAGACTAGTTTGAAAAAGTTTGAAAAATAATTTATTTCGTAGAGATATACTTTTTTGTTGAGATAGACATGTTAGTTGCAATTTAAGATAAGGAAAATAATACAATGAGTTCCATATAAAAGTAACTTGAGATAGGAAGCGACTATAGTCAAAACAGGGTAAAAAATTTGTTAAAAATGATTGTTGTATGATCAGAATTTCTTGCAAATTTCGTTTTATCGATATCACTGTTTTATATTTTTATTTGAGTGTTATTAGCAGATTAAAACAAAGAATCCGTTGAATGGTTTTTTTTTTATCATAACAAGTGTAATTTAGTCTACTTTAACAAAAATTTATGACGAAATAACAAAATATAATATTTTTAATAGAGTAGGTTTAATGCATTTTTTGCGACTCTTTTACATTTCGTTTTAAACAATTAGTTCACTATTTGTCATTTTATAACGCTGTTCTTTATTTTTACATATTATGCACTTTGCAATTTTCATTGTTTTGAAATCACCGGCCGAAACATGAAATAAATCAGTATATTTATTTTTCTTAATTATTAATACTGCTTCGACTACATATTGTTTCTCTTAATTGTTGCTGTGGGAATACCTTCAAAATCAGACTCAATTTGTTCTGGTACTTATTCTGAGCCGAAAAATATCCAGGTTCAGATATTATCTCACAAAGCACACACTTCAAAACGAACGTAATAAACAAGCCAAACATAGACGTCTAAATATGAACAATATTTTTTTTTGACAAATTTCAATAAACGTAGAAATGTATTAGCTGATATGATATTTAAACCACAGACAGACAAATAAAACCCAATAAACCCGCTATTTAGGATAATTAAGGAAACTTAATGCATCTACATTAATTTATTTAAAATTTAAACCCAAACATAACATTATTTTTTGTAGCCTGTATTTATCCGAAAAAAATATAAAACCAATAACCCTATTGTTGTTCTGAAGCTATTTTCTTGTGGCATTTTTATAATCAAGTATATTCAAATGGGAAATAAGCCACAATTTTACCTAAAAATGATTTTATTAACGTTTCGACGCCCAAGTCGGGTGTCGTTGTCAAAATACAAAATAATACTAAATAAACAAAAATGTTGTTGCTTAGTAAAAAATTCTTCTAACAATTTATTTAATCTGACTCATTTATATCGGCAATTCAGACACGTATTATACATTTTAAAGTAGACGACTTTAAAATGATATTGCCAATATTGATGAGTTAATAAAATCATTTTTAGGTAAAATTGTGGCTTATTTCCCATTTGAATACACTTGACAATAACCCTATGGTCAATTTTGAATTTTATGAAACACTTTTGTATTGTCGTGTTTTCCAGGGAATTGCAGGTTGGTACCAGATGTTGTTTTCGATGAGATAAAAAATGCCTCTGTTAATAAAAGAAAGTCATAAAAACTCCAAAAGATTATTTTGAATTGTCAATTGACAAACCAAATACATAGTATTTTTTGCAACCATTAAGGGCATGGGCGTAACATGTCCCCTGTCAAAATATTCAATGTGTTAAATGTATTTATTTTTTTCGAATCCTGAGAAAACTAATAAATATTTTTGAAAAATTTAAACGCATCAAGAAAGGTTACATTATATCTGAGGGCCGAAAATCCCTGAAAACTTCTATAATGTTTATTTTAATAAGTTACAGAGTGAAAATTAAAGGGAAAATTTAGTGTGATTTTTAATTGAAATATTTCATTCAAAAGAAACTTAGATATTATTTATTCTAAGGGACTTTTGACCCTCCGTAATAACGTAATCTTTCATTCTGCGTTTAAAGTTTTCAAAAAGTGCAGGATTCCAAAAAATGAATATCTACATTTAAAACAACTTGAAAATTTTGACAGGCGACATTTTTCACCTTTCCCCTTAACGAGAACTCGGAGTAACAAAGTGCTTTATTCCTGTTAGAAAGTCAAACTATCCGTGTAAGATTCATTTCTTCATATTACAAGTTCTTCTTCTTAACTCAGGCGAGACTCGTTAGTCTCTGGCACTTGGTCATAAGACCTCTGTACCAAAATATTACAAGTTATAAGACTCCCGTTTAGTAATTCCTAAGTTCTTTGTATCTCGAATGTACTAATCTGGTTACTGGTTAGTTTTTTTTTAAGTGAAACTTTTTATTAAATATAATATATTAGTATTAGATTATAAACCTGGTACATTACAGGTCAAATCACTCAGACAAAAATTTTTGGATCTCAGATTTGTCTGAAACTTAGTGTATAGCTTCTGCTTAATTCTTCTTTTTTCTTTCTCAAAATACCATTTTAAGCGATTTTACAGTGATTTGGTATTTATTTAAACAAATTTTCATTTTTTATCGTAAAATATCAATAGAAAAAATAATGTTTTATTAGTAGGGACTCAAAAATTCATTATAACGCATTATTACAAGTTATTTTAATTAAAAACAAGTTTTTGATCCAATTTTTGACGGCACAAAAAAAAAATAAATTATGGGAAATCATATTTTCAACAATTTCAGTCCTTACTCTTTTTGCCGAAAAGTTAAAAATGGCGAAGATATTGAGCAAAAACGGTTCTCCTTTAAAATCAAGATGGCGGCTAACCTAACGGCGGAATTCATTCGCGAATTTAAATTTACACTTCTATTGACCCCCTAAAGATTAGAAAAATAGAATCTTACTAGGGTAGCTCCGCATGCAAGATCAAAATGCTAACCCGACTGGACTATATATAATTTTGACTCTGATATTATTGCATTGTAACTTTCCTTGTATTGTAAAACTATATAAATTCTTCGAACCATAAAGTCCTGTGTTTTGGCTATGTGTGGGCAAATTTTCAGCCAAATCGAAGAACTTATATTTTGGGAATGGAGGAACATGTAAAAAACAGTATTTTAACGTTTTCTACACTAAAATTTGATAAAAAACTTGTTTTAAATAAAAAAACTTGTTATAATGCCTAATGTGAACATTTTTAAGTCGCTTCTATTAAAAAATTGTTTTTAGATTGATATATTACGATAAAAAAATGCAAATTTGTTTAAATAAACACCAAATCACTGAAAAATCGCTTAAAATGATATTTTGAGAAAAAAAAAAAAAAAGAAGAAGAAAACGGTTCGACCATCAATGTCTTATTTTTACCCCCATCACCAAAGGCAAATTTCTAGATCCGTCATTGGCGGAGCAGCAGAGAGAATTGGAAATAAACACGTTGCCTAATATGATATTCAAACTTCAAACTGTTTGAAGAAGTTTGATATCAAGTCAAACCTAAAGATAACGAAATCAAGTCAAGTCAAGCTTTTTTACAAAAAAAGTTTGGTTTTCAAGTCAAGTCAAGTTTGCTGAATAAAATCAAACTAGTTTGACTTGATGCATCTCTATTCAGAATTATATCTGTATTTTTCAATTTATTAATTTCCATAGATTCTAAAAAAGATAGCTTAAGGCCTTTATTTTGGATATGCAGAATTTGAAACTCTTCATTGAAAGAATGATTATGATCTAGAAGGTGAAGTGGGTATGTAGAAGTGTCTGTTTTTCTATTGTTGAAAGCCCTTTTGTGTTCTGCTATCCGTTTGTCAAAGGTTCTGTCAGTTTGACCGATGTAAGTTTTCGGACAGTCACCACAAGTTAGTTTGTACACACCACTCTGTAGTTGCTTTCTCTTTCCGCTTTTATTCTTCTTAATATATTTACTTAAGTTGTTGTTAGTTCTGAAGGCTGGTGTTATTCCTTTCTTTTTTATGTATCTGGCTATTTTTGTTGTTATCTTGCCAGTATACGTGAGAGAGCAGAAGGTACTGGGTTCTTTCTGTGGTGGTGGATACACTAATTTCAGGGCTTTCTTATGGAGTTTTTGGCTTAAAATTGTGTTAACTGTTTGTTCGTTGTAACCATTGTTTACTGCTATTTGCTTAATGATGTTTAGTTCTATCTCGAAGTTATTTTTTGTCATGGGAATTTCTGTCAGTCTGTGTATGTACTACTTTTTACTACTTTGTAGAGGCAATGACATCTGGAATCAGATCTTTGCGAATGGGCATCCTTTGCCAAAATCAAAGCTGCTATGCAACACGGAATTTCTGTTTCTACGTTAACGGAGGATTAATTCCGGACAAAAAGAGAAAGAAGCCGATTTTAAACCGTACTCTAGACTATTTCACTTTACCTAACCAAGCGGGACAAAGTGAAAAAGACAATGCCTGACAAACCAACGCATAACAAAAAATTTACTGACTTAATTTAATTTATATTTCGACATAATGATCTTAAACTTTACTGTAATAAGATATGTTTTTTACAAAATTTCATTTCTAAAATTGTAAAATTTATTTAATTTCAAAATTTAGCTATTCCACTTTACCCTACTCTCCCCTACTCACCATTGCGATCTCAAGAATTGTCTGCTTTTTAACAATATGGATTAGAGATTGATGTGCAAAAATAAAGGCTCATAGAAGGTTAATCATATTAACGGTTTATTAGTTTCAGTGTAAACACCTGTTATTCTGGTCTCTGTTAGCTGCTACAAGCAACTCATCTAAAATGCCTTCTCTGAAAATTAGTTTCAGTACAACACTGCGATTGCACATGATAATTAGAGTTATACAGTGTATATTGTCATTTATATCAAAAGATAAAAATTCCACAATTTATTGATGAAAGAAGTAACTGCTTTTGGTACTGTTATTGGTAAAACATTTCACTCTATTAATGACTCAAATTTGCTTTCGTATCTTTCATTTTACTACAAAAAATTTATGATGGATTTTGTTAAACCATTACATTTTAACTAAAGACTGGATTCTACGCGTCCCGCGCTAATTGGTTACTTTAATTTTGCAGTAACACATTCCTCAAAAAAAACATAAACTTCACTAACTTAAACCCTTCAGAACCGCACTCCTAACTCTCAATTTCAAACTTGGCCCTTTGACTGCCTGTTTTAAACTATCTTAACCCGAAAGCAGTCGCGCCGTTAGAAAAAATCTAATATCTTATCCTTTTCCGTTATGACTTGGTGAAAAATTTTGCAACAGAACTGTCCACTCGTAAGTGCCTCGAGGACGACTGTAGTAATGCGTAAAATTTTTTTTATTTATTTTTATTTTTATTTTTATTTTTTTAAATTTTTTTTGTGGATATTATGGCTTTGATAACAAACAATTTTCCTTAAAATTGTTAGAAATCGATATTTTTAACATCAAGTAAATAAAGTAAATAAAAATATTATAAAATATAAATTTGTTTTAAATTCGTATTTAAATTCGTGTTGTTAGATGTTTTCTCTACGCGCGACTGCTTACGTGACAGAAGTGAGCGCGACTGCTTCCGGGTTAATTAATTTTCATGAATCGTCAAACTTTTTTTCTTCTTCTTTTATGGTAGTTCCCAGAGGCCATCAAAGAAGAAAATATCCTCAAACTCGGGAAACACTGTCTCCTTCCACCTCCTACTACAGCATCCTTTAACCAATAATAAAACTCAATAATTCTTCCCATCTACCATTGACCAATTAAAAAAATCAAAATATATACTCTAAATCAAACCCACTTGATGGTCATATCATTACTCTGACCAATAGGAAAATGATAAACAAAGCTCTTACAATATCCAAACTTCCACACGAAGGTGATGACCTAATCAATTTTGCAGGTGGATAACTTGATATGAATTAGGGCCTCGCATAAACAAACTCAGGATTACAGTCGCCTATTTGATAATTAGGTTCTTTGTCGGCGCGCTTTCCAATAGTAATTTTCATCGATTGACATTATTTGTTTCGAGCTTCTGTCATATGTTGTATAATCTGTGTATAATATTAATGTACACGGATTATACGACATATGACAGAAGCTCGAAACAAATGACTGTGAATGAAAAGCCCTATAAACACATTACGACACTTCAACACAAAACTTGAAGCAGAAAGATAAACAAAATAATGATTATGTGTGATAACATCAACGGTCGATACTTAACGTTTCCCATAACGAAATGGGAATCAATAGGCTGATAAATAAATCTTCCATTGAACCGAAATACATAATTGAATACAGGGTGTGATGTAAATGTCTTACACAAAAATAGAAATTACTGGTCTCTTATTAAGGTTAAATTGTCGTGTCTTTGGCACCGTTTCACATAATGGCAATCTTTATTTTATCTACAGCAGCGTGAAAAATTTGCACAGATGTTGTGTTGAACCAGGTTCTGAGGTTCTTTAACTAGGATGTTCTTCTTCTTCCTGGACCTCGCTTTGCTAATATTTTTCCTTGCAGGAGTGCTTGTCGGAGGCCATATTTGGATTAATTTCGCATTACGTGTCAAAAGTCAAAACACGTCATATGAAATATTACACACATTTGTGTAGTCTTAATGCGAATTTTAGAAATACATAGAAGTTGTTGAGACTACACGACAAAAGTTTCCAGTTGCCACTGGTGCCGAAATATATCATATACAGTGCCGTATATTGTATGTGTTATGTTAGTCAATTATTGAGAAGTGTTACGAACATTAGATCGACTTACACATCCTTTTCATAGATTTCAAGCAAACATTTGACAGCTTAATAAGACCCGACCTAATAGAAGACATTAAA
This sequence comes from Diabrotica virgifera virgifera, assembly GCF_917563875.1. Lineage (NCBI taxonomy): Eukaryota > Metazoa > Arthropoda > Insecta > Coleoptera > Chrysomelidae > Diabrotica > Diabrotica virgifera. The sequence continues at coordinate 199,215,358 of NC_065447.1, read as the reverse complement.
AACCTATATATTCCAATGAATCTTAGAAAGCTGAAAGAAAAATTAGAGCTACCGAAACAAAAGGTACAATATAATATGTAGACCAGGGCGCATCTGTAAAAATATTAGTACATTTGGATGTTGAGAGGTGACTCATATTTTTTCCGAAATTGCTTGAAAATAACTCACATATAATAATATTTGAGTTATCCTCCCACTCAAAAAGGTCCGGAACATTGTTTAAATAATCAAAATGTGAAAAAATGAAGGAAAGATTAGATTGTTTTTTTCATTTTTTGATTATAACTTTTAAAGTATTCATTTCCGAGAAAAGTTGAGTAATTAAATTTACTGCAATATGAAAAAGGTTAAAAATTTTTAAAATTGTCACTCTTGTTGCAAAATGGCAATAATTGCGAACAAACCATAAAAAATAAGTATTCGCATTTTACGTTTTTCAACCATTGTTGCTACACTTAGGACCGTCATATTCCACCCAGTAAAACTATATATAATAAAACAATACTGTAAATTTCATTAAGATCGGTATAATATATTTTGCAAAATAAATTTTTCAATCCAGCATTCGAAAAAAATGCATTTTTTCAAAATGTTGCAGGACAGAAAATAAAGCAGGCAGCAGTTTTTTACATATAAAATAATACCGTACGTTTCATTTGCAATTTGCAAAATTAAAATTGGTTAACTACCACGACGTCAGGAATTTCTTTAAAATAAACATTAATTTTTGGTGCCACGCGCAGGACAGCGGATAAGTTTGCTCTGATTGGGAATTCCAATGACCTTTGATAATGATTGATAAATTTTAATTTCTAGTACATTTCGATATAAATAAATAAATTTGTTTATTGCAAAATGAAAACACATACTCTGTCCTTTGAAATAATACTTTTTTTAGCAAAAACTATCTTTGTTCATATATTTTAATTTAGAGAATTAAAGTTTATTATTTTTAAACATAGGCAATTGTTTAAACAATATTTCACAAACAATATTCAAATTAGTTTGATTTTTGTGGAATTAAAATATTCAAATACAACAAAATATAGAGTAAGAAAATAATATATTAGATAAAGATTGGTAGCCGCAATATTCGATAATTTTTGACAGGTCATTGGAATGCCCAATCACAGCAAACGTATCCGCTGTCCTGCGTGTAGCACCCAAAATTAGTGTTTAATTAAAAAAAATTCTGACGCCGTGGTAGTTAACAGATTTGAATTTTGAAAACTGTAAATAAAAGGTACAGGATTTATCTATATGCAAAAAAATTTCAACTTGCTGTCTGATTTATTTTCAGTCCTGCAACATTTTGAGAAAATACATTTTTTTGAGAAAGCTGGATTGCAAAATTTATTTTGCAAAATCTGATGAAGCGATCTTAACGAAATTTACAGTATTGTTTTACTATATCATAAACGTAAAATAAAAAATACTTGTTTTCTTATGGTTTTTTCGCAATTATTGCTATTTTGCAACAAGGGTGACAATTTTTAAAAAATTTGACCAATTCTATACTGTAGGAAAAATTTCGCAACTTCTATGTTAGTGCAACTTTTCTCTGAGATGAATACTTTTAAAGTTATATTCAAGAAACGAAGAAAAAATCGAGTTTTTCCTTCATTTTTTGACATTTTGATTATTTACACAATGTTTCGGACATTTTTAAGAGGTAGGATAACTCAATTATTATTATATGAATTAATTCCAAGCTATTTCGGCAAAAAAATATGAGTCACCTCTCAAAACAGATGCGCCCTGGACTAATAGACGTCGCAACTTGTGGCATACGCAGATGGCATAGCTTCGATTAGCAGAAATCTAATTAGTTTAAAGGAAGAAATTCCGAAGTTGTGAAATTTTATTTAGAAAATTAGTTCATATTAATTGGTAAATACTTTTGTTTAGTAACAAAAAATAAAAAACAGATGACCAAAAACGAAAAACAAAAAATAAATGTAATTATATGTTAAAAAGAAACCTATCAAACCTGTCTGGATTCTGGCCTGTCGGGATTTTGACCTGTCGGGATTCTGGCGTGTCGGGATTCTGGCGTGTCGGGATTCTGGCGTGTCGGGATTTTGGCCGTCGCGATTGTGGCTGTCGGGATTTTGGCTGTCGGGATTATGGGGTAGACCCCTAAAAAATACCTATTTCATTATTATAACATACAAAACTACATTATTATATTTGTTAAACTAACCTATCACGGCTACAAAAACACACTTCACAAGTAATTACTGTCTTTGTATAGTACCCAAATAAGTATTTTTAGTAATATTGTCCTTATGTACCTAAAAACTCAACAAATATTAAACACATAAACGGTATTATAAGAAAACTCCACAAAAATATATGGAAATACAACCACAAACAACTGTAAAAGTTGACTTTGTCGTACGAGTGACGTAGGCATTCCCCTCCCCCTCGCTTCCGCCCACATGGATACTTGACAACCTACCACCTATGTATCTATGTATCTTAAACTCATACTACTTACTACCCGTACGATGTCTTTTTGAATTTTTGAAACTCCCTACAGCTGTGGTGTCTATGTAGTGTAAGCAGAGTAAATATGGAGCTGTTCTGATCTGACACCATTTTAAATTTTTTTCAACAAATAATTTCAATACTTGTATTTTCTGATCATACCATGTATATTCTTGACTTAAAAACCCTGTATATAACACCATAGTGTATTGATCTAAGAAAAAGACGATTTGACATGACGAAAAGAAAAAAGCCAACATTTCACATGACACGACGAAAAGAACAAGACGAAACGCCACGAGATAAAAAGAAGAAGAAGAAAGACCACGAGATGAAAACGAGAAGAAGACTATACAGACGAAAAGAAGAAGAGGATTTGTCCACCTTTCACCTGTCAAAGTATATTGTCAACAAAATTTTTCCGTGGCCAACCATTACATACTCCGATACAATCAAAGTGTACAATCAAATTCAAAGTGTACAATCTCCATATTTCACAAAAATTAACATAGATGTCACATTACGTCGAGTTTCTAGCCCTGAATCGAAACAATAGAAAATCTCTCTGCAAAATAGTCATTATCCAATGAATTTTGAAGACAGAAAATTAGACTTAAATTCAAAACGTACAATCTCCAACGACATTTAATTGTTCCTATGAAAGAGGTTATACAGTGTGTCCGCGTAACTTGGAACCATATGGGAAACTTTTTTAATATAAATTTTACGAAAAAAGTTATTCTTTATAAAATGCTCTGCATAGTCTAAAACCTAAGAAGCCATCATCAGATATAACATTTTATCAATGGTATACGAGGTATGTCAAAAAATATGAATTTCGCTCAAGAGTAAAGTGCCTTTATATTTCACAATATCGAAAATTGTCATTGAGAAAAGTTGTTTTTAATTCAAAATTATGTTATAATCTGCATTTGCACTCTTCTAATGGAATTTTTTTTTTAGAAAATTTTCCTCAAATCACGGACACCCAACATTATTTTTATTTATGATAGCTCCGTTATTATTAATTTTACGAAAAAAAGTTATTCTTTGTAAAAAATTTTGCACAGTCCCTTAACCAAAATAAAATTATATGATATTAAATTTTGTCCATTTTATATGAGGTATGTCAAAAAATATGAATTACGCTGAAGAGTAAAGTACCTTTATTTTTAACAATATTAAAATTTGTTTTTATAAAAAGTTGTTCAGAATTTAAAACTATGTTTCAATATGCAATGGCATCCTTCTATTTGGATTATTTTAAACTATAAAGGTATTTTACTTTTGAGCGAAATTCATATTTTGACATACCTCGTATAGAATTGAAAAACAATTGATATCTTATGATTGCGTCTTAATTTTTTGACTATTCAGATATTTTTATAAAGAATAACTTTTTTCGCAAAATTGATAATAACGGAGCTATCTTAAATAAATTTTATGTTGGGTATCCGTAATTTGAGGAAAATTTTCAATTTCAATTAGAAGAGTGTAAATGCATATTATAACATAATTTTTAATTACAAACAACTTTTCTTAATAACAATTTTTGATACTGTCCAATATAAAGGTACTTTACTCTTGAGCGAAATTCATATTTTTGGACATACCTCGTATATTATTGATAGAATTTAATACCTGATGATCGCATCTTAAATTTTAGACTATGCAGAGCACTTTATGAAGAATAACTTTTTTCGTAAAATTGATATTAAAAAAGTTTCCCATATGGTTCCAAGTTACGCAGACACCCTGTATATTATTCGTTTTTCTTGATTACTGAAAAGTTAAGAAACTTGGAGATTGTACACTTTAAAACTATACCCCTCAAATGGTGTTTCACTAAAAGACGTTGATTAACGATTTTGTGCAGACCTGGCATAAACATTATTAGATTAAAGTTGATTCCTAGAAATTTTTAATGAAGTGTTTATAGTTTAAAACTACACTCTGGGCCAAAATTAACCGGCGACCTTAAAAATGGGTCATTTTTGATGTCTTATATCTCCTAAATCTGTTGTTCGATCTAAGTGATTTTTTTAAAGATTTTATAGCCTTATTCATTGACAATATCGTTATTATAATAGTATTGTTGTTAACACGTAAATTTTCTTTGTATAACGGGTGTATGAATCAAACTGTGTTATTTTCATAAAGTTTGCATCACCCTGTGGAATATTCTAGCCATTGTAGAATACTGCAATTAAAACCTAACTATAGCCTCATGCTTTCTCAACATTTTGTTTTTTAATTGATTCGCTTATGTTAGATAATAAAAAAGTTAGGTGCTTTAACAACTAGACATGTTTTTTATCAATACAGGATGTTTTTAAAAAATTTTGGCAAAGTTTAAGGTGTAATTTTGCATGAAAAAATAATGAGAGTTTGCTTTATAAACTTACTATGTCCGCAAATGCTTCGTTTACGAGATAGAGGGTGTTGAAAATTTTTCTGACAAACTGATGATTTATTTATTGCCTTAAAACCGGTTGAGATATGCAAATGAAATTTGGTGGGTTTTAAGATGTAGTTATTGCACATTTTTTGGCATATAATTAAGCATTTATTATTCACCATTGGCGCGCATATGGGCAATATGATGGCTCATATTACCCGTATGCGCGCCAATGTTGCCCGTATGCGCGCCAATGATGGCTCATATTACCCACATGCGCGGCAATATGATGGTTCATATTACCCGTATGCGCGGCAATATGATGGCTCATATTACCCGTATGCGCGCCAGTGGTGAATATTAAATTCTTAATTGTATGTCAAAAAATATGCAATAACTAAGTCACAAAACCCACCAAATTGCATTTGCATATCTTAACCGGTTTTAAAGCAATAAATAAATCGTCAGTTTGTCAGAAAAATTTCACACACCCTATCTCGGAAACGAAGCATTTGCGGACATAAGTTTATAAAGCAAACTGTCATTATTTTTTCATGCAGAATTACACCTTAAACTTTGCCAAAAATTTTTAAAAACACCCTGTATTGATAAAAAACATGTCTAGTTGTTAAAGCACCTAACTTTTTGTTATCCAACATAAGCGAATCAATGAAAAAACAAAGTGTTGAGAAAGCATGAGGCTATAGTTAGGTTTTAATTTCAGTATCCTACAAATGCTAAAAGATTCGACAGGGTGATGCAAACTTTAAGAAAAAAACACAGTTTGATTTGTACACCCGGTATACAACGAAAATTTACCTCTTTAGCAACAATATTATTATAGCGATATTCTCAAGGAATAAGGCTATAACAAATTTAAAAAATCACTTAAATCGAACGACAGGTTTAGGAGATATGACATCAAAAATGAGCCATTTTTAGGTGGCCGGTTAATTTTGGTCCAGAATGTACATATGTATAAACGTATGCGCTGAAAATTTATTTCGTTTCTTAACATCACAATATACTGTATAAAAGGAAATTCCACAATAAAATAAACACAACAAAATGCAGGATAATATTTGGGGAAAAGCTTCCTTAGGGCGCCTCTGATTTTACGGCACACCTCACATGAAATATTACACACCTTTGTGTCGTCTTAATGCGAATTTTAGAAATACCGTATACATAAAAGTTGCTGAGGCTGCACTACAAAAGTTTCCAGTTGCCACTGACGTCGAAATATATCATATACCGTGCCTTTTTGTACTCGAGATTGAATATAAAAGGCCACTTTTTCAACGAAACTACTGTCATTTATATTTTATACGAGGCTATTAAGGTTTTTGTTTCGTCTGACAAAAATGTGTTTCGCAAAATTACGGTTTTACCCCGAAAACAACACGGAAAAGGGTTTTCTTTGGATGTTGCCTGCAGGAAATTTCCTTCCTAAATTTATCAGTCATTTGTTTTGGGATGGCATCCCTTCAAGTGAGGAATGTTTTTAGAATAAAGATGAAAATATGCTAAAAGAAGCTTCACAAAGCGGTGGTTTAGGGTTGATAATCGCTTGATTGATAGATCGAAAAAAAATAACCGGTGTTTTAATAAAATTGTATAAGTTATAATAAACAAAGTCAAAAGTCATTTAAAATTATAAAAATATCAGAAGACACATGTTGTATTACTGATACTCACAAAAGGCCATTAAGAACTAGGGCAATTTTATAAATTACAATCATAAGGTTAACAAATATTAAAAAAACAAAACTCAAACGTAAGTATATACAAAATTCTAAAATACTTTGAAGGATCTTATGAAATATTTCTCCATTAACTTCGGTTTTTTTTTTTTTTTGCAGTCCACCACCTTCGCCTGTGTAAGGGCTTCCTTTACTTTATTAATCCACCTCGTTCTGGGTCCACATTTTCTTCTCGGACCGATTAGTATTCTGGTTATAACTATATTTATTTACAATCTCAACAGGCCTTAAAGACCTAGGGTTAAAAATACAATTATTACTATAATAACATAATATAAGACTTATGTATTTATTTTATTACAAAACTTGTATTAAGTGGGGTGGTTTCATGTCAAATTATGCTCCTTGACTAATAAATTGACTTATTATTCTTCTCCATTCACCGCTGTTAGCTGCTCTTACTTCCCAACCAATTGGGTCCCGTTTTAGAATTATCTTTAGGATCCTCTTCCTTTCGATTATCATCAAGAAGTGTCCCATCCATCTAACTCTTTCTGCCTTCATGAAGCGACTGATACTTTATTCATTGTACACTTCTTCTAGCACCCTGCTTGTTCCTCGCACCCAACCTTCCACTGTGTTTTTACCTCCATATATAGTTCTAAGCATTTTCCTTTTCCATCTTTCCAATTTCTGCCTCTTTGCCCTTTGCATTGTCCATACTTCGCTATCATATGTCACTGTGGGCCTTATTACCGTTTTATTCCTTAGCTTGATTTTTCGCGACAGACATTTCTCGATAGTTTCCAAAACTAAGTTAAAAAGCACCGTAGACAACAGATCTCATTGTCTAAGACCTCTGTTTACTTCAAATTTATCCGATGAGAATCCTCTCCATACTACATGATTTCGTGTGCTCTTCAAAGTCATTTTTACTAACCTTGACCATTGACCATTGCCCAAGGAGCTCATTTATATTCTATACGAAGCTTTTATACAATTTTTTATGGATATAGGTAGCTATTAATTTTTACAGTTTACAAGGTCTCACAAAAGTTAAACGGAATTTAAAAAATAAAGAATGTGAGTGTACTTTATAGGCACGTAAAAAGTTCTAATTATATTGTATGATTTCAACAAAATCAATATACTTTAAACTGTTTATTTATATTATATTTAAATATTAAACTAATTTTAATAGTTACTACCTGCCAAAAATTTTTATAAAAAGAATGCCAAAAATAAAAAAATAAAAGAATAAAACACGCACAAACACATTGAAAAATGCCACAAAGAAATGATTTCTGGAAAATTGTTGTCAACAATTTTAACTCTATACGAATTTTCTAAAAAATATATATAATAAATATACTTACAATCATAAAATGTATAAGAAAACAAAAAAATAAAAATTTGCATTGGGGATCGAACCCGTCTATATTAGGGTCATTAGCAGAGTCAGGCAAATATGCAATAGTGCATATGCATAATATGCATTTGCATGTTTTTGTAGTTTCTTTTGAATTTTGCATATACTGGGATATTTAAAAATAAAGTGAATATAATGGGTTTTCAAAGCAAATTTATTTGTGTATTCATGGTTCAAATACCTTCGTACCTGATAATTCTGTGTGGATCAAGGCATCCAGAACTATGGGATATGGGAAAATTCATAAAATCATTGATATGGGAAAATTATTAAGCTCAGCATGCAGTAAGTAAACCTAAATATTTTAAATTGCATAAAAATAATCAGAAAACCAAAAAATATACATTCTTAATTTAAAATGCTTTAAATAACCCCCGATCTAAAAATTATTTAGTTTACTGTAGGAATTTTTTTTTGCAGATCCGATGCGAAAAAAAATTCCAAATAGTCCAGCATTGCAAAACTGCTTTACACACCGGTAAAAAAATTAGAATCGGGAAAGAAAAGGCAAGATTCGATATCTAGGTGCTTAAAATCAACTAATCGGAAATCAAGTGAGAGCAAGAGACATTTAACCATGCTTTGTTCGAGGCATTGTTAAGCTAAAATATATCTTTGTCCAAATTATCCATATAAAATTTGCGAATGTTTCTTGAAAAATACTGCAAATGGAATATTCCACATTTATTAATCGGATCTCTTAAAAATTAGCAAGCTTGTAAATCGCATTTAATTGCATCCAAGCAGTTGAATAAAACCAACGCACTGGGTAACAGTTCTAAGGGTTTTACAAGACAGTTTAACAATTTTTTTTTCTTCCTTTAGCTGTTTCCAACGAAATTCTTTTCTTTTTCTTTCAGATGCTGCACCTTACATGGTTAAAGTATGAAACAATTTGAAAATTTTTTATCCACGTTTAGTACGGGTCTACTAAAAACTTACCTAGCACATGTTTAAATAGGGTCGCAGAAGAAATTAGAAATAAGTTTCCTCTTGTTAATAATTTTATTTCAAATATGAACAAAATATTTCTTAAGGTACCTATAAGATATCAGTTATATAAAGAACATTTGCCGAATCTTCCTCTTCCACCAAAGCCTATTGTTACTAGATGAGAGCTTGATAAGAGGCTGCAATGTTTTATGAAGAAATTTTAGCTGAATTTAAGCCAGTATATTCTTCCGATCCGAACCACTTATTCTGTTCAAATAATATGGTGAAAAATAAAATAGTACCACAGCAACTTTCATTAGGTTGTAAATCAATAAAAATTCAACAATTTAGATATACCATTGATGTGGGGAGACACACCAACTGAACGTTTTAAACTTTTTGACAGCTGCTTATTGTCTGAATTTAATCAAATTAGTGTGATTTTTGTGGAATTAAAATATTACAATACAACAAAACTTAGAGTAAGAAAACTATATGTTAGACGAAGGTTGGTAGAGATTTTGTTGGTAATTAAATTAGGTACATCGAAGCATTACCTAATAGGTGCATTTTACATTTTACAAATGGGTATGTAATTTTTTGTTAAATAATTGTGCCTGGTGCTGTAACGGTCACGTTACGAAAGTAGCTCTTTAATAATTATTATTATTATTTTCCCTCGGTCTCTCATTTAAATTCTCGTATAGGACCACTGAGGTGACGTCATACCTCGGTGATGGAACGTACTCCACCTATCGAGCATTATTCGGGTTCTGAGAGAATTTGACGTTTACCTTGGCGGAGAAACGCCTCTCGTTCTTTACTTGACTGTGAGCTGTGGTGTCGAATAGATATACCATATAGAATGGCGGATGATTTCCTCCAACTTATTTTATCACATAAGAAATTTAACGTAAAGTAAAAAGTTACCACCAGGAATTGTCTGGAGTGAGGAGACATGTGGGTGACAACTCCTGTTGGAGTATAAATAGGAATCATTCGGTGAGATCTACTTTTTCATAGTAATTTTTTTTGTATAGCCTTGGTTTTTGTGATGGAACCTTTGAGATATTAGGTTGATTGTTAAATTTCTTAGTCAACTCATTATTTGGATTTTATGTAGATTATTTCGATTATTGAATATTCATTCAAGGAAAATTATATATTAATATATTTTTTGGTTAGACATAACCAAACATATGCAATTCTCAATTAATATTAGAAATAATTATCATTTCTCTGTAGGTTTTAAATTATTCAACATCCAATATTTTATAAATTCAATATATTTTTACAGATATTTCCTCAAATAAATCATTTCAATGTCATTTGTCCATGTATTCACACTTAAAACAGTTCAAGGTTACCTGAGATTGGTTTTTGTTCCAGTTTTAATGGTCGGTTTTTCTATACTATTGCTTCTAAAAAGTTCCTCAATTATTTCTTCTTCCCTTTACTTTTTGCTCATGTTTAAAATGAGAAATAAAACTGGGAATGTTTTTTAGCCATTTGGGAGAAACCCTACCATGAAGTCATAGACCTTATTTGACCACCTAGAGAAACCACTACAGCCACAGTCAAGTCATCATGGGAGTATGTCTAATTGGGAACAAGCTATGGGAGCGTTCCAGCTCAATTTTCGTCTTGGCACCTGGGCCTACAGGAGTCATGGGGTCGCACCGTCCTGGTGCATCATTTTCTAGGATGCAACCGCAACCTCGTTTGGGAACATTTAGTGAGGTGTTTTAGTAACTATTGGTTTTTTTTATATTTCAGACTATCTGTTAAATACACTATGTTTTTTTCCAGATTTAGGTTACCTCTGGTTTTTTTTGACATATTTGTATATTAGATTATTTGGTTCCCAAACTTTGTATCTACGGTAACTTCTTGTGCACAGGAATAAGCCTAGAGAAAATTAGGTTTTTAATGCTTTATTATTGCTTTGATATTGGTTTATGTAATTCGGGTAAATTTTTTTTTTAATATCTATTACTAGCTTGTTTCCCAAATATTTTACTGTTATTCGCTTTATTCCATTTGTTCGGTTAATTTAGGTCATCGTCGGTATTTATCTCAACTTCATTTCTACTTTAGTCAATTGTATATTTAACTTTATTTATTCATTATTGTATTTTCCCTTAGTGAGGCTTGGGCCTATTTATTTGTATTATTTTCATCTTTGTCGGTTTCAATTCAGTTGTACGTAGCAGGCATACTATAACCATTTGGTAGAAGACGTATGTAATTTTGTACCCTATATGTTAGTGAAAGGTACTTATACCTGTAATTTTGTAACAGGTAACATTGTTGTTATCTTAGGTTGAACATAACTTTTGCAAACTTTTGTCATGTTAGAGTCACATAATATGAACTTGTTTAACTCAGAGATTGTTAAAAATCTGGTAGTTCATTTTAATAAATGTTTATTTATTTTGTATATCATTTATTTTTATTACTCCTTTATGTTCATTATTACAGGTTTAATATATTTAATATTTGACAGCAGTGTAAGATACCTGGGAAAATGAGCGAAGATCATTTTCATGGCGTCCATGATTTGTTAGATTTATTTATCTTGTTCGTCTTTAGCAAGTATCCATCTTCATTCAGTTTCAGTACATTATTCTTATTTTATTATTTCATCTTTTAGTCATCATTACTATCTATATAGAGCTACTGTTCTTCGACAGGCATGCAAACGAGCCGTATCCATCCTTGAGTGTCAAGTTGCTCTCTTGCATCTATAGCTAGCCAACTCTATTCAGTTTGCCTCTGTCTCTTCCCACTTCTACTTCTATCCATTCTAATTCCCCTTTCTTCAGTACTACTGCACTTTAGTAGTATTTTTCCTATTGCGGCTTCTCAACGTAGAAGCCACTTCACCTTTCTCTTTTCATCCCAACTATTTAGTTACTTAGTCTTTTTTTTTTCCTTACTTCTGTTGGAGTACCTATATCTTTCTTTTTACTTTCACTCCAACAGAAGTTTTCTTATTTTTGTTACAGTGCCTGGTTGCACCAACAGATCTTAAGCTTAAGACGTGCCTTAAGCTGAGCTTACTAAACAAGCGAGTTGCACCATTGAGCCTTAGATCAATTTTTAGCTTGCCACAATGGATTGATACGTGGAATGCATCTTAAACCTCTATCTATGGATCTATAAGCTGAGGCGGGCTAAGCTGGAGCTGAAGATTTGTTGGTGCAACCAGGCATAAAACATTTACAATTACGTACTTGTTGCTTTTAAAACCTATGTAAAAAATCACTACAATTATAAACTTGCTTTTGTCTCTGTTCTCACAACAATAAAAACTAATATACACCTAATATATTTGTTTATCCATAGCCGATATATTGAACAATTTTTTCCAGGTCATTGTAGTACCCAATCAGAGGAAACGTATAACGTTTCATCGGCGCGCAGCACCAAGAATTTTGATGAATTCGCGCACATATACATTTACTCTCAAACTCGCCTAAAGAAGTATAATCTAAAAAACATTAACAAATTTTTGGATCGTTACAATATATGGGTTCAAATTTTTATTTTCATGTTTCGATTCTTACGGCAAGAATTTTTGGGATATAATATTTGCGTAATTTTTAATTTCGGGTATAATACCAAAATTCGTTTCTGCGCCGATTTTTAACTCGTTTTTTACATTTATTGCCTTTTCTCGTTTCTCATCAGTTGCATAAAGTACATAAATTATACTCAATATATCTGGTGGTTACGCGGAACTAAGCCTTCGGGGACGTGAGAGTAGGATTTAGGAGTACAACTTTAATCAATCACTTTCGTCGTTACACTTGTTGCATCTAGAAGCCAAGTCCACCGCACTCTTATAAATACGATTTTTCTACTAACATCAGCTCACGATTTTACTGGTAAAATCCGATAACCATTATTAATGAAATCAGACCACCAATGTTAATAAAATAAATATGGAATAAAATAACGAGAAAAAAAAATTAAACACATTACAAAAACTGATTATCTTCTTAATTGTTCTACTTCATATTGCGATCTTGTTGACCATCTTAAGATCTCGGAAGAAATTCCTTTGAATTCTAAGGATAAGTCGACAGATGTCATGCCAGCCAAATTCGACTTCGAAACACCATTTGAAGTAGTCATTAAAAACCACCAAATGGGTGAAATAGTTGAACCGAAACTGGAGGAAGGTTCACTCGTATGGTATACGGATGGATCTAAGATAGATAAAAGGGCTGGAGTGGAAGTTACTGGGCCGAATTTCAGGCTATTCAAATCTCTTGGAAAAGCCCCAACTATCTTTCAGGCAGAAATACATGGCATACAGATTAGTGTTCAAGAATGTCTCAACCGAGAGACCCGTATAGCAAAAGTCTACATTTTGCCAGACAGTCAATGAAGCCTCCAAAGTCATTTACTTGTCAGTCAAAGTTAGTTTGGGACTGTAAATAATCCCTTAAGAAGCTGGAAACAAAGTAACTTTGATGTAGGTGCTAGGTCACAAGGGAATGCAGGAAAAGAGGAAACCGATAGCCTCGTAATACCCCATAGGGAATAATACCCTATTCTAAGGTCCAGATCCCTTCCGTGGACTACTAAAAAGCCACATGAGAGAGGAACTCCGGACCTGGGAACTCAATCAAGTAAAACTCTACTGGTCTAATACACCAGGACAAAGGCAAGCAAAAAGGCTCATAAAAGTGTTCACTGGAACAGAACGCCTTCTCGAAATGAGTAACAAAGATATAAAAATGGTGACTGGCCTTTTCACTGGTTACTGCCCTCTGAGATATCGTCTCAAAAAATGGGCAAATCAAATAGTGAGAACTGTCGCTTCTGTGACAATGAAAAAGAGACGGCAGATCACATACTATGCAATTGCATAGCACTGTTCTGCAAACTACTAAAATTCCTAGAAGAGATCACCCTAGCGCCCTCTGACATAGGAAGACACCTAGGATGCTAATCAACTTCATCTGAAGTATTGGTATCCTAGAATATAACTAGATTAAGGCATGCATAAAAGATCTTTATTGGTAGAAGAGCGGAGAGGCTGCATAGCCTTAACGACCTCACATAATCTAATCTGCTTCTTGTTGCGCTGTCTCTTTTTTAAAGATTTTAACCCAAACATTGTATTTTTCTCTCTTTGATCATGCTTAGTGGTTCAATTTGTTTACTCCGTTTACTTACACCGAAGTACCACGTCGTTGGTAACATTTTGTACCATTGGAATTATAAGAGCCAGTCTGTATATATACATCTCAAGGGTACCTATTCTTTTTTCTGTTTCAGGGTCCATTGTCCAACTTTCACAGCCACACAGCAATACAAAGAAATTGTAAAATGAGTTCATTCAGATTTTGAGCTTTATATTAATATGCGAGGAAATAAACCATTACACCTCTAACATTTTTAAAGTAAGACGGCTCTGTTACTCTTCGCCGATGTTACCGGTTTTTATTGAAGGTATGCGAAGGTAAATAACTAGTTTTATTTTCTACCAAACAAAAAAATAATAATAAGAAATCAAAAAAATCGGAGAATTCACAAACTATTTATTCTTATTAACCAAAACTAAAATAATTCATATTAATCTTAATTGAAAATATAAAAAAACCCAAAAGGAAAAGGTAAAAAGCTCAACTAAAGTTTATATTTGCCTCTAAGAATATTCTTTTCAGCGTACACCCATATTATAATTCTTAAAACTATGTAATATTATATTTAGGTACTATTTACAAGAAAAAAAAAAACACAAAACCAAGATATTTGTCAGACTGCTGTATGGTGTGGTGGCTTAGACAGGCAAAACAACGTTCTTTTAAGAGAAGTATTGGTTTAATCCTACCTTATGTTTTCTTTTGTCGATGTTATACACGTGGACGATGTCGTACGGCATTTACATACTTGGATACTTCACAGATATACAGGTTATATAAATATCGACCCTGGACAAGGGTGTTTCAAAAAAACTCACAACATCAAAATGAATTGGAGAGAAAGAAAAATTGTTGGCCTGAAATGAATAGATACATCAGCATGCAAGCAGAGCAAAAGGTATAAATTAAAATTACTAAAGGTTTCCCTTTAGACAACGAATCAGGTGTTAAAAAAACAAAGCTTACCTTAAAGATAGCGTATGGCCAAAAAGAAAGGTCTTGGGGACCTAAATATCCAGATATTTTAAATCCTTGCTGAGCAAGACAATCGCCAACTTCATCAAATTGAATATTTCTTAATTAGTTATCTGGATTACTTCTGATTAAATATCCTCAAGGAGTTTCATAGGACAATACTAACTTGTCCTCATGAAGTGTAAATCAAAAGTGAGCAAGATATGACACTAGACAGGTAAAGACAAAGAGATGACCCTTACTAGACAGGTAGCAATGTATACCTAAAGCCTACTTCATGCCTGATTTTCTATATGATTTCGGACTTAAAAATGGCTTGATAGCCGCTAATGTTCAAGACAATATAGAAGCCTGATTTTTATAATTGTTTAGGCCAGTACTTGTGACAATAAAGCAAAAATTATGACAATCTTATTTATAAGAATCGTTTCTAGTTGCTTAGCGACTTTTAACCCGTAACAGCTCCTTATGAAATCTTTTGCATTCGATTTCAGGTATTAGGTACCTCGTACAGCACTGCTGAAGCAATTTTAGTGTTCAGCGACCTCAGAAACCTCAGGATAACAAGTTTCAACGATTTTTATAATGAATTTTTATAAAACTCCCGGAGACGACGTGCATACTGAGATACCAGGCACCAGGTACCTCTTATGAGCTTCGCTGACCCAATATTCCTGTTGAGCTACATCAAAAACCTCTAGACTATGAAAATTTAACTCATTTCCATGATTATTTTCCAAGCTGTGAAGTTTTATTTTTTGAACACTTTGAGATGCTCTTTGAAAAATGTATTTTCCGCCTACAACATTGCAATTTTGCGGTCAAGAATTTTCCTAAGGCTCTTCCCGAATCGAATGCAAAATGTTTCATAAAGATTCGTTTTACTTTAAAAACGTTAGAGGTTTAGGCGATTTTAATGCTTTATTTCCTCGCCTATAAGATTTTATCATGCAATTTCATGTTCATGAGTGTCTTCCTTACTTGTGACAAAGTAGAATAAAATTAGAAATGAGTATATTAGGGGAATTCTAGGTGTGGCACCAATTGATGCCAAAATGAGAAAGCATAGGTAAAGATGGTTTGGTGATGTTCAACGTCGAGACGTTAATCACCCAATACGAAGAATAGCTAAAGTGCAGATTCCTGGAAGGAGTTGGAGAGGAAGACCAAAGAAGACAGGGCATGTTCGTAAGGGGGATTAACATTGATATGACCCAAGATAGAATTGTTCGGAGAAATGCAATTAGGGAAGCCGACCCCGCATAGGGATAAGGCAAAGAGAATGATGGTGATGAGTGTCTTCCTTACTTGCTCGATTCGAGCTCTGAGGTGCTACGTGTTTTTGATACTGCAATATGGACTTGAAAGCTGAACATTGTAGCAAGAACACATACATAAGCTACAGCCTTTAGAAATATGATATAACAGGAGGATGCTTAGAATCGGATGGACCCAGAAGAAAACTAACACGGAAATATTACGAGAAATTGTCAAAGAATACGAAGTAATAAGCACAGTAAAAATCAGAGTTAAAATATCTGGAACACGTAATGAGGGGAGAGTGATATAAATTCTTAAGACTGATCATACAGGGAAGCATAAGAGGAGGAAGGAGTACAGGAAGATGCAGAGTGTACTAGTTAAAGAATTTAACCCTTTATATGGCAAGAGGTCTCTGAGGGCCCCTTTGCTTATTATTTATTTAAACCACAGGTAAAATTAAAGTAGCCTCAAGTTGTTTTGAATCTTCTTCTCTAGTTCTTTTAGAGACGTTTTAAACGCATTCTAAATTCATTACGCCGCGCCGTATAATTACATGTTTGCCTCAGTTTTGTGAGACAGGTTGAGGTGAACGCAGAACAAACATCTCTCATTGAATTTTTTTTTTCGACGTAAAATTTTGATACTGCGAGTAATCTGAATTTAGTGAAAACTTTTTATGAGTGGTTTACAGCTTCGAGATTCACTATATATTGGAATTATTACAAAGAAATTTTCTGAGTGAGCTTTATAAACGACAATACAAGGGGTTCCTGAGGGACCCCTTGCCACTGTTTTCCAACATTTGATCACTTATTTTTATATTTTGCTTCTGTAAATGGCAGGCAATATCAACTTGAGAAAGAAAAAATTTGATTTGTCGGTAATGACCGAAAATAAAATCCAAGAACTTCTGTTGAAACGGATTGGAAAAAAAGCTAATTATCTCATTGATGAGATTCGCTTCAACAGTATTGATCGATCAACAACTTTGGCTCAGCAAAGAGGTTGGTAAAAAATGTAAATTTTGCAAAGTGTCGAATATTCAATGTGTGTGTAGCAAATGTGATATGTATTTATGTTGTTCTAATGCTAAAGACTGTTTTTATAATAATAATTGTCACCACAAAAATAGTTACACCTATTCCGTTCTGTTTGTTTTTTAAGTTTATTTAAATAAAAACGGTACAAATAAATAAAATTCTGGGTCTGTCAAACTAACGTTAGAACGTGTATGCATCGATCTCTAAATTAGTGCCAAAATTTGTAATTATTATACTGTAAATACAAGTTATTAAAATTATTTTTTGCTCAAATGGTGACTAATAACAATTGTGTTAAGTGTTGATCATCAAGAACATGCTGTAGCTTCGGTCAGTAAGAGATTTTTTACTTAATAATCTTCCAACTTAAACACATTCAGTGTCAAACTCTCAATAGCTTTTAACGGTTGCTATTCCGCCCAACGGTTTGGCAACCAGTATTGCAGTGATGTATTCCAGGTTATCACTCATTTCCAGAAATCCAAAGCGTTAATACAAACAACAAATTCAAGTTACTTTTGACTACATTAGTAACAATTTAAATCAATGATCCCCCACTGTTAGCAACACCATGCCTGTACCCAATTCTTCCAGTAATCTTACTAGTTCATGTGCAACTGCTACTATGACTAAACCACGTCCGAAGTATCCCAAGAAGACCGAAGCTATTTTAATTCATGCAGAACTAAATTTAGTACTACTCGACTATGTCAAGGCCATACTAGTAACCCCAGCTAAAAGGTTTATAATCTCCAACGTTTGTCCATCAATTCCACACGACATCATAGAAAATCATCTTAAGGATCTAGGTCTACAACTGGCGTCACCAGTGTCATATTTAAAAGCTGGAATTCCCGGTGACGTATTTACCCATATCATGAGTTTCAGAACACAAGTATATGTCACTCCATCCACAGAAAACTTTGAGCTCCAAACTTAAATAATAATCCCTTTTGACAACAACTCTCACAGAATATTTCTCTCTACGGATAAAATGGTATGTTTTCTATGCAAACAACATGGTTACACAGCAAATAATTGTCAAAATCCTCCTAGAAATCCTTCCCTAAATAAACAATCGTTTCCTACTGAACCCATCCCCACTTCCCCAATACCAAATAATGACACACTATCAAACCCAAGAAATAATCTAGATCTTAGTCAACAAATAAATACAGTCGATGTACTTCGAGTGTACGATTCCCATTACTTCCATAACCCCAAATAATGATTTTCTTCCCCCATCCACCATTCAGAAACGAAATCGTTCTGACATCAGTGACACAAGCTCTTTAGAAACACATACTTCTAAAAATACACCCACTAAAATCAATAAAATGCCCACACCAGATGTAATTGTTCCCACTAAGCATAAAGCCAAAAGATCTAAGAAAGACTCCCCCGATAAGTCTAAATTAACTAATTCCACAATTCACGCTATCCAAAATCTTTTTCTATAAAATCCCATTTTCCCTTCCTGTTGAAAATTTCCTAGCCTTTCTTGAAAATACATTCGGCAGTGATAACCCCTTGCGGCCCCTTGTGAGCGGCCGTGGGTAACGGCATAAACGCTGGCCTCATACGCCAGTAGACGTGGGTTCGATCCCTGCCAAAGACAAACCATTTTCATTTTCAATAATGACACGAGCCGTCTCACCGTGCCTCGGAGAGTACGTTAAGCCGTCGGTCCTCCTGGGCTAGTGTACATTGACACTAGTTACTTGAAACAGGGTTAAAGATGTAATTGGCGCTGGAACTATCCCAAAAAAGGATCTCCCCGGCAAAAATGCCATACGATATTATTATTATTATACCCCTTTCACTCAAAATGTCCAGGCACTCCTAGACCCTATGTCAAAAATATACCCCTCACTTGAAGACAGAACAGCGAAAAACTGATTCACAAGAGTCACTAAGAAACTTAAACAGTTAAATATAGACAACACAGAAATATAACGTACAATATCTCAATCAATCAATGATGATAACGATTGTCTCTCGGACTCTTCCTTGACTACCTAAAACCATTACTTTCACGCTAGTTCAGTGGAATTGTGACGGGTTTTACCCTTGCTTAGAACGCATACAACAGCTAATCAACAATACAGAAGCCGATATCATTTGCTTTCAAGAAACTAATTTATATCAAAGATATTTTAAAGTCGTCCGATCAACTTCATAACCTTATTCGTGGTGTGCAAGTACTTGGAGGGGATACGAGAAACGATCGTGCGAGAATGGCGGAGAGATATTGCAACTTTCTTAAATAATTCATATTGTCAATTGAAATTGTCAAATTGACGTATATTTTAAGTCAATTTTTATCAACACGTATTTATTGACGAAGCAAAAAAAATGAAAATTTAATTTTAATAGCATTCCTATGTTTCTTAATACCTTATAAAACTTGGAAAAAATACCCAGGTAAAGAGAATAATTTTTAGGATATTGCCAGTTAGAGGGTTAAGGGACTGGTTTAAATGCAGTTCCATAGAACTCTTACGAGCAACAGTAGATAGAGTAAAGATAGTGATGATGATATCCAACCTCCGATTGGGAGACGGCACTTATAGAAGAAGATTTGCTGTGATACACACGCCCAGAAAAGAAAGAGTTGTTGGTTTCTTTTTCCATTGTGAATTTTTTTAATGGCCTTGGGCCAATTGACCAGACTATTTTATAATTTGTATTCACGTATTCACAGATCTACAATCAGAGATAGTTAGTGGTGAGTGTAAATTAAAACTATATAATTTAGGGGAGTGTAATTAGAACGAAAATATGCATTGTTTCGGAAAAAATCAAACAAGCTTATATTTTTCTAAAAATTTTTTTGTTGGTTTATATACTTGTTAAAGTAAAAAGTTCTACTCGCATATTTGGCCGCCAATTGTTTATTAATTGTTTAAACAGTAACAATTGTTTTGTTTAAATAATTTTAAAAATATCTTTAAATTCATCATTTTACTTTGATCAAATATGTTTCTATTTAGTTTTTGAATATGCTGAATCCGAATATGGCATTGCAATTTGAAAATTCTTATACAGAAGCTCTTATACAGTATGTCTGCGTAGCTAGGAACCACATGGACAACTTTTTTATTATCAGTTTTACGAAAAAAACTTATTCTTCATAAAATGCTCTGAATAGTCAGAACTCTAAAACTCAACCATCAGATATCAAATTTTTGTCAATTTTATACGAGTTATGTCAACAATATGAATTTCGTTAAAGAGTAAAGTACCTTTATATTCCAGAATATCAAAAAATGATAGTATAAAAAATTGTTTGAAATTAAAAAATATGTTTAAATATACAATTACATCATTCTAATCAAATTACGGATGCTCATCATCATTTTCTTACAGTTATGATAACTATGTTATTATCATTTTTACCAAAAAAGGTTATCCATGATAAAATGCCCTTTCTGGTCTAAAATCTAAGACACAACCATCAGATATCAAACTTTTTTAATTTTATACGAGATATGTAAAAAATATGAATTTTTCTAAGAGTTAAGTGCCTTTATTATTCACAATTTTTTAATTAAAAGGATGTAATTGAACACTAAAACAAATTTTTAATTCCAAACAACTTTTCTTAATAAAAATTTTCGATATTTTGAAATGTAAAGGTACTTTACTCTTGAGTGAAATTTATATTTTTTGACATACCTCGTATAAAATTAATTAAATTTGATATTTGATGATTGCATCTTAGATTATATACGATGCAGAGTATTTTATAAAGAATACCATTTTTTCGTAGAACTGATAATAAAAAAGTTATCAATAGGTTCCAAGTTACGCAGACATACTGTATAAGAGCTAAAAACAATTTTTTTTTGCTGAACATTTATTATTGTTGAAGCTTATTATTAAATGTATTTTAGGTAAGTTTTACAGAAAAAAGTTTTGATCACTTTGTATAAACATTTTTTAGCTGGTAATTTTCAGTTTTTGTATTACATTTTTGTTTTCTTTCTTAATTTTCTCAAAATGAAATAGTTTACTTCATTTCTAAAGTAAAATAAAATAGTGCATTTTAAAGACTACATCCTAAGCTTTAAAAAAGCGCTTATAAAATTGTAATAGGTCTTTGAAACTTGAGTAATACCGCCTTAAAGTGGTGGTAATTCTATAAAACTACGAAGATTTCAAAAATTACATTTTTTGAGACGTCATATCATTTAAATTAAATTTTTGAGATTTTTTTTGAATAGAACGTCATTTAGTAAGATGCTTGAAAGGTAAGTTGTACAAAACTGAGAGTTTTATAAGAAAAATTGTATTAGTTACACATTTTTAAATCATTTTTAAACAAAATTCATGTAAGGCTCATTTTCCGCCCACATCGTACTTATGTCCATATATTTTAGTTCTTTCTACTATAACCATAAGATAGCTTAATTATTCTTCTTTTATGTTCAATTTATAAAATTTCATTTGATTCATTAGTTAAAGAATTACATTAAAATAACTCAACCGTGCATTTCGCCGTGCGCTAGTTTACAGTGCGCCAATGTTTGTGAGAAGGGTGACTTTAGCGTTATAAATAAAAAAATTATAGAAGATACAGACTAAATTTTAGAAAATTCTTTATATAAGGTTTTTTTGTAAAATTTTCTGAATATTTCAATGGTTAAGTCAGTTTTTTTCTAAAATATGTATTTTCGGAGTTATTTAAAAAAATATCTAATTTCTTAGTTCATTTGTTTAATAAAACTGAAGCACCAACTTCTCGAGTAGAACTTTTTGATATGTTGTTTATTAAACATTTCTTAATGAAATTACAAAAAGTTCTATCTTGTTTGATTTTTTCCGAAGTGAAAATCTATATGCACTCCCCAAATTTAGGTGTTTAGACTGTTATTGTTTTTCCTTTTTTTTATTTTTTATTATCTATTTTTAGTCGATTCTTTGTTTTTAAGTTATGTTTCTTAATTGCCTTATAATATTTTTTATGGAGCATATAATTTGTATATATTTTTTTATTATTTGTTATTTTGTTTTTGTCCTCTTTTGCTTAGTTATATTAATTCTTTATATATTATTTTTTTGTTTTTTTTTATTTTTTTGTATTATATGGTTTATTACAATATTGGAGTGTTAGCAGATTGCTTGCAAGTTTCCTCTTAATCCTATGGTTAGTACATATGGTATAAAGTTTATATTTACATTTCCTGATTAAGCTATAAATACAATTAAAGATTTCTGCATTTTCAGAGAAAAATAATTCATTTAAGTGCAATGGAAAACAGACATTTAGTTTTATTAAGTCTTCATAAACACTTGCAATATTTCCCTGTTGGTTATCACATTCTAATAGGATATGTGTCAGGTCTCCATATTTACCGCAAGTACAGTTTGGAGTGTCTGCTAGATTCATTTTGTACATTCCTGAAGGTGTAAGAGCATGATTTGACTGTTAGTAGTTTTGATAAAAATTCTGTTGCACTCTGAACAAAAACATCTTTTTTGAAGAAGTTTGGGTTGCCAACGTTTGAACGATGAACCTCTCTCGTATTCGGTATAGTTGGCTTGCCATTTTAATCTGAGTTGATGTTTACTACGAACATCTAAGTTGCGAATTTAATTGATTCTTCTTTACTTTTAATAAAAATCAGACATTTATTCAATGCTTCTGGTAAGTGAGGTCAAAAGTGGGAAATACATCATCTATATCTCCGCCTCCGGCATACTGTGGAACTTTGTTTATGTTTATTCACAACATTTTTGGTTAGAATTTCCTCATGAAGATATCTGCTAATAATAAATATACTGCTGCTCATGGCAAATTCAAAATCTTGTTTCTGTTTTCTGTTATCTATGCAAACTGTTAGTGGCTCCATTAGAGCCGATACATTCAGTTTGGTTTTTCTTGTCAACGTATCATTCCTCTCCTGTTTGACTAGAGCCTTTTTATTTTTGTTTTATTTTTTTCATATTTTTTTTGATGACTGGGATGAGTGGGAATTTAAACGTCAAAAAATTATAAAATTAAATTGCTATTACTATCAATTTTGTATTAATCCCAGATAATCATAATACATAATATACTGCGAGGCACAAGTTAGGGATATAGAAAATTATGCTCAGTTTTCATACTAAATTTTTTCGTGAATAGATTAACGGATTTCGTTATTTTTGAAGTTATACTTCTTTACGCGCGTTGAGGGTGAATTTTTAATGTTAAAACCAGGCTCATACGCATCGGCCAGGCGCATACGCGCATTATAACTTTGTTCTGATTGGATGTTCAAATGACATGTCAAAAATTATCCAATATGGCAGCTGTAGCGCAGCTGTGGGCTGTGGTTTGGGGACGGTGTGGTTATGTCGTTGATTGATAAATATAGAGTGATTGTTATACTGCCTTTTTAAATAGTTTTCATATTATATTTTTGGACTTATTAACATGCTTGTTGCATGTCATTGTGGAAGCCCAAACTGTGTGAGTGCGATTTTCAATCGCAAAATTACTGATAAAAACCTATTGGCTCGTAGAGGTAGTGTAGAGATTCTCTACACTAGAGAACTGTGGATAAACATCAATCAACCGGGACGATTTTACGATCTCACTTATTCAAAACTAAAGACTCGGAGGATCCAGTACTTGGAGTCTTTTATTACTGTCAATGATTACAGGTAAGTGTTTTGAAAATAAGTTAAAACAAATTTTGTTCCTACATTTGAGCCACTTTACACATTGCAAGTAATTGCGAAATTTATAGCACAAGTTCTTGCAGCAAAAACTTCTGCAATCAGTTGCAACTTGCAACTAGATTTCTGCAATAAAATGATTACAGGGTACAAGTGTACAAGTAATTACAGAAGCTGATATGAAATAGACAGAAACTTTGACCTAACCATAAATTTTAGGTTATGTTGTTTTTAAAAATTAAATGTGATTTTTTGAGTAGAGTTATCAGATATTAGATTAAAAATGTTAGATTATTGAGAAAATTATAATATGTGTTATATATAACAATTGCAGAAAGAATTGCATGAACATGTTCTATTTAGCTGCAACTTCTTGCAGCAAGAAGTTGCTGCAAGTAATTGCACCTTTTCTGTGCAATTCTCGTGTGACACGATGCAATTTCAATTGCTGCAAGAAATTGCGCAATTACTTGCATCGTGTAAAGTGGCTATCTCATACATTCACATCACAATATTTTACATAAATCTATTAATTTTAGACGAACCAGCTTATTTAGAGGACGAAAATCATCCTGATCAAGTTCCATCACAGGAAATGGTACGCAAGCCTCAAAAAAGTGCATAGGTAACATGATGTTGAAAGAACGAGGAGATTGGAAAAAAAAGAAGTAAATTGAGAGTGAGTAAAACCAATAAACACATTTATCTTATGCTTTTTCAAGTGGATATAACAACTAAAAAATAAATAATGAAGAATAATTTAATATTTTGATTTTTTGTTAAAAAATATTCTCAGCTAAGTACAGTGCGTTGGTAACAGACTGTCTCCTTATATGCAATAAACCATTAGCTCATGTGATGCTCCAGCTACAATTTGCTTAATCCATATTTTATAACTTTTCCTCAGCTTTTCGCTTTCATGTATCACATTGTTGTTAGCATTAATGGTTCTGATTTAAGTCGAGCTACAATGCCACTTTTTTTGAATAGCGTAGTTAACCATATATTATCTGGTAAAGTATCAAAAATGTTTCTTACAAACTTGGTGTCAGTGTTCTGCTAACTGCAAATTATATTCATATTTACCAGTTTTACGTGGACTCATTTAACTTTTCACTATTGGTTGAGAATAGTCCGTCCGCTATAACTTTTCCCATGCGGTGCGATTCATTTTCAATCAAATTAAGTCAAAACAGAAAGTGAAACGTATGCCGATGTGTGTAGTATATAGTATACAGTATACAAAATGTATATACACATCGACGTTCGTTTCAATTTATGTTTTGATTTAGTTTGATTGAAAATGATTCGTACCGTATGGGAAAAGTTATAGCGGACGGACTATATCTGCATAAGTATGCTCTACAAACTCTACATAAATCACTCTGTTTATAATGATCAGCTATTGCCCAAAAATTATTAAATTAATTGAGTCATTCTTTTTTTATATAATTTCGATTTACATTTAATGTTACATTTATCGTTACATCGAGGTCCCGATTCTCTCATTTACGTTAATTTTACAGTTTTTCTAGTGTATTCTTGGTCAGAGTTCCTCAGTTTCTACAAAATATTAATTTTGAAAACACTTGGATCTCTTTGTCTCTCCTTTCCAAGATTTTTCTTCTTTGGGAATTTTTACTTAGCAGACGTATCTAATAATAAACTAATGCCTTTGATGCAGGAAGGGGTTTTCGCTGTTGATGCTTCTTGAACATGTAATCCACTGTGAACATCAGATATAACAGTGGAAGTTAGTTCACTCGTAAATTATATAGATGTTACAATGTGTTTATAAAAATATTCATCAATAATACAAATTTATAGTATTGTAACATTGGTTACCAAGTTTTTCCACTGAGTGATTCAAAATTTGCACTTACAATGAGGTTATTTTATTAAAAAACTTTATATTAAGGTACATAAGATAGGATAAAAGTTTTTAGATCAAAATGAAAGTTGTCCTTTGTAGATATCATTTAAGCAATAGTTGAAAAACATTATAAGTGGAGTTACAATGTTATTCATATCAGTTGTAGTTGTGATCTAAAATTTAAATTGGATTAATTTTGTAGGCTATACAGATAAATGTAAAAGTAAACATAGAGGACAATGATGCATTAGAGACTGGCATATCATCTCATACGGACAACACCGCAGGAGAGTTTTTTTATATTTTAACAATTCAGCTTCGCTTCAAAGAAAGTTGGATGCATTGGAAAAAAAATTAAGCTCACCGTTTGGACTTACGGAAGATATTGAAAATGCTATAAAGTAGGGATATTATACCGGATTTGTATATACTTTTGTAAATAATACAGGCTGTAACAAAAATACAGGTCATAAATTAAACCACATATTCTGGGACCAAAAATAGTTCGATTGAACCTAACTTACCTTAGTACAAATAGGCACACAAAAAAAGTTACAGCCCTTTGAAGTTACAAAATGAAAATCGATTTTTTCCGATATATCGAAAACTATTAGAGATTTTTTAATGAAAAGTGACATGTGGCATTGTTATGGTAGGTACATCTTTAAAAGAAATTATAGTGAAATTTGTGCACCCCATAAAAATATTATGGGGGTTTTGTTCCCTTAAACCCCCCAAACTTTTATGTACGTTCCAATTAAATTCTTATTGTGGTACCATTAGTTAAACACAATGTTTTTAAAAGTTTTTTGCCTCTTAGTAATTTTTCGATAAATCATTTTCAATCGAGATGCGGCTTCTTTTTTAATATGTTTACGTAAAAATTTTATGGGGGTTTTGTGCCTTTAAACCTCCCAAATGTTTGTGTACGTTACAACTAAACTATTATTGCGGTTACATTAGTTAAACAGAGTGTTTTTGAAACTTTTTGCCTCTTAGTATTTTTCCGATAAGGCATCTTTTATCGAGATGTGGCTTCTTTTCTAATACGGTTCAAAATATACCTCAAACTGTAATTATTTATAAATAATTTTTCGTATTATTACCAGTACGTAACAGTAGATATACAAATATATGGTGGATTTGACAAATATTCAAAATATCTCGACAAAAACTAGCTTTTCCAAAAAGTACTAAGAGGCAAAAAAGTTTTAGAAATATTGTTATTAACTAATGGTGCCACAATGATAATTGAATTGGAACGTACACAAAAGTTTGGGGGGGTTTAAGGGAACAAAACCCCCATAAAATTTTTATGGTGTGCACAAATTTCACTATAATTTTATTTTAAGATATTCCTGTCATAAGGATGCCACATATCCGTTTTCAATAAGAAACCACAAACAGTTTTCGATATATTGGAAAAAATCCATTTTTATTTTGTAACTTCAAAGGGCTGTAACTATTTTTATGTGAACATTTGTACTAAGGTAAGTTAGGTTCAGTCGGACTATTTTTGGTCGCAGAATATGTGATTTCATTTATGACCTGTATTTTTGTTACACCCTGTATATTGTATGATATTTTAAAAGAAAATAATGAGTACCACCAGTGTTACTACAAATGTCTAGTGAATTTAGTAAGTAATTTTGCCAATTTTGTAAAATTGACAAGAAAATAATTACTAAATAGTTAGTAATTTTGCCAATTTTCACAAAATTGGCCAAAAACAAAAAAAATATCTACTAAAAACACTAGCCAGTTGTGTCGTGAGTTTAGCGAACCGACTATAACTCTTGTTAAATTAAGGTTGAGTTTACACTTTTGACTTGCCTACAGATTTAAAAATATTTTTGTCATAATATACAGTATGTCCCTGTAAGTTGGAACCATAATATGGAAAACTTTTTTATTATTCATTTTACGAAAAATAGTTGTTCTACATAAAAAGTTCTGCAATATCTAGAATCTCTGATTCAACCATCAGATAGTAAATTTTTATGGGTATTACACAGGGTATGTCAAAAAAATATGAATGTCACTCAAGAGAAAAGTAGCTTTATTTTTACAATATTGAACATTGTTATTATGAACAGTTAATTGGAAATATAACTATATTCTAATATGGAATTACATCCTTCTAATTGAAAAAGAAATTAAAAATTTTTCTCAACATATATAATCAACATTATTTTCTGTTATTTCAATTATGATAACTTTTGTTATTAATTTTACGAAAGAAAAGTCATAGAAAGTTCTGAATGATCTAAACCCTAAAATATAACCATCTTATAGCAAATATTACCGATTTTGTATGAGGTATATAAAAAAACTGTTTTTTATGACGACAAAGAAGTATAACTTCTTACGTGCGTACACAAGTACACACACTCTTTTTTTTTTTATTATTTTAGATTTTTCTTCAAACTTCTTTTTTTTATTTATACCGGGCAGAAAAGCAGTGTTTTTCTTATGTTAAGCTTGAGACATTCTATAGGGAGGGCGAGGTACAAATGTGAGTATACATTCATTGTAGTCTTATATTTTGTGAACATTTTGCTTTTTGAATATCGCTGATGTCGTAAGAAACATAGAAAATAGGTAGTTTTACTCATTAACATGACATGTGTTTTAACTGAAATTAAGCTAAATTAACAATAAAAAATATCAGTTAAGAAAATTAAAAAAAAAAAGGAAAGCAAATAACGTAAACAGTTCTTATTGACACTTGTAAGAGTTATATGTGGACCTGGTAAGCGGTATGTACAGCGTAACATACGAGAGACGAGATTGTTTAATTGAGGAAGGCTCTGTGGTGTTTTGAGGTGGAATTTTCTTAAGAGTAGGTACGGATTTGGTGTCTACGTGGAGGCTCTTTAAATAACGAGACGTACATTACACAGATTTTTGTCCTTTGAACACTATATTCCATTCGCACTATATATATGAAATAATTTCATCTCAGTGGTATGATGACACATGGCCTCCTCACGTATCGCATGTCTTCAGTTAAAACACGTAAAAGAGTAGAACCGTCTAGTTTCTTTGTTGTAAAAGATATCAGAAAAATTAAAAAAATAAAATGTTTAAAAAATGTGTGTCTACAACATAATATTATTGTACATTTGTACCTTTTCCTCCCTACAGGGTATCTCAAATTTTTAATTTGGTTAAAATACATGTTAAAAAAACGTCTGTTTTCTTTGTTTCTAAAGGTATTAAGGTTATTCAAAAAACAAAATGTTCACAAAACATATAGTCTGGGCTGATTATCGGAGAATAGGCCATTTTTGGGAAATAGCTATTTGTATAACAAGGGAGGAAAGTGTAACTTTTCCTCCCGAGAATGAAGTTTACTGCCCGACGCGTAGCGGAGGGCAGTAATCATTCAAGGGAGGAAAAGGCACTTTACTCCCATGTTATACATATGGGTTTTCCACCTTCCTCAAATAACAAGTAATTTTTTCATTTTTACTTAATTTATTTATGTAACTAACCAACAAAATTTATTAGAACTAAAACAACAAGTAGGTACAATATAACTGTCAACTGTCAAATATAAGTCAAATTATTAATGTAAACATTGTTAAATCAAAATAACAATTTACTGTTTTTTACCATTCTGCAAAATACAGGATGTTTTATAAACAAACGTTAAAATGTATAGATACTTCGTAATAGAAAATAGATATTATACAGGGCGTCAATAAGTTATATTTCATGAATGAAATACCATGACGTCACTTTTACTTTTCCTCCCTAGGGAGGAAAAATATTTTCCTCCCTAGGGAGGAAAAGTACAACTTTGCTCCCTACAATCAGGTCCGGAAAAGTATACTTTCGGTAGAGGTAGGTGGAAAAGTTATTTACCAGCAATTTATTGCTGGACTCGAAGCTTGTGATTGTATATATTAATAATATAGGTATGCAAAGTCCGCAGATAGTGTGCTACTTTTTTTTATAAACAAAATGGCGCCCGAAAACCGTGTTTTTTTCAATTATTGCTCTATAACTCCGAAGATTTTAACTTTACAGCAAAAACACTCAAATAAAAATTCACCGCAATTAAATTCTGCATAGAGATATGCTTTTTACGATCTGCTCCGACGAAAATTTTTCTCGGAAAATCCGGGTTTTCCCAACAAAATCTTTAATTTTCAAATAAAGTATTAGATAAGTAATTATCTACCAATAATTAAATAATTTGGTGACTTAAAAGCCTTCTTGGCTTGGATTATAGTTCCAGAAGCTGGTGAAAATTGAACAAATATTTTAGCAACAATTAAATTTTTAATTAATAATTTTCGGTCGCAATAATAACCAAAATAATTATGATACACTGATCAAACTTTGAAATCTTATAAAGATGAGATGCCTATTTAAAATTTTGTCGACAAAATATAAATTTTTTATTTTTATGCATAATCTTTAAATGTTTAGAGAAAATAGTTATAAACAAATTAACGTTTATCAGAAAGTTTTTATTATATTCTAATTTTAAAAAATAGTTAAAATGCGTATTTCAAATATCTTGAAAATGAATGTTTTAAAACTTTTTTACAGCCATTTGCAAAAAAGTCATGAAACAGCAAACTAAACATACGATTACTGCGTTGTTTATAATTTTTTAAAATTATTTCAAAGCGTAAAAGTGAGTTTAAAGTACAAGCTAATTACTTACGAAAAATATCGATTATTAGTTTAATGGTTATATTTTAATTAAAGATTCTAAATATTTTTTTGTAATTTACACGCGCGAAAGTAGACTAATACAGTACCGTAGCTATGTATTATGTATTATACCCGTCCACATACACAACTCACGCGAGTTTAAAGCGTGTCAGTCGCTTCGAGTGAACATCTCGGGCTCTTTATCAAGCCTACTTTCGCGCTAAAAATTACAAAAAAAAGTATTTTTAATCTTTGATTAAAATAGAACCATTGAACTAATATTTGATATTCTTTGTCAGTAATTAGACTGTACCACAGACTCACTTTTAAGCTTTGAAACAATTAAAACAAATCATAAACAACGGAATAATCGGAACAAACTTTTTTGCGACTGGTTGGAAAAAATTTTTGAAGCATTTAGTTTCAAGACCCTTGAAATACGCATTTTAAGTATTTTTTAAAATTAAAATATAATAAACAATTTCTGAGAAATGTTAATTTGTTTATAACTATTTTTTTTAAACATTTAAGGATTATGCAAAAAAATTTAAAAAACTATGTTTTGTGGACAAAATATTAAATAGGCATCACATCTTTATAATGTTTTTAAGTTTGATCAATGTCTCATGATTATTTTGGTTTTTATTGCGACTGTAAATTGTTAATTAACAATTGAATTGATGCTAAAATATTCGTTTAATTTTCACCGGCTTCTGAAGTTATAATCTATACCAAGAAAGCTTTTTTTCACCAAGTTATTTAATTATTGACAAATAATTACTTGCCCAAAAAATTAATTTGAAAATTCGAGATTTTGTTGGGAAAACCCACATTTTCCGAGGAAAATTTTCGTCAGAGCAAATCGGGAGAAACATGTCTATATGTAGAATTAAATTGGGGTGAATTTTTATTTGAGTGTTTTTGGTGTAAAGTTAAAATCTTCGGAGTTATATACCAATAATAAAAAAAAAACACGATTTGGGGGCGCCATTTTGTTAATAAAAAAAGTAGCACACTATCTGCGGACTTTGCATACCTATATTATTATTATATAGGATCATAATATTCGATTCCAGTAATGAAATTGCTGGTAAATAACCTTTCTTTGTACTTTACTAATTAGACCAAAGTATTATAACTATTTTTTTTTAAATTTCATAATTATGCAAAAAAAAAGGAAAATTTTTATATTGTCGATAAAATATTAAATAAGTGTCTCATATTTATAATCTTATAAGTTTGATCAATGTATCATGATTATTTTGGTTATTATTGCGATCCTAAATTGTTAACTTACAATTGAATTGTTGCTAAAATATTCGTTTAATTTTCGCTGGCTTCTGGAATTACAATCTATACTAAGAAAGCTTTGATGTCACTTAGAAGTTATTTAATTATTGAGTAATAGTTACTTACCTAAAACTTTATTTGGAAATTAGAGTTTTTGTTGGGAAAACCTGCATTTTCCGAGGAAAATTTTTGTCGGAGCAAATCGGGAAAAAATATCTCTATGCAGAATTGAATTGCGGTGAATTTTTATTTGAGTGTTTTTGTTGTAATGTTAAAATATTTGGAGTTATAGAGCAATAATTGAAAAAAATATGATTTGTCGGCGCCATTTTGTTTATAAAAAAGTAGCACACTATCTGCGGACTTTGCATACCTATATTATTAATATATAGGATCTTATAATTTGATTCCCGCAATAAAATTGCTGGTAAATAACTTTTCCATGAATTTTGCTAATTAGCCCAGAGTAATAAGACTAGAATACGATTCCAATGTGTACTCAAATTTGTTCCTTGTCCTCCCTACAGGGTGTTTCAAACGTAATATGAGAAAAACACTTCTTTTCTTCCACCCGGTATAAGTACAAAAAAGAAGGTTGAGTAAACCTTTGCACAATAACTCTCTAAACACTAAAGAAAAATCTAAAGTTATCAAAAAAACTGGCGGAATCCGTTAATATGTTCTACGAGAAAATCCACTAGGAAAATAAGAATAATTTTCTAATATCCCTAACAACTTATGCCTCGCAGTATATTAGTCTGATATCGAAATTTTTTATTTATTTATATGTGACACATCCTGTTAATGCCGCTAGATATGACAGAAATGGCAAATGTACGCCTTGTATCAAATGTAGAATGTTTATAGTAACTTCTAACAAATAACCTTTTTGTACTAGGTACTATTTCAGGTTGCTTCTTATATCAGAAAACTTTAATTATATCGTGAATATAATGTACGGATTTTATTTCCTGAGCTACGCCTGATATGTCGCAATATGGATCGAGGTAGACAGATTTATGTTAACCTATACAAACAATAACGTTTATTTGCTTCATGACGCTGCCGTTCGCGTTGAATGTCAGCCGTCACCATATAGAAATTGTAAAAGATAGTTTCTACCTCCCATTTATTTCAACAAGGGTGTCACTGACAATTTGGAGAAGGGAGGAACAGAGAATAATGATATGGCGAGACAATAGATTTCCTAATGAACATTTTGGTAAATTAGTTTCCATCTGATAAGCTTTTAAGATAAATTACCTTATTTTGCTCATATGCTAATGTTTAATAACTAAATATTTTTTTTACACTTGAAAATATGAAGCTTTTTAAAGAATTTAAAACCCGAAGAACAGGAAAAGACGGAATACTAAACAAATTACTGAAATATTATGAAGCTGCAATAAAAAACTACTAACAACATTATTAACAAAATTATAAACACACAATAAGATACCAGAAGGATAGAGAACTGTCGAATTAATTTTACTATTCAAAAAAGGAGATAAAAACAGCCAGAAAATTAGAAAGGTATAAATTTCTTATGGTAGGGGAGCCCAAGCGGGGATTTTTGCAGTTATTCGAGCGCGTCAGATTAGCATATGGGAGAAACCTGGTACCCTGCAGATGTACCTCTACCATGTATTGGCTCTTAACACAGGGGAGTTCCTTAAGGGGGCCCGAAAAAAAATCTGTCCTTAAAAAAACTCGAAATTGTCAGATTAAGATAAGGTAAGTTAAGTACATGCAAAAGAGTGTATATTTCAAAAATCTGACAATTTGAGCCGGGCGTAAGGAAATGGGTAAGTCCCAAATATTCACAAGAAAAAAGCGAATATTTCGCGAAATTAATGACAGATTGAAAAACTAAAAAATATGTGCTCAATATTTTTTAAAAATCTATCGAATGATACCAAACACGACTTCCCACGGAGAGGGGTGGAGGGTAAATTTAATATTTTAAATACGAATCCCGCGAAATGAACATCAGATCTAAAAACTGTAAAATACACTTATTCAATATTTTTGAAAAATCTATCGAATGGCACCAAACACGACCTCCCACGGTGGAGGGGTTGGGGGTTTCTTTAAAATCTTAAATAGGAGCCCCCATTTTTTATTGCAGATTTGGATTCCTTACGTAAAAATAAGTAACTTTATTCGAAACATTTTTCCGAATTATGGATAGATGGCGTTACAATCCGAAAAACGATTGTTGGAAATGGAAAATTAAATTAAAAATGGAAAGTCCCCATTCAAATCGAAAGCTTTACTTAACTTTTTTTTGGTTTTAGGACCTACTTTTCACAACCCAATAGGTCCCCAAAGCGCTCGAGTGACTGCACATTTAGCATACTTTGCTCATCTACTATTAAGTACTACCCTAAAATCTACAACTAAATTTTACCAGAACTAATGAATCAGAGTATAGGTTTAGCAGATGAACAACACGGTCTTAGTTCTGGAATGTCTTGTAAATATGCAATATTTGCCATAAAGCAAGTCACTGAGACATTATTAAGTTGTAATAGATCAGTATAATTGATAGTATAATTGAAAAGATTCCCTGAATATTAACAAATATAAAACTATTGAATACATCTACCAAAACAACAAAATGGAAGATAGAATATATGGACAACTTAAAGAACCCATAGACATAGGCTGCGGAATAAGACAGGGGCTCGTTGGGCCCTTTGCTCAACGTGTGTCAACGAAGAAAAACTATTAAAAATGGCAAAAAGAAGTAAAGACACTCTTTTATGCAAACGATGTAATAATAGCCCAATGTGAAAATAATCCGGAAAGACTAATACAAAAATCTAGCATACGAGCAAAATAATTTATTATGACAATTTCAACCCAGAACACCAAAGCAATAGTAATCAGCAGAGAACCAATCCGATGGAAAATAGAAATTTATGGCATAAGTATTGAACAAATAATGGAAATAACATACCTTGGACTTACACTATGTAGAATAGAAACCTGGACAAAGAATTGGAGATCAAGTACAAAAATCAAATATACTGACAGGATGCCTTAAAAACTGGTGAAATCGATCGAAATACTAACACAGAGATAAAATATATAAAGCCAGTATAAGACCAATAATGACATATTCAACAGAAATTATAAGACTCGAGATGCAGCCACAACACCAAGACTACTGGAAATGGCAGAGATCAGAGTATTGAAAAGAGTTGCAGAAAATACGACAAGAAATCTAAAGAGGAATGAAGACAGAAGAACATGAAATG
The DNA here is from genome assembly GCF_917563875.1 of Diabrotica virgifera virgifera. NCBI lineage: Eukaryota > Metazoa > Arthropoda > Insecta > Coleoptera > Chrysomelidae > Diabrotica > Diabrotica virgifera. The sequence continues at coordinate 199,180,205 of NC_065447.1, read as the reverse complement.
TAGGTACGGTGTATAAAAGAATGAAGACTATATAGAAAAATAAAAAGAATGGAATTACCATATTATACATAAGCTGAATTGGGAAGGCCTATGTCGTCAAAATAGCAAGAGATAAATCACCAATCGGTAGAAGAAGTATCGGATGACCGCGCAAAATGTGCAGTAACAACCTTCCATATAGGTAGCAATCTTAAAAATCAAAATGCAGAATTTCTGATAAATAGGAAGAAAGAAGAAGAAGAAGAAGAAGAAGAAGAAGGAGAAGAAGAAAAAGAAGAAGGAATATTTTTAAAATTCTTTATATGGAAGGCGACGAAAACGGAAACAGGACACAAACGGAACATTTTGTTTTGTTTAAAAACAAAAAGATACCAATAAATCTAAAAAACTGATATTTCTACCGATTTTAATAAAACAGTTTTTTTCTAACAGTGGAAACTTATGAAACATTGGAGGCCACACGGATTGTAGCAATAATTGTAAGCAATTGTAAACAAAAGGGGGAAGAAACTGGCATCAAATTGCACAAAGCAGAGATGAGTATAGAACTCGTGGGGGGGCTTTGTCCAGAAGTGGATGCAAATAGACTGAAGGTAATAAAACCAAAAATGGGTGAAACGAGCATATTAATAGGTTAAAATCGCGGATATACTGTACATTTTACAATGTAGAAGATTGGATCCATTCTAAGGATGAGTGAGATGTCCGAAATAACCGCATGAAATAAAAAAATTGGAATTGAATTACAAAAAACAATCAAATATTTTACGTTTTCATTTAAAACATATTTTATCCTGTAAAATTTTTACCACTTTTCATGGAAACCACTGAATTGTATTAAGCAAATATAAAAGTTGTCAGAATATTTTCAATTAATTTTATTTATTTGATATGAATCCATTCATGAATGGACACAATGAAAAACAAATGCGTATTTGTATCAGATGTATACAGAATGGTTCTGACCTAATTTTTATGAATAATACTAATTATTCAGGTTTATACTCCTAAAAATTAAATATGACATAATATGAAAGAAAAACTGTTAACGTATTAAGTAAAAATGTAAAAACTCCTGTTTCATTTCTAGCTTCTGTTCATTGTCTCTATTTTTTATCCAAAAATTTTATAAGTATTCTATTAAATGTGTGGATTTATCGTTTGCAAACATTATGGTCGTGGGAGCAAAATTCCGCACCAATGTGTTTTAAATGCATTATTTTTTTTCGATCACTGAGAAAACTCATAAGTATATTTGAAAAATTTAAACGCAGAATGAAAGATTGCATTATTACCTATGGCCGAAATTCCCTGAAAAATTCTATAATATTTTATAATATGAATAAGTTACAGCGTTACAAGTGTGAAAAAAATGGAAAATTAAGTGTGATTTTTAATTTCAAATATCTCATTCAAAAGAAGCTTGTTGGTTATTCTAAGGGACTTACAGCCCTCGGTAGTAATGTAATCTTTCGAAATTCGAAATTTTAGGATTCGAAAAAAAAATAAATGCATTTAAAACACATAGACTCGAAATTTTGGGCCTACGCCCTTAAGTCTGGAATACCACCACATTTTGTTTTAGAATTCGTGAATGTTGGAACTATTTTTTCTCTTATACTTATCCAGAACAGGTTCTCCAAAGTACGATGTGTTTTATAGAAAATATATTGATATTGTAAGTGAAATAAAAATCAGACTCAAAAACTCATTATAAATTATTTTATTGTAATAAAATTAGGAATAAAAATTGTCAAAAACAATAATTGGATGCAATTTCAGCTATATCCCTTTAGGTTTTCGTTTTTGGTTATTTTTTTAATTTACTAACCACTCAACATTTGCCTTGGTTTGTTGGGTTTGTTTAATAGGGATGTTCACAAAAAATTTAATAGTCATTTTAAACATGTAAAATGATTAAGAAACACCCTAGGAATAATTGTCTAAAATATTAAGAAAATTAAAAAAGCCTTTCTATTAAAAAACTTCATTAGAAATCTAGCATTATTTTAAATTTCAAGAAAACGATCCTGACGTCACTCGTCATGGTACTCGTACCATGTCGCACCTTGCCATGTCGGCATTTCCACAGTATTCTTTCTCTTTGGGTAGGTACCTGTTTGACGTTAGTTCAGGTCATTTTATTCTGTATTTTGTTCTCTTAGGGTCGGTTTCACCAACAAAAAATAAATCAGTGAATAGTTATTCGTCGAATAAGATTTATTAGTCGATTAAATTTTATTTGGTTTCAATAACTATTTGCAATCCACAGTTAGTTATTCGTCAAATAAGTTCAAAATATAATGATTTTTCACAGACTGTACTCGTTGACACAAGCGAATGACAGTTCTTCTTCCTCATATTAGTTTGTTGGCCTCCACCTCTTCGGTGTTTTGCCAAGCACATTGCATTATTTTCCACTGTAATCCCACGTGACCTCTGGTTGGCACATAAACTAACAGTAACAAAGAGGTTATGTTTGTAGGTATATATTTTTCAATGATTTTTCATTGTTTATAATCATCGTATTTTGTCTATTTTGGATTCATTTGGATTTCGTTTCCTGTTTTTGTGAACTTTATAAACTTAACCACAATGCAAAATGATTATTTAAGGAAATTATTATTGGAAACTTCAGATGTTGCGAGAAAGGTAGGCGAAATAATTTTTATTTCCTGTTCATTTTGCCCCGTTATTTATCAATAATGATGAATTTTGCAAGCAATAACATTATTTCTTTTATTGTTTTAGATATTTATTGAAGCTGAAAATAATTGGGGATTTAGATTCATACGCAATTCAGTCAGAATTGGATTTTACAGTTAAGTGCAGTCCATCAAGTTACTATTATAGATATTTATACATATTTGGTGGAGTCTCACAGTTGCTACTCTAAGCAGCAGATGAAAGCCTACAAAAGCCTTCAGGCACATAAATATTTTACAGCTGGATTTGTTTTGAATGGAGTAAAAATTGTTAATGATTTCCTGATTTCCATATTATTGTAGGAAAGGTATGCCTTTATTTTATTTATTCACCATTAAGAAATATATGGATAACAGTATTAGTGTCTTTTGGATAAATTAGTTCTAAATATTAGATTTATTTACGTTTATATATCTGTATGAAACCAGACATATTGTCGTCCTAATCTGTAAACTGCGAACTCTATAATTCTCTGAAAATGATTTATTACTGCCATCTATTTGAATTACTGTCATGATTGTTTTAAAATTATATTGTATGAATGTCTGATTTTAAATAAAATATTCTCAATCATTGTAAAGAATGCAAATACTCTAATAAAAATAAATTTTTGTAGTTGAAAAATTTCCAAAAAAAAAAATAAAATATTTTTTTTAGGTGAAGCATTTCCAAAAAGCTAATGCTAAACGACTAAATGCTTGGGTGAGGTGAGAGCCAGTTCTGATGACATAGCAAATGCAGATTGTATGCATATGGCCGGTAATAGTAAAGTATGCCCAGGACAAGACAGACGAAGAAGAACCCAATGCATGTACATATGTTACAGCTACATGGTTTGGAGATAGCAACATATGCATTCTCTGATGAAAAACTAATGAGTTTTGAAACTGTTCGGTCAGAGTGCTTGTTGCGCTCACTAAACGAACTGAAATATGAGATGGCTTTGGCATTGTGTTGCAGCAATATGAAAATGGTTATTCATTTTTAATTATAATGTACTTCTTCATCATGAGTAATTATGTATTGGTCTTTTAAATGTGTATTTATTTTTGTAATTAGTATCAACTTGTAATGATAATATACATTTATCGTTTAAGGTATGACTATGTTTGGACTCTAAAATAAATGTTTTAAAAATCGAATCCTGCCTCTTTCTGTTAACTACCCATGGATATCACAAATTGTGCTTACTGATAGGTTTGTTCGTAGAACGATCAGGAACTCTTGCCAACCATCAGACACATGTGCATTCGTAGTCTATGAATGCTAACTATTAACTGCACAACGCTAACTGTTAACTTCTCATGCATCTGATGGTTGGCAGCAGTTGCTAATCGTTTGTGTCGTACTACGAAAAAACCTATTAAGCCGGACTCAAACGACTCGTGTACTTGGCGAATAATCGTCACTTGCGTATACTGGCAATGCTGTGTGAGTGGGTTACTAGTACAATTATTTTACTATTTGTCAAACACTAATAATAATAATGTTAATACTACTATTAATTGTCAAAGAATTGTTCTAGTAACCCTCCCAAAAGACATAGTAAGTAACGCAAGTAACGATTATTCGCCAAGTACACGAGTCGTTTGAGCCCGGCTTTAGGTCTGGATGCCGTGTACCAAAAAAATTGATTAATAGCAAGCTGAAAATTTGTTAATAGCTTAACGGTGTCCAGTTGGACAAACTTTGATGTATTGTGACACTGGAACAGGGGTAGTTTTAATTGTGAAACAGTTTGGAAACTCAAAATTGGAACATCAGATTACGAAAACATCCCATATATTTTGTCAGACAGAACATCCAATTGATCTGTTACCCTGTCATTAAATTCTCGTGCAAAAATCAGACTGCTGTTACTCACCAACATGATTCCTGTAGTTTGACATGGTCTTCGTGTTCTACTCATTAAAATGCCCAGTTGGTGATTTTTTCACCAGTCTGGTTTTTGCATGAGAATTTAATGAATTGGTAGCAAATCAATTGGAAGTTTTATCTGACAAATTACATAAACATTTTCGTAGTTTGACCTTTCAAATTTTTAACCTGTTCCACAGTTAAAACTTTCAGTGTTCCCATGCATCAAAGTTTGTGGGACTAGACACCGTTAAGCTATTAATAAATTTTCAGCTTGCTATTAATCAACTTTTTTTTGGTAGGAGGGATACAGGTCTATATGGAATAAATAAATAACAAAACAAATTCCCTGTCAAAACTGCATTTATTTTAAATAGAATGAAAAACAAAATAATATTATTTAACAAAATAGGGGATACATGTTAAAATTTAGTATTAATAAAGTTTGTCACATTGGCCTAAAATTAATGTCACTAGTTACGTTAGTGTCACATATAAATAATTATTGTAATAATATTAATAAAAATCATAATTCCTAGCATGAGTGCGTCCTGTTTTTTGATAATTTAGTTAGGCGAGGAAACATAAATGAGTTTCTAATAGGGCTTTTCATCGATTGTCATTTGTTTCGAGCTCCTGTTAGATTCTGTATAATCCGTGTATAATATTACTATACAAGGATTATACGACATATGACAGAAGCTCAAAACAAATGACTGTGAATGAAAAGCCCTATAGAGGGAACACGGAAAAAATTAACATTATCCGATCAGCTCGACTTCCACAGTTCACTACTATACAAGTTACATGCATGTTTTCAGCGCTTAAAATCACCAAAAACGAAAAGTTTATAAAATAATTAATCTAATGAATGTCTTTAAATACTATATTAAGCTCAAAATCACGACAAAAAACAAATTAAAATTAACATTATTCTGATCAGTTGGACTTTCACAGTTCACTACTATACAAGTCACAGGCATGTGTCAGCACTCAAAATCACCAAAAACGTAAAGTTTATAAAATAATTAATCTATGAATGTCTTTAAATACTATGTTAAGCTCAAAATCACGACAAAAAACAAATTAAAATTAACGTTATTCTGATCAGTTGGATTTGCACTATTAGTTCCTATACAAGTGACAGGCATGTTGTCAGCAGCACTCAAAATCATTTGATATAATTACGTTTACCTGTTATAAAACATTGTAGATAAATTCAAATTAAACTAATGAATTTTCTTTATTATTGATATTTAAAGTGAGGTTAGCTGTCAACTTATTCTAAGAATAAATATTTATCTGCCCGATATTGGACTAATAACTTATTTGGAGTTTATTCATAGAATAAGTCTTATTTGACGTTGGTGAAACTGAGATATGTCAGTTTTATTGGTCGAATAACTTTATTCATTGAATACACCGCTATTTGTCGATGGTGAAACCGGCCCTTATTGTTATTGTTTTATTAGGGCTAACGTGGAGTTTTAGGATGAATTTGTTTAGTTTAAAGTGGATAGACTGTTTCTAATGACATATTTATTTTGGGTGGTACAAATAAATAAATAAAATGAAAGGTTTTAAAATAGCTGATTCGCTTAACCTACCTACTGTACATGTAACAATGGTGTCTGATTTATTGTCATCTTGTAAAGAAATAAATCAACCACAGAGTAGCGGAATGATTATTTTAATAAGGTAGAGGGGTGAAAAAAAAGAGAAAATTTAGTGTGATTTTTAATTTCAAATATTTCATTCAAAGGAAACATTTTGTTTATTCTAATGGACTTTCGGCCCTCAGTAATAATGTAATCTTTAATTCTGCGTTCAAATTGTTCAAAAATATTTATTAGTTTTCTCAGGATTCGAAAAAATGAATGCATTTAAATATAATGTGCATAGATTTTGCTCTACTAATTTAAATGATGTCTAGTTTATAGGGGATGTCGGTAATAAATAGGTATACCTACCTACTACCTCATACCTACTTTATTACTATGTTATGGACACCAGGTATTTTAAACCTTTAGACAAATTGAAAGATCATAAACTATGTAGGTACTTTTTATTTTTGTAAAATTTTTCTTGCTAATCCATTTCGTTGCCTGGATATTTAGAAACAGATATTTAGAAGTCCAAAATACGAAGTTTTCAACTGTAGGTATTAAGAATTTTTATTATTTATTTTTTTATAACCAAGCTAACTTAAATCTAAAACATATCATAGAATTCATATAATCAAAACCCATTTATTTAGGAAAAGATCCATAACTTACAATAAAGAAGCGATTCTCGCAAGAGAAAAGCTTGTTTTTTATTGATACAAATACATACTTCTTTTTTGCGTTTCTTTTTACGATTTAAATTAGCTGGAACTGTAATAAAAATCATGTCAGAATTGTTTTTAGAGGTATTTACACACCAAGGAACAAAACACCACTTATTTATTTTCATTTTTACTAATTAAATACGTAAAGAACTGCACACATTCAAATACGCTTCGTAAATAAGTATACAAAACTAGTCGTCAATCAAAGACGATACGACTGCTGACGTCACAGACCGTAGCCTCGCTGCAGGGTACCGTTTTTCTAGCCTCCAAGAAAATCAACATTATGAACTCATTTATCTTAAAAAATATACAATTTTAAACAGTTTTATAATTGTTACGTTTTTATATACCTTATAATCTATTGAATTTAACTATATTTAAAAATTAGTGAACATCCCTATTGTCCCAAATCATGATTTACAAACTTTATACATGGTAAATCATGATTCGGAAGTGCTCCTCGTAACATTATCTTGGTTTGTTAATTTTTAGTGCATCTTTATGGTGATTTTAGTATAGTTTTCGCTATTTTCAGTGCCTCTTTAATATCTCTATAAAATAATAATTATTGTACCTCCTCGTAGACATTCGCCGTAGGAGCATACGCTAAGGGCCGGTTGTTCGAACGATAATCAAAAATGATCATTATCAAATATTTAATTACTGTCACCAACTGTCAATGTCAACTTTTATTGGGTTGCTGAAAATATAATTATTGATTACAGTTATGAAATTAGTTACTTAATCAATTATGTTAATAATTGTTATGTTAATTGATTTACTAATCTCATAATTATAATCAATTATGTTTTCAGCAACCCGGTCAAAGTTAACATTGACAGTTGGTGACAGTGATTAAATATTTGATAGTGATCATTGTTGATTAGCGTTCGAACAACCGGCTCTTATTGTATCAAGTTCAGTTTGGCATGACAGGTCACTACTCACTTTAATAACATTAATCTTTCTGAGATGGTGAAAAAGTGTCCTAATGCTTTATCAGATATTTTATTAACTATTGCTGACCCACCATGTCTATGTAGGTCGTCCTCGCTATATACGAGAATAATATATTTTGACTTCATTTGAGAAATAACCTGATTTAGGCCACTGATACCCAGTTGACCAATATTCAACATGTTCAACTCTGAACAATATTTTACGTTTCTCCAGGCTGAAACATGCTCTGAACATTCCATGTTCCAATAAATGCTAGTGTTGAACACTCTTATTTTCTTGCCGCCGTTCTTCTGACAAGGAATTCGCTAATTAATGATTTGAGAGGCCTTGTCTTCCAACTGAAGGTTGCTCCAAAAAGAATCGTTTTAATGTTAGAAGCAAAGAATGTTGAAAAACGTTAGTTTTAATCCTTTTTAAATATTATAATTTTTTTAGTGATATTCTGGACCTATTTAAGAGGGAGAAAAGTCAATATTATTAAAGAGGTTATAACACAACTTTTTTTGCAAACATCAGAATGCCACCTCACATCCAAATTATCTAGTTGTATTTTCATATTGGGACCGTGCAAGTTCGGCAAAGCGACTTCTATTTCTACGCTCTGTACTTTTATTCGCACTTTTAATTATATTGGCCAATTATATTAGTCCTGGTTGCTGGATAATTGTCAAGGCCATAGTCCAAAAAAATAATAAGAAGAAAAAATAAGATGCAGGTTATGTTATGCAAACGTAAACAGTTGTATGCAGTAAATAAAATTAGTTATTAAAATGCAGTACTGCAAGCAAAATACAATTAAATAAATTTACCTTTATATAATAATTGCATATCATATCAATATTGTTGAGCAATATATAATTTTTCTGCTTCAATGACAGAAGGTATGAAATATACGTCAATTTGACAATTTCAATTGACAATATGAATTATTTAAGATAGTTGTAATATTTCTCCGCGACTCGCGCACGGTCGTTTCTCGTTTCCCTTCCAAGTACTTGCACACCGCGAATAGTGGATTCTAAAGGTCCCAAACTCTTTTTTGTGCGTCATTAATTTTGACGTCATATAGGATTTTATGAATGTCGCAAATCATTACATGACATTTTAGTTAAATCTGACACTGGCAGTTGTCGGAATATTTATATTTGTATAAACATCAATATTTACACAAATATTTGCCAGAATATTAATATTTAAAATAGTTTAATGTAAAATTAAATAAATATAATAAACCCCCTCTGTGGCTCAGTGGTAAGAGCGCCTACCTTTGGATCGAAAAGTCCGAATGGTCGTGAGTTCGAATCCGACCAGGGTCAGAAATTTTTCGTTCATTATGAATTATAATATAATAAATAAAAATAGTTTCTGTCCTTGTGGGATCGGTACTCACCAGAGGGACCGCAGACGTTTGGATACTATTAGCGTTTCTTGGCAAAGACAATGACGTCGATTTTGCAAAGTAACAAGACACTTACTCAACACACACTACACATGGCACTAAGTACCTAACTGCAAAAATTCACCGTTCCTACCATGCCAATGGCTATTAGCTGTCGAGGCATTAGCTAAATAAAAAAAATATCAAATTTCACAATACAATACCCGAATATACCAATGACGTGAATATTTATATTTACGTCGCTGGAAAATACTAATCTAGAAATTACATTTTCCATTTTACTATATGATCTGGTAAAAATACTGTCACAATCGATTACTTTTGTGTCAAATTATCTTTATTCGCATCGTTGATTGGTTACCGATTTAGAGTATTGTAATCGCCAAACAATTTTACATCTTTAAGTAGAAGTCGTTTAGTATGCAAATAGTTTGTAAGTTCAATGTAAAATAATCACAGAGGTACGTTTTTTCTGTCACTTCCAACTCTAATATGTTAGAGAGAATTTGATAATCTGTAACGCACTGAAAAAAGGGTTTGGAACGATCTGTAGTTATAGATCCGCTCTGGTCGCGAATTTACAAAACGTATACTATTTCAGTAATGGTGGCGACTGATTTCGAGTAGGTTTTGTATGCAGAATATTAGTTACATATCCTATGCTATTTCGGTCCAGAAATTAACTGTATCGGTGTAGGATTTGTAAGCGAAATTTTTTCTTATTATTGAGCAAATGTCTATACTCTTTCAGTCATGTGAGTAAAACTAATTAAATATTTATCAAGTGCATTTATTATTATACCATAAAACTTAGATATGTTTTGAAAATTAAAATTAATAATATATATTTGGATAATATTAAAAATTAAAAACAAATGAATATTACTAATGTACAAATATATACAGTATATCCCTGTAAGTTGGAACCATATAGAAAACTTGTTTATTATTGATTTTACGAAAAAAATATATTCTTCATAAAAAGTTCTGCATAGTCTAAAACAAAAGATGCAATCATCTGATATCAAGCTTTTTCAATAGTATACGAGGGATGTCAAAAAATATGAATTTGTGTCAAGAGTAAAGTAACTTTATATATTTCACAAGATTGAAAATTGTTATTACGAAAATTTGTTTGGACTTAAAAATGATTTTCTAATATGCAACTACATTCTTTTAATTGAAAAAAAAGTGAAATTTTTTCTCTAAAGATACTTTACTCTTAACAGAAATTCATATTCTTTGACATTTCTCATATACTATTAATAAAACTTACTAGTAGTAATATCAGATGTAATAATGCAAAAGTAATATCAGATGATTGCATCTTCGGTTTTAGACCATGTAGAATTTTTATGAAGAATATGTTTCTTTTTTCCGTAAAATCAATAATAAAATGTTTTCCATATGGTTCCAACTTACTGGGACATACTGTATATATTCGTATATTAGTAAATATTCATTTGTTTTTAATTTTTAGTATTTTCCAAATATATGTTATTCATTTTAATTTTCAAAACATATGTAAATTTTACGATATAATAATAAATCCACTTAGTAAATATTTGATTAGTTTTACTTACATGACTGAAAGAGTATAGACATTTGCTCAATAATAATAAAAAATTTCGCTTACGAATCGTATGCTACACCGATACAGTTAATTTCTGGACCGAAATAGCATAGGATATGTAACTAATATTCTGCATACAAAACCTACTCGAATTCAGTCGCCCCCATGACTGAAATAGTATAGGTTTTATAAATTCGCGCTCTGGTCTACACAGGGGCTTCATAATTATGTATTTACACTGTATCCTGTATATACTGCTTTTTCCGATTAACTTACGTGTTTAAATGAAAATTTTTTTGTTCAAATTTTGTTTAATTTTGTATGCCGTCTACATTTTTTTTGTTTCAGCGTTTTAAATCACACAGAAGTTTAAAAAAAACATATGAAAAACTTCGTAATGCCTTCGCTGACTTTAAATCGACATTCTGCCGGCTGTTTCTGTTGATTTATAGACAATTTTCAAAAAACTAACCAGTTTTAAAATTCATTTTTAAAAGTAATATCATAAAATCGCATTATATTCGTAATCCTATGCATTTTCATTCCATTCGGGTAAAATCGAGCATTATGTTCTGCATTTATAAGAGGCAGGAACAAATACGAGAACCAATCTCCCATTCTAACGAATTTTAGTTCCAATCTTGTTGCGAGTGAATGGCGCAAGAAAATCTGCTGCAAATCCTTACAATTGTTTTGCTGTCATTTTGTAAAATCTACATGGATATATGGAAAATCAATTGATAAACTGTTTCCATTGTTTCCATGGGCATTGCTCGCTTTGATTTAGGAAAATACGCTTCATCGATTGTTAGTTTGTATCAGGACCGGAATGTGAGAGTCCCATTGATAAGCTGATGAATTAGTTATAAAAGATATACTACGAATTATTATTATGAAGATGTATGCGGTTCGTACTTTACATTTCACATTTTTTATATTTTTCAACTGAATTCTGCATATTATAGGGGTGTATCAAGGGGTTTGATGGGGTAGTGATGCGTCTCAAATAGCCTCTCCTACTCAAATGTCAACCTCACCTTCACGTTGGTGAACCCTGTTACCACAAACGAGGCTCTGACGACCGAGTATCAGCGGAATAACTGTAACAACTGGAATTAAGGAAATGTAATTCCGATAAAAACCGGCCAACACATCTTGGCAAGCGCGGCAGGTTTTAAAATCACGCCAAATACCTCCTAAAAGAAAATGAAAATGTCATTATCTAAAAGTGAAGTACCCCAGGGCCTCGATTTTTGACCCTTCGCTTCGTTATCGAACGTATTCGCTTCGTATACTAAACAGATACGAAACGAATACGTTCGATAAAGAAGCGAAGGGTCAAAAATCGAGGCCCACAGGCGAGTAGGAAAAAACTTCCAGAATATCGCACTAAACTGATAGTCTATCCCACAAATTCGTATTCTGGGGGGGACAAGTAAACATACCATACATAGAAAACCCTTAAAAACTCAACGTCGCTACATATAATGCTAGATCCCTGGCAACTGAAGAACGAATCATAGAGATGGAAGCATAAATGTCGAAAATTAAATGGGATCTGATAGGCGTTAGCGAGGTAAAACAGAGAGGAGAAAGCCTGAAAAAGCTGAAATAAGGTCATTTATTCTATCAGGTCGGTAGTGAAACTGAAACAACGGGGGGCGTTGGTTTCTTTGTACATAGAAAGCATGAAAGCAACATCATATCAGTAAAAACTTTCTCTACTAGAGTAGCTTTTTAACCTTAAAACTAAATGCACGGTATGCCTTAAAAATCGTACAGGTATATGCCCCAACAAGTGGCCATGCGGACTACGAAGTAGAGGAATTCTACGATGACATTGTTCTAGCCTTAAATGATACAACAACACACTATACCATAATATGCGGCGACTTTAACGCTAAAACGGGGAGAAAAGCAGACGATACGGAAACATCACCGGGAAAATTTGGTTTGGGAGATAGAAAGGAACTTTACTTAGTTTCCTGCTGGAGAAAAATCTATTCCAAATGAACAGCTTCTTCTACAAAAAATAACATCGTAGATGGAAGTGGCAGAGACCAAATGGAAAAACTAAGAACGAGACCGATTTTATAATCAACGACAATAATCCGAAAATCCGACAAAAACCGATTTTATAATCAACAGGTAGCGACCACAGGATGGTAAAAGCCTCGATAGAAATAGACCTTGGGAAAGAGAGATACCGCATGATCAAAAAGAAGTCCACAACTACTTGGACCGAACATAAAAATATAAATGCATTTGAAGAACATATCAACAGCATTCTCGAAAGCGATAGGAATACAGACCTATATGTTAACACCATTAATGGCATTTTAATAGAAGCTATAGAAGAGAGCCAAAAGATACACTGCCAAAAGATCACATAACAAAAGAGTAAGCCCCTAAACACAAACATTAATTAAAGAGCGGAGAAAAATGCAAAGTAATAGAAGTAAAGAACACCATAAACTTAGAGAGATAAGTAAAAAATACAAAAATCTATAGAACGGACAGCCGAAAATATAAAAACGAACAAATTCAACAAACAATTGAAGATAACAAGAACCTCAAAGTTCTAAGAAGACAATTAACAAATGGCAAAAAAGAACTAACGAAATTAAAGGAAACATATGGAAATATCATTATCAACAGAGATAAATTATTAAGGGTAGTAGAAGACTCCTATACAGAACTATACAACAGCCAACAAAACCATGATGGGCCACTAGAAGATTTAGGAAAAAGGTTAGTCCACCAAGGATCGGAATTGACGCCTGATATATCTACAGACGAAATCGGGAACGCATTGAGAAAAATGAAAAGAAATAAAGCTCCGGGACAAGACAATATTGCTATAGAAGCCGTAAAGATTGGAGGAGACAGACTTTTAAACAACATAAAGGAATTGTTCAAATTATGTTTGCACCAAAGTAAAACACCTACAAGATGGCATAGTGCACTTACCATCTTGTTACACAAAAAGGGCGATCCAACAGACCTCGAGAATTACCGGCCCAAAAGCCTATTAGACCACCTCTACAAGTTATTCACAAGAATAATAACAAATAGACTGGAAAGAAAATTGGATTTTTACCAACCTAGAGAACAGGCGGGTTTTAGGTAAAACTTTGGCACTAACGACCACCTACACTGCATAAAAGGAATTATAGAAAAATCTATCGAATACAACCGACCATTGGTCCTGGCTTTCCTAGACTTTCGCAAAGCATTTTATACGATAGAAATTAACAGCATAATGAGAGCATTGGAGGAAAGTCGTATAGATTATCGGTACTCCAATCTGATAGCGAACGTATACAATAATGCAACCATGACCGTCCTACTACACAAAGATACCAAATCTATAAAAATCAAAAGAGGAATTGGACGCCAAAGGAATAAATATCGACGGCGAAAGGCTCTCCCACCTACGATTCGCAGACGACATAGTTCTTATAACAGACAACTTAAAAGAGAAGAGAACTATGCTTACTGAGTTAGATGCCGCCTGTAAAAAAGTTGGTTTAAACATAAATTTTGGAAAAACACAATACATGACAAACCTGGTACCAAGCGAAAATCCAAAAGTCGACGTCAACGAAATAGCATTGGTCCATAAATATAAATACTTAGGGCATGAAATCCAAATTGCCAGGGACAATCAAACTGCCGAATTACAGAGAAGGATCACCTTAGCATGGGCCGCATATGGAGCTCTATCAGACATCTTCAAGAGCAACTTGCCCAATTATTTGAAAAGGAAGACGTTCAACCAATGTGTGCTTCCAGTCATGACCTACGGCGCCGAAATATTATCGTCAACCCAGGCCACAGCAACGAAACTTAGAGTGGCTCAAAGGAGAATGGAACGGTCACTACTTGGACTGACTCTCAGAGACAAGGTCAGAAACGAAGAAATCAGAAGAAGGACAGGCGTCACACATGTCATAGAGCGAGTAGCATGGCTGAAGTGGAATTGGGCGGGCCATGTAGCCAGAATGAAGGACGGGAGGTGAACCCAAAAAACTAGAGTGTGGAGACCAAGAGAAGACAGAAGAAGTAGAGGTAGACCACCTACACGATGGACAGACGACGTCAAAAAGATTGCTGGGAATTGGTTGCAGAAAGCCCAAGATCGACAAAACTGGAAGAAATTAGGAGAGGCCTATGTTCAACTTTGGATGCAGAAGGCTGGATGATGATGATACAGTTAAAACATGTACTCTACTTGCTGTGCATCTATTTTCGGTTGAGTAAATCGTATATTTTCTTACGTTGTTTATTTAACTTACTATCTAATTTAATCTAAGAATCACCCAGTGGTGTTTTCTTAGATTTTCTAATTTTTAAAGCAATTTTTCTTGTGCACCAATCACAGTAACAGCTTTTTCACTTAACTTGCACTATGCGCGACGCTTACTCATAAGGCTTTGGCCTCTTGAGTCTTCTTTTTTTGGCTATAGTTATCCAGAAGCTGAATGGCCTCGACGTTTTGGTGATGTGAAAGCCTTTTCTTTCTTCTTGCCTGCAGGCGATTTTCAACGAAAGGTTTTCGTTTATAAATTCGCAAAGTGTGTGTTATTGCGTTGCCGCTCCTGCAATACTTAGAGTAGATTTAACGATGTTTTGTCTTCTGAATCCAAATCTGAAAACGGCATTTCCATATCTCTAACCGTCTTCCAGATAATCGACCTCAAGGTCTAAAATGTGACGTCACAGTCCTTTTATTTTCTGCCGACACACTAAACGTCAGCTGAAATCGTTGCTAGTAAGTAGGATAGTTTTTTAATCTGAATTTGTTAAGCAAAGCATAGGTTATTTACATTATTTGAGTTTGACACTTCGTGAATGTCAAATAGTGGTCAAACTAAGAAGAAGAAGAAGAAGAAACAAATTGTACAATGTACTAACTCCAAATTGTAAGTGAATAAGGGATTTTTCCCTTGTTCCGAGACGATGAGCTGGCCAAATACCCAAGTAGGTGGAGGCCAATAAACTGAAGAAGAAGAAGAAGTGGTCAAACTAAACTTTAAATTAAGTATTAATAAAATATCAATGACATATTTGATAGTGAATTTAATTATTATATAAAATAAATACGATGTTCAAAAATACAATTTGAGTGTATTTTGAAAGCAATATTTTATTAACAATTTTAAAAAGGTTTATACGAGTATACGGCCTCCCCTTTAGTGGGAGTACATAATGATAAATGGACTGTCCATTTGTTATGAAATGAAAATTGTTATTATAGTCGGTTCGCTAAACTCAGACACAACTGGCTAGTGATTATAGTATGTACTTTTTTGGTTCTTGCCAAATTTTGGCAAAATTGGCAAGATTACTAATTATTTAGTAATTATTAACTATTTAGTAATTATTTTTTTTTTGCCAAATTGGTAAAATTACTGACTAAAATCACTAGCCAGTTGTGTCTGAGTTTAGCGAACCGACTATATGAAAAGTTGTTTGGAAAAAAAATTATGGTCTGATATGTGCAATTACATCCTTCTAATGGAAGAAAATATTTGAAGATTTTTCTCAAAATATGGATACCAACAATATTTTCATTTATAACTCTTTTATTTTTAATTTGACGAAGAAAAATTTTTCTTCATAAAAAGCTTTTCATGGTCTAAGATTTATGATGCAACCATCATATATCAAATTTTATTAATTTTATACGAGGTATATAAAAAATATAAATTTCGATCAAGAGTAAAGTACCTTTATAGTTCATAACATTTAAATTATAATGATATAATTAAAACAATTGCACATTAAAACATAATTTTTAATTCTAAACAACTTTCCGTAATAGCAATTTTCCATATTATGAATTAAAATACGTAAATAAACACAGTTTTCGTTATGATAATGCTCGCATTTTCAGCTTGTTTGTATTTGTTTCTCCACATACCCCATCCCTAGGTCCGTAGATCTCTGTGGATATTTTGGTTGTGGATGTACTAAGGGTATTGACACTTCACCCCAATACTTTATTTTGTAAAGTTTAAATTATTTTAATATTAGTTTTTTTGGTACAACCACACGGTTGCATGCCATATGTCCACTTAGGTTTTAGAATCTGGTTGTAGAGTAAAAGGTCGTTCTTCTTCTTCTTCTTCACGTGCCATCTCCGCGACGGAGGTTGGTAATCATCATGGATATTCTAATCTTAGATGCTGCTGCTCTGAATAGTTCCGTTGATGTGCATCCGTACCATTCCCTCAAGTTACGCAACCACGAGACCCCCCTCCCTCCCAGACCTCTCTTGCCTTGGACCCTCCCTCGTACAATCAATTGAAGTATGTTCTATCTATCATTACGCATAACATGCCCCAGGTATTGCAGCTCCCGTGTCTTGACGGTTTCCAATACCTCCAGTCTTTTGTTGACTCTTCTCATGAATTCGTTGTTTTTTAAATGCTCGGTACAAGATATCTTCAGTATTCTTCTATACACCCGCAGTTCAAATGCTTCCAAGTTTTTATTAGTCGACGCGTTAAGTTTCCATGCTTCTATCCCGTAAATCAGGGTCGAGAAAATATAACATATTGCTAACCTAACTCTCAAATCTAATTTCAGTTCTCTTGCACAAAGTACCTTTCTCATTTTATTGAAGTTTGTTCTTGCTTTCTCTATTCGAACTTTGATTTCTTTGGACTACCCGTTTGTGTTATTAATTATTGTGCCAAGATAGTTGTAGTTTTCAACTTGTTCTAAAGTTTTACCTTTAATTTTCAGGCTTTCCTCATTATTTTAGGTTTTGTTTTTGATATCCTCATAAATTTAGTTTTCTTGATTTTATTAATAATCCATATTCTTCTCCATACTCAACTATTTTGTTCATTAGCTTTTGGAGATCTTTAAGGTTGTCTGCTATTATGATAGATCGTCCGCATATCTAATGTTGTTAATTGGCGTTCCATTTACCTTTATTCCTGCTGTTTCTACCTCAAGAGCTCTTTTCATAATTTCTTGAGAGTATGCATTAAATATTAGTGGTGAGAATACACACCCCTGTCGCACTCCTCTTTTAATTTCGAACTCTTCTGATGTGTATTTATTAATGCGTATGTGTGCTTGCTGTTTATAATACAGATTTGTTATAATTCGAAGGTCATTGTTTTGCTTTGAGAACGCCCATTAGCTGTTTGTGGCGGACCTTATCGAAAGCCTTGTTGTAATATATTTTATGAAACAGACGTACATATCCTGGTTCACATCCAAACATCTCTGGATTAGTACGTTGAATGCAAAGAGAGCTTCACGGGTACCTGCGCCTCTGCGGAATCCAAATTGGGTTTCTTCAATATACATATCAAGTGTTTGGTATATGCGTTTATGAATGATCTTTAAAAACATTTTAAGTGTGTGAGACATCAGGCTTATGGTGCGGTGGTCGGTGCACCCCCCAGCATCCCTCCTTCCTGGGAGACAAAAAAATGTTGAGGTCAACCATTCACTGGGTATGTCACCCGACTGATAAACTTCATTAAAGAGCTTATGTAAAAAGGTCGTTATGTATTGACAATGCTGATTATCTTTTCAGAAGCCAATACATTTTTTTGAATCTGACACCTAATTCTTCTTTTTTTTTCTTTATGTGTTCTTTCCAGTTCAGCTTTGCATCAAGGGGTTAAAGCTAGATTATTTGGCTGTATTATCATATATGGAATTTCATGTCCGCTTATATGTTACATGTTTGTTAGTAAATTATATATGAGCCCATTTATCTTCATTCAGGGAGATTTTCCACTTTCTGGTCCAGTTTTTTAATCTATTGACTGAATTTTGTAGACAAACTGTTGAGTCTATGCTATATTTAACAGCTGCCAGAATGGCAGTGTGGCAGTTTGAGAAAGTGGCTATTGTATTATCTTCTAGAGTCTTCTGACAGAGTCAGTACCCCTTGCAAACGGAGCATCTCTGCCAACGAGTCCAACTCCTACGTCCACGAAAACATTTATGTCGCGTGACCCTGGTAATACTTGCGTACAATGGATCTGCGTTAAATAGCTGACAGGAGAGGGCAAAAAGCGGGTCTCCGGCGCCTCAGTACTGGAGCAACATGGCTAAGGGAGTCAACCCTGAAAGAAAACATGGGGAAGGCAAAGGGAAAACCACCCCATTATTTTTCCCCCGACAACTACATGGCAGATAACTCAAATATAATGGCCCTCTGTCCCCGGCAAGTTTTAAATAACCAGAGGGTGCTAAGAATCCCCGGGAGGAATCATTACCTTAAAAACCTCAAAATTGCGACATGAAATGTACGAACTCTTTTTGAAGCAGGAAAATTGGATAACGCGATTCTAGAAATGGCTAGAAATGGAACGCCTACAGATACAGATCCTCGGCATCAGTGAAACGAGATGGCCACACTCAGGAAAATGTGCAACCAAGAAAGGAACCTTATTTTACTCCGGAAACAATGACAAAGACCACAGAAACGGAGTAGGAATAGTATTAACTAAGAAACTCGCTGAAAAAGTAATAACTTTTGTCCCTTATTCTGACCGCATAATACTGATACAACTACAGGGAAAACCCATGAATATAAATATAATCCAGACTTACGCACCAACTGCTGATAAATCAAATTCTGAAATTGAGCGCTGGTACACAAAATTGGAAACCATCATTAAACTAGTTCGAAAAACTGAAATAACCATTATAATGGGACATTTTAACGCTAAAGTTGGGGATGAGCCAGTGCCAGAAGTGGCTGGTAAATGGGGACTAGGTAAGAGAAATGACAGAGGCGACAGATTGATAGAATTCTGTCAGCAACATGAATATATAATTACTAACACCTGGTTTAAACTACCACAAAGAAGGTTATATACCAGGAAGTCCCCACATGATAGAGAACATAACATTGTCCGCAGCCAAATTGACTTTATTCTTGTCAATAAAAGGTACCGAAGCTCTTTCTAAGCGTAAAAACTTTCCCTAGTGCTGACATTGGTTCCGATCATAATCCAGTAGTGGCGCAGATGGAAGTGCGATTAAAAATATGTAAACCACCACAAAAGAAGACTATTAGACGCGTATCCGAACAACTAAATGATGAAAAAACCAAAAAGAAAATAGAAAAGCAGCTGAATAACAAACTTAAAGAAATTACCAACAAAGAAGACAGAGCACAAGATATAGAACAAAACTGGGAGGAAATCAGACACGCCCTTGCAACGGCAACCGAAATGATAACAGAACAACGACCACGAAAGCAAAGATGGATGACAGAGGAAATATTGGATTTAGTGGATAAAAGAAGAAAATGCAAACAGCACAAAGCAATGTACAAAGCAATAAATAGAACCATTAAACAAAAAATAAAAATTGCAAAAAAAACATGGATAACGGAACAATGTGAAGAGATCGAAAACTTATATAAAAAAACATGATGACTTCCATCTTCATAAGAAACTTAAGGAATTCACAGGCACCACATACTCACAAGGACCAAATAATCTAACCAACGCAGAAGGCAAACTAATTTCAAGCCCTGAAGAATAAATAAACATGTGGGAAGACTATATAAAGGAACTCTTCTATGACATCAGAGAACCTCCTACATTAAATAAAGAAAACGACGAAGGTCCTCCAATACTTAAGTCCGAATTGGAATATGCTCTACGGCAACTAAAAAACAACAAATCTGTATGAAAAGATGAAATATCAGCTGAGCTATTGAAGTTAATCAACGAGAAAAACTTAGACCTTCTTCTTGGACTATTTAATAATGTTTAAAATACAGGGGCAATCCATAAAACATGGCTTGAATCCGTCTTCATATCACTGTCTAAAAAGAACGCCAAATTATGTCAGGACTTATAAGTTTATTAAATAACATTCTGAAGCTTTTCTTACGAATCATACAGAACAGAATATATAAAAGATGTGACGAGGTCACCGGTCAAGAACAATTTGGCTTCAGAAAAGGTATGGGGACACGAGAAGCAATATTCTGTCTTCAAACTCAGCACAAAGATGCAAAGATCAGCCAACAGACATTTTTGTCTGTTTTATAGATTTTAAGAAAGCGTTCGATAGGGTGAAGCACAAGACCTTAATAGATAGATTGAACGACATCGGAGTCGACAAAAGAGATTCTAAAATTATAGAGGCTATTTATTGGAATCAGACAGCAATCATAAAGACCAATGGTAACACGTCAAGGCCAATTGAAATACAATAAGGTGTTAGACAGAGTTGTGTGTTATCACCCATACTGTTTAACGTCTACTCTGAAGTAATATTTGCGAACGCTTTATCGCACTATTTAGAAGGAATCAGGATAAACGGTCTAAGAGTAAATAACATCCGCTATGCAGTTGACGCGGTAATAATGACTGATTCGGACCATAGTCTGCAGATACTGTTGGATAGGGTTTCTGAGAGTTGTGAAAAAGTGGGGATGAAGATCAATACTGCGAATACCTAAGTTATGAAAATATCAAGGAACAAAAATTTACCTCTTCCAATATATGTGAAACACCAACAGCTTGAATACGTAAGCCAATACAAATATCTTGGTTGCTGGTTTAACAATCAACTTGATTATAAACAAGAAGTAAGGGCGAGAATAGAGATAGCCCGACAGGGGTTATCAAAATGAAAAGCTTATTTTGTCACAGTAGCATTAGTATCAGCCTTAGATGTCGTTTTCTGTATTGCTATGCGTGGTCAATACTTTTGTATGGAACGGAGGCCTGGACACTCAACACAACACTGATGAACAATTTAGAAGCCTTTGAACTCTGGCTTTATAGAAGGATCTTGAAAATACCTTGGACAACCCACACCAACAACGAAGATGTTCTGAGGAGAATAGGTACAGATAGGAAACTGCTGAAAATCATTAAAGTCAGAAAAGTTAGCTACCTGGGACATATAATGAGAAACGAAAAGTACCGCCTCGCGCAACTGATCATCCAGGGTGAGATTGAAGGAAAACGGGGTCCCGGTAGGCGCCAGATTTCATGCCTTAGAAATATCAGAGACTGAACCGGCCTTGATTCAACATCTTTGTTTAGAGCCGCATTGGACAGAGACAGATTTGCCAGTGTAGTCGCTAACCTCCACTAAAAGAGAAAGCACCACAAGAAGAAGAATGCCTTTGCTAACTATATACTATGTCTCTGCCGACTATGCTGACGGGTAAAATCGAATATTACGTATAATATATGTTTTGCATTTCTAAGAGGCAAAAACAAATACGAGAACCGTTCTCCCATTCTAACGAATTTTAGTTCCAATCTTGTTGGGAGTGAATGCCGCAAGAAAATCTGCTGCAAATCCTTACAATTGTTTTGCTGTCATTTTGCAAAATCTACATGGATATATGAAAAATCAATTGATAAACTGTTTCCATTGTTTCTATGGGCATTGCTCGCTTTGATTTAGGAAAATACGCTTCGTCCATTGTTAGTTTGTATCAGGACCGGAATGTGAGACTCCTTTCATAAGCTGATGGATTAATTATAATAGTTAAACTACAAACTATTATTCTAAAGATAGACGACTCCTCTTTTGTATTTCACATTTTTACATTTTTCACAACTAAATTTTGCACGTACACAAAGATAAATGCTATACTGTGTACATCGGTATGTCATCAAGCTTTGGCACCAAGAATAATAGAATGGATATAACATTTTACCATCCAATATCGGATTTGCACATTGGGTCTTTGATTTGGAATTTTCCCATCTTTAAAAACGCTGCTTTTTATTGCCCTATTCGTGATCGAATTTCTGATTTCAGATTTAGATCTTCCATAATCTAGACTTCTATAAGTATTTAATTTTGTCCACTCTTGTTCAATATCTTCATTTTTTTTATATGGATAATTTTTATGACTTTACTCGTCTTACTGATACCCATGGTTTTTATTTTGTTTATGTTTGTGGTTAAACCAAACTATTCCCCATTATCATAAATTGTGTTTAGTAGCGTCTGTAGGTCTTTCTTACTTTCAGCAAAAATAATTATTGTATCGTCGACATAACGAGTAATATTTATATTTTCACCATTAATATTTTTTATCCCTTCTCTGCAGTTTTCAAGTGCTTATGTAAATAACTCTTCGGAGTAAATATTAAATAGTAATGGTGACGGTACACAGCCCTGTCTCACTTCTCTACTTATCTGCTGCGCATCCGTGATATATCCATCTAATGTTGCCACAGCTTCTTGGATTCAATTGAGATTTCTCGCCAAGTACTTAGTAGATATCATCTTTTTTTTTTCTTTTGTGCAACCTGGTTAGTGTTGTTTTCAAACTTTAAAATACAGAAAAATCGACGAGATGCAGTAGTAGGGATTGCAATTTCAGCCATATTAAAATGAAATCATGCGTTCAAAATAGCAACGGGCTTATTTCTAATTTATTCCATTTGGCTTTACCACACTGTATATAATTTATCTCTTTCTAGACATTTAACCTAGGAACCAGAGAGCCGTTATTTGCTTTAATGTGTTAGCTCAAAGATGCATGAATATGAATATTGATGTGCATGTTTGTTTACGTTGATTTTGAGAAACCATTTGACAAAATAAGACATGAAAAATTAGTCCAAATTCTAAAGACAAACAACATAGGTAAAAAGACCTCACGAATAATAACAAACCTTTACTGGAATCAAAGAGCACAAGATGTAATAAATAACGAACCCTATCCAGAAATTGAAATCAGGAGAGAAGTTATTCAGGTATGTATTATGTCTTCATTACTCTGTAATGCGTATAGTGAAGCCATTTTTGAAGAAGCATTACTATCTTAAAGTGAAGGAAAAATAATTAATGGAAGATCTATAAACAACATAAGATATGCAGATGACACCGTAATTATGGCAATCTCTGCTGAACAACTCCAATTACTACCAAACAAAATAAACAATTTCTCTGAAGAAAAATATGTACTTACTAAAAATTAATACATATAAAAAGACCAAATACATGATAATAACTAAGAAAAACGAACCTACAAACAAGCATACATTTGGGAAATGTACCGATAGAAAAGGTTGATAAATAAAATTACCTATGACAAAACAACAGAAACAAGAACCAGTAAGTATAGAAATAGCAAGAAACGCGTTTGTAAAAATGAAAACAATTCTCTGCAACAAAGATTAGAACTGACAGTAAGAGCTTTGAGATGCTACGTGTTCAAGATACTGCAATATGGACTTGAAAGCTGGACATTTAAGCAAGAACATATAAATAAGCTACAGTCATTTGAAATGTGGTGTTACAGAAGGATAATTAGCATAGCATGGACCCAGAAAAAACGAACATGGAAGTATTGAGAGAAATGGGCAAAAAATACGAAATAATAAACATAAGAAAAATAAGAAAGTTACAATATCTGGTACACGTAATAAGGGAACAGCGATATGAAAAATGCTAACACTGATCATACAGGGAAAGATAAGGGGCGGAAGGAGTATAGGAAGAAGAACAGTGCCATGGTTGAAAAATTTAAGGGACTGGTTTAAATGCAGTTCCGTAGAACACTTCAGAGCAGCGGTAGATATAGTGAAGATAGTCATGATGATATCCAACCTCAGACGGCACTTGAAGAAGAAGACATTTAAATTACAAAAAAAAATGAATTAAAATACTGTTTATAGTTCAGAATATTCAGTTATTAGTTCATTCGTTGTTTTCACTTTTGTTTTGTTTTGTGTGTTCGCACAAAGACGCGATTCGTGACGTTGACAAGTTTTGTGTAAAATCTCCATTTTAATTTCAAGACAATGCCACAGTGCGCCTTAAAACCCTTTCTCAAGAGTATATTCATTGTGAGTCCATGGAACGAATCAGGTTTGAACAAAATCCCATGATTATCGTGAGAATATGAATTTTGCCAACAATTAAAATAGGTTAGAAGAAAACTTGTTGAGTAGTCTACCTCATACAACTGTCACCGTAATAGGCAATGCTCCTTAACATAATACCTAAGAGAAGAAAGGACCAACATCAGCAACAACAAAGAGTGAAATTATAAATTTTCTAAAACCTAGACCAATACATTTTCCTGCTAACATGCTCAAACCAGACCTGTATTTCATGAGAGAATCATATAAACGGAAACATGTAAAATTTGCTGTTGATTCTCTTATTGGAAATAACGGACGTGACCTATTAAGGCTTCCACCATATCATCCAGATTTAAACCAGATAGGACTTATTTGGACAAAACCGAAAATTTTGTTGGAACACGAAATGTAGATTTCGCTTTTAATTCTATTAAAAAGTAATTGTCGGATAAGTTCTTTGAAATATTTCCGTAGAAAAATGGTTTAAAATTTTAGAACAAAGTAAAAATTATTAAGGATGCATTTATTTTAAAGAAGTCATTATTTGATATTAGTCAAAATTCTTATAGCGAAGATATTATATATTCTGATATAGACACTAATGACAGCGATGACAATTTGATTTAATTCAAAATTGTATTTTTTATTCCGTCTTTTTACAATTTATTGAAAACAAGCAAGACGGTATAAATACCTATAATAACATAGCTATAGATATCTCTAAAATAGCAAAGTTCCGAAAAGACTTTAATGGCAGTCTAATAATACTCTTAGACAAAAAATAGGACTGTAACCTCTAGAATTATAGACATATCGTTGCTGTCAAGTTCATACAAACCCTTTAGGAGATTTATTCACATCGTTGACTTATTGTTGTTCTGAAGCTATTTTCTTTTGGCATTTATATAATCAATTATTTTAATGGGAAATAAGCCACAATTTTACCAAAAAAATGATTTTATTAACGTTTCGAAGCCCAAATCGGGTTTCATTGTCAAAATACAAAATACTGAGTATTTTGTATTTTGACAACGAAACCCGATAATTTTTTTTTGGTAAAATTGTGGCTTATTTCCCATTAAAAGTAATTTATCGTTGACTTACAATTGGACGGCGTTATGCAGAAAGCTACCAACCCTCAATATATCAGATATTGGGTTGGATGCATATTTGGACAACAAAATACGAGTTCTGCATTCTGTAAAAACCTACCACCTCTAGATTAATATATAACCTATAAAACTATAAAAATGCTAAGCCACATATTAAATTTATCTGATATTCTAATTTGCAGAAACCTACCAACCCACTTGGTAGTATACTTTTAATTTACAAAAACCTTCCAACCCACTTGGTAGAATTTTAACAAAGCGCCACTTGCATCCAAGTGGGTTGGTAGCTTTCTGCAAATATTGGGGATTTCCATTGTAACTGTACATCTAAATGTGCAGAAAATGTTTCTGTTGAAAGTCAAAAATATGAATTTGAGAGGTTTTGGTCGCTAAATTCATATGATGCTCAAACTAATTTTATTGCTGCTAGTGTATCCGAGATTGAAAAAAAAAGGAAATTATCTCGAATTTATAAAATAAAGGAAAAAAAGGTGTGTAGAGAAATGTTTATAAATACTCTAAAGGTATTTCGAGTAAACACTGCTTTAAAGAAATTTCATGGTCGGGCTCCTATTAGTGATCAAAGAGGTTTAAAGCAGGGAGGCAAAAACAAATTAGCAGATGAACGAATTCAAGCAGTTGTTAGTCATATTAATAAAACACCTAAATACATTTTACACTACCGTCGGGAACAAACAGAGGCGAAATATTTACCACCTAGTATCACTTAACACTTGGACTCTTCGCGCATGCGAGCGCCAAAAAATTGATGCCTTTGAGATGTGGTGCTGGAGAAGAATGCTGCGCATACCTTGGACAGCTCATAGGACAAACGTTTCCATTCTAAACCAACTGAATATTAAAAAAAGGCTGTCCACAATATGTCTGCAACGAATTCTGCAATTCTTTGGTCACGTAGTTCGCAGAGGTGACGACAGTTTGGAGAGATTAATTGTTTCTGGAAACGTTCCGGGGAGAAGATCAAGAGGACGATCACCAACTAGATGGTCTGACCAAATAAAGCATTCAGCTGGAAACTCATTCTGCGCAGCTCTTAGAGCAGCTGAAGATAGAGACCAATGGAGAAACATTGTTAGGAATATTGGAAGAAATCACGATCCTCAGTAATGGGGAAACGACAGGAGAGAGATCACTTAACAACAAATGTATGACATGTACAAGCAGGAAGAAACCAATCCCGTAAGCTTAATGTCATACAAGAACATATTCTACATGAAATTTAATTTGAAATTAAAGCCATTAAAAAAAGACACCTGCAATGTTTGCGATACTTTTAAAATGAAAATAGATAATGAAAAGGATGAAGAAAAAAAAGAAGAGTTCAAGCAGGAACATACGAAGCATTTGCAAGTTGCAGAGGAGGTACAGAAAATGAAAAGAGATGATTTCAAGATAGCGACTGAACAAACAGATCAAGAGTATTTAAGTTTTGACTTGGAAAAAACCCTACCGCTTCCCAGAATACCTACTGGCATCGTATTTTATAAGCGTCAGTTGTGGGTGTATAATGCAGGAATACACAGTGCTAAAGAAAATAGAGGATACTGCTACGTTTGGGTAGAAGGTTCAGCTGGAAGGGGCGCCCAAGAAATAGGCTCTTGCCTTATAAAACATGTTACAACTAAATTAACTCCAGAAGTCAAACATCTTACGCTTTGGTGTGATTCTTGCGGTGGGCAAAATCGAAATATTAAGTTAATACTTATGCTTAAATCAATTTTGCATGGGACACGCACAAACCTACAAAGCATTACCGTAAAATATCTCTGTTCTGGTCATAGTTTTTTGCCCAACGACACTGCATGATTTCAGTGACATTGAGTCGGCTCTTAAACGACAGCAAAGATTATATACCCCAAATGACTATATCGAGGTAATGCGTTCTTGTAGAAAGCAGAGACCATTGGTAGTACATTGAGAAAAAAATTGCTAATCGCAAAGTTACCGAAGATAAAGAAAAAATTAATTGGTTGAAGATTAGGTCAATCATAATAGAAAAGTCTGGCCCATTTCGGCTAAAGATACAACAACACGATTTTTCACAACCATATCAAAAAATTTCTATCAAAAAATCTTCTCGAGGTAGAACTGTAACGAAGAAATCTTTAGCGATTTAATACCACTGTGGCCTAACGGGAAGCCTATCGCTGAGGCGAAATTACAAAATTTAAAGGAAATGATGCACCTTATTCCTGCTGATGCATTTACTTTTTATCAAAATTTGCAGGGTGCCAATTTAACTGAAGATGGTTACAGGGTTACAATGTCAATGTTGAAGATCTAGATTCTGAAGTGGATGAAGTAGATGAATATTAAAATTTATTAAGTTAATACATTAAATATTCATATCCCTAACTTCCTGTAAACAAAAGTAATTTTTCTAACTTTAATGTTGTCTTTATTTAATATTGTTGGTATTAATTTCCCACTTTGAAAACTGCAGAAACCTACCAATCCACAAAAATTTGCCATTTCTCTATTTAATTTACAACTAAAATATTTAAACATGTAGAAAATACCAAAATATTTATCCAGAGTCAAAAAAAAGTTAAAAAGTAGTAGCAACATATCCTACAGATTTTTTAAATCAATAAAAACTTTAAACTTGATTATCTCAGTTTGCCACTATTGAGGGTTGGTAGCTTTCTGCATAACGCCGTCCAATTGGATAATTACCATCAAGTTGAATAGGCTGCCTTCCGCAAAGGATATAGTACGTCAGATCACCTGCTGACAATGAGTACATTCGTAGAGAAAGTAAATGAATAGTATCGGTATATACTTTGATAGTATCGGGATGTGGGCCATTGAACAAGATACTAATACATAATTGCAGAATAGACTGGACGAAATATAATCGATAATAATACAACTAACCGAAAATACAAATTCCATTCTGATTAAGAGATGAGTTAGACATGGAAATGTAATATCGCCAATAGTATATTATTCAACGAGCATGTAATGATGGCTATTACTCACGATGATGAAGTTTGCGACACGAGCCGTAGGCGAGTGTCGTAATTCATCAGAGTGAGTAATAGCCATTATATGCGAGTAGAATACTATACTTTTTCTACGACCTTTTTTTATTTTAATTAGTAAAAAATTTAATTATCAACTACTCGAGATTTAAAATATAATAATTTACAAAAATACCTAAATGCTATTTACCCCTAGTACGTGGTTGAATAATTGGTTGCCAACTATTACCAAATTCTTATTTATGGTAAAAATACAACTAGAAATAGTCAATATAAGTTCTATTCGTTTCCGAAAAATTATAAGCTTAAATTTGTACCTACTGTCAGTGAATCTAATAAATAGGAAATGGCTGTTGTTAGTGGACGTATTTCATATATATAGTTATAATGTATATTTACATTTAACTATATATAATATAATATTATAAATATACATAATATGTTATAACATATTTAACGCAATATAACTTGAAAAACAAACACAATATTAGTTATAAACTCCAATTAACATAAACAAAATGCGCTAATGTCACTGTCACTAAATAGAATGATAAACGTCAAAAATTTTAGTAAACAAGATATAAACGTACAAAATATACTGACATTGTTACAGTTAAAATTCCTTTAAACATTTTTCGAAGTTAATTATTGGTATAAATTACAATAATTATTGTATTAAATAAACAAGTTTAGGTAATTTTATTTGCAATTTATATACGATTATTATTAAAAGTGGCATGCGCCATTTGAATCTAACTTCAGCCCGTGAGTAATGACCCGTGAGAAACTTCAGCCCGTGAGTAATGAATTATTACTCACGGGTACAGTAATGGGTGCTATTATCTATGAAATAATAGCGAATAATGAGCATGTTATTAAACGGTCGTAGAAAAAGTGTTTTAATCTAGCCCTAGAAGATGTCTTCAAAACTATAAATTGGTCGAAATATAACATTTGTGGATTCGTGTTAATGGCATCGAGTTAAACCACCTCGAGGAACTACAAATTATGATGCAGCAAGTCGCAGATAGCTCCCAATACGTCGAAATTCGACTGTGACAAACACAGTCGAATTAGCAGTAGATATGGCAGTGAGATAGAACAAGTTCATGAATACGAGTACATATCTACCTAGGCCAAATTCTGAAACTTGACCAAAAAGAAAACCAAAGTGCAGAAATTATTAAAAAACTAAGACTGGCATGGACAGGATTTGGAAAAACTCAGTTTGATAGTTATAAAAATATCTCAATGCTTGAGGAGCAAAGTGTTCAAACAGTGCGTCCTTCCTATCATGACAATATGGATGCCAAACCGGGAGCCTAACCAAGATAGAAATAAATAAACTAGTCACAACAGAAAAGGCAGTGGAAAGAGCAATTTTAGATATATGAGATATATGACTCAAAAAAAGAGGAACAAAGGGGCTGTTCCAAACCAACTCAAATTGAGCTTCACAGGTCAGTTCCCGATTTAGGTCTTTGTTGCGGATATACCATAGAGCGTTGACTATGTTTCTTTGTAATCGGTTTTGAACTCTTTGACGGCAATTATAGTTACTCTCCCTAGGACTCATCACTGTAAACCTTAGGACTTAGGATCATTCTGGCTGAAGCATTTGTTTGTAAACTAATATTTTGTTAATGTTTGTAAGTTGGGGGCTTCTAACTAATAACCAATATAACTTCTTGTATTTCAGTTTTAGTTCTTCAGTTTTCTTTCTGCTATGTTTCTGCCATTTTAATTTACAATCCAAATGTAGCCCTAGGTATTTATCTGCCCCCTATAAAACTTGCTCAGTTGATGAAAATTTGCGCAACTTCGTACTCTAGCCATTAAACAACTTTCAAAAATGTACCAAACCAAGAACCTAACACACTGCTAAATTGTAATATGCAGTTACTAAACTTACAAATAAAAATGAGCAGTGTTTATCAAATTTACAGAGATTTGATTTGAATAAAAACAGAAAACCTAAATTGATATGACTGAAATTCTAATCATTTATTGTTTTTCTGGCAAAATATTTGGCGAGCTATTGTTAATTTTATTAATCAATATCAAAATCACAGGTCAATTTACTTTTCCGAATCTGGATCCTACTACAGCTTCCTGTAGAGTATCGGGCTACGGCTACACGCTGAACTCCATTCCAGGTGTATTCCTTTAGATGGTACTGGGTGTAGGGGAAACAGTTTGGATGGTTCGTTTGGATGAAACCATATTTCCCTGCCGAGAAACATAAGGCCGCAGCTGCTGACTTGAAAACCTATGGGTTTATACCCGTCTTGCTCTCTACAAGGTTCCTGAGAAGCTTATTTCTCGTAGTAACCTTTTGTCTTTTACTCTCACTCTCACTCAATGCTTCATTTTACAATACACATCCAAATTTTAATCAGCTTTTTCATGTTTAATTTCATCTTGACTCTATGTATTCGATGAAACTTAGTGACCAAATTTTAACAAGAACATAGCAATAAAAGCAATTTTTCCTTGAATTATCACAAGGTTGCATCTTTAAAAATCATTCCAATTAGATGTAGATCTGCAAGAACGTCCAATAAAAAATATGACAAATGATCTATCAATGGTGTCCAAATTTTAAGGTATAACAATTACTTATACTAATGATGACTTAAAATCGCCTGGGAGTGAATTCAAATATTATCTTTTACGAACTAAAGTATGGTAATATTCATATTTTGGGAGTGAACTCAACTCGTCCCGTTCAGCTAATTATTATCGGAAAATAAATAGCAGAAATGATCACGGGAGGAGGAGACACTCTTGACTCCAAAACTTGTGGTAATGGTTCGCATTGTCATCTACCGAAACATCTTCAATAAATAATTATCTAGTAGTTCGACCGCAGTTGAGTGAACACGTAAGTTGACCTGCTGTGTTACTGTTAATTAACCATGTGTTGTTAATATATTATTATTCGAACTTTTTCAATCTTCTTCTAAAAAGTTAAAAGTATCTACTTAATTTCCACTTAATTTTTTTTTTCGACAGTCAGCATCGTTTTCTTGTAAAAAAAATGCCATTAACCAGGGAACAGCAACTTGAAATGAGAAGTGCGGCCCACGAATCCATTAAACAACTTTGTGAAGATCAAACTTTTTTTAAATCCATCGTCGATAGTGTTTCTGCTGGTATAGTGCAAATTTTAAATAGCAAACTTGATGTCTATGAGAAAAAGATCGACGACCTAAAAACTGAAATAACAAAAATAAAAACTGACCATGAAGTCGAAATACAGACAATTAAGGCCTAATTGACTTAAACAAAAAAGGGATTCCTTCGATATGATAAAAATAACGACAGATTTGAACCAAATCAAAAGAAAAGAAAGTAATTTTTTAATATTTGGTGTTCCTGAAACTGAAATTAATTTGCAAGCTTATATTGAAAATATGTTTACAGCTGTATCAATGAATCGAAATCCGCAATTAAATGGTTTACATGTTTCCCGTTTAGGTCTACAACCGTCAGCCAACTCAAATAAATGTCGTCCAATTAAAGTTACGTTTTGCGGATAGTAATCAAGTGACTAATTTTTTTAAGCTAAATCCCACTCAAATCAATAGACTGTTATAAGAATATATATATGAGGTCAGATCAAACTGTTATGCAACGTGAGTATACTTCAAAAATCAAAAAGGAACTTAGCGATCGCTTGGCAGCAGGTGAAACAAGCTTAATTATAAAATACAAACATAGTCTACCATTTATTGTGTCAAAAAATCTGTAGTATCATCCACTGGATCACCGAAAAATAATGACAAACTTTCTGTATATTATCAAAACTGTCGCGGTCTAAATTCGGAAACAACTATATTTTTTCAAAATGTCTTAATATCACAATATCACATTATTGCAATCACAGAATCGTGGCTTCGGGATGGAGTACGCAGTAGTGAACTATTTCCTGAAGACACCTACACAGTTTATCGTAAAGATCGAAGTTTTGGCAAGTTTGGAGGAGGAGTGATTTTTGCTGTAAATAATAACGTATGTCATTCAGAACAACATAGTGTAGCGCTTCCTATAGAAAAAATTGATGTTTTTATGTGTTAAAGTTTTTAAAACCAATTGCAAACCAATCTTCTTTATAACAGTTTATATCCCACCTAACCTGACATTTAGTGAGTATTCTGATTTTTTTGAATATATTGAAACTTTCCATGAAACTCATGAGGTCGTTTTGATTGGAGATTTTAATTTAACAGATCTTGCGGCATATTATGTTAATAATAGTCAATTAACTACCTAAATTAATAGATTTGTTCAACTATTAAACTATACAGATTCTGTACAATGTAACAAAATAAAAAATATACATAGAAAGATATTAGATTTGATTGTAACACCGTCAGTTTTTAGTTGCGAAGTTACACCTGAAGTCAATGCCTTAGTTCCTACTGATAATTATCATCCTGCTTTAACTTGTTATTTTTCGTATGAAATCAAAAAGATGAATATTTTGTTCCGAATCAGAAACGTCTTAATTTTAGAAAATATAGCGTAAATAAATTTAACAAACTTTTAACCGAAATGGACTGGAATCATTTAAAACATTTTTCAGATGTCGATTCTGCTGTAGATTCGTTTAGTTTGTCTCTCCAAGAAATTATAAATAAATGTGTTCCACTTAGTTCAACTAGATCTCAAAAATATCCAGCATGGTTTACATCTGAAATAATCGCCAAAGTTAAACGTAAACATCATTATCTGAGAATGTATTGACGAAGTAAATATTGTTTGTACCTCCAACGAGCTAAAGATCTCAGAAGAACTATTAAATTAGAAATACAACTAGAATATAAAAAATTTGTTGAAAGATCCCAAAATTCTTTTAAGTCAGATGCGAGACAATTTTGGAATTTTGTTAATGCCAAAAATAATAAATCCCGGATACCTGGTCTGATGAAATACGGTAGTGATAAGTTTACCACGAGTCAAGATATAGTGAACGCATTTGCAAACTTCTTTAAGAGTGTTTATATTTCTGATAGTAATAGCTCTCCCTCTGTTACATCAAATTTTAGTTATAATCCAAGTTCTTACTTTAATATCAGTAAAATTACCAGTAACGATATTATAGAAGGTGCAAAGAAATTAAAAAATAAATTTTCCTGCGGTCCTGATAATTTT
Source organism: Diabrotica virgifera virgifera (assembly GCF_917563875.1). Lineage (NCBI taxonomy): Eukaryota > Metazoa > Arthropoda > Insecta > Coleoptera > Chrysomelidae > Diabrotica > Diabrotica virgifera. The sequence continues at coordinate 199,146,263 of NC_065447.1, read as the reverse complement.
CCTGTTTCGATACTTAAATGTCACGTCGAGTCATTCATAGAACCGCTTGTTGTAATTTTTAACCTCATTCTTAAGACAACAACATTTCCAACTGCGTGGAAAAATAGAAGAGTTTGTCCTATTTTAAAATCAGGTTCAAACTCTGATATATCTAACTGTCGACCTATTGCTCTTATATCAGCATTCTCTGAACTGTTCGAAATTGTTTTGACAGATTACTTGTATGCTCATGTGCATTGTTTGATTACCAGCATTCAACATGATTTTGTGAAAGCTCGGAGTACGGCAACAAACCTTTGTATATTTACAGAATATGTTTCGTCAGCTTTAGATTCAAGACGACAGGTGGACGTCATATACACTGATTTCAGTAAAGCATTTGATCGAGTCTCACACAATAAATTGCTAACAAAATTGGATCAGTTTGGAATTTCCAATAACTTTCAAAAATTACTGAAATCATATTTAACTGATAGGAGTTTGTTCGTAGAATATCAAGGCTTTCGATCTTTTCGTTTTGTTGCCACGTCTGGAGTACCTCAGGGATCAAATCTGGGTCCCTTATTATTTCTCCTTTTTGTTAATTATATCTGCTCCATCGTAGACTCTGAAACACTGTTGTATGCGGACGGTATGAAAATATTTCGCAAATTTAACCATATTTCCGACTGCGTTAAATTTCAACAGGATATCTCTGCCATTATTGAATGGTGTTTCAATAATCAACTATCCTTAAATATAATGAAAGATCAATAACATATATTTCGATTATAAGGTCAACAACATTTTACTGTCTTCTACCTCAGAGTTTAAAGATCTTGGTGTTATATTTGACAGTAAATTAACATTCTCAACACATATTAATACCGTGGTCTCTAAAGCAACCAAATCTTTAGGATATATTCTTAGAAGCTGCAGAGATGTAACGTCTGTTGGAGCTTTGCGAAGTTTATATTTTGGACTTCTTAATAGTAAACTTAATTACTGCAGCGTGGTATGGAATCCTAATCATTCAGAACTTGTCTCTAATCTTGAATCTGTTCAAAAAAGATTTTTAAGATATTGTTACCTCAAAAAATATAACAGATATCCGGTTAGAGGCTACAGCTATAATTTACTCCTTTCTGAGTTTGGATTCCATTCACTGCGTAAGCAGCGTGAAATAAACGACCTAATATTATTGCCTAATTAATAGCGATGTTTTGCTTAGTCTTATAGACTTTAATGTACCACGAGCTGTGTCACGTTCAGGTGTAACTTTTCATACCTCGTATGAAGTATTTGCAGAAGTGTAAATAACTTAACCCTTAAACGCCCAAGGGTGGGTAAAAAATGTCCACCTAATGCGTATTCCCTTGTAACATATTTATTACGTGTTTAAATATTTTAAAAAAATTATTTATTGTTAAAAAGACAGCCTTCTATCGAATGTTATTTTGGCTCTACCGATATTTTTGAAAATAAAAGTAGCATCTTGAGTTAAATATGGGTGGGCATAAAAAGTACAGCCCTGGTAAAACTTGATACTAAAGGTTTCTATATAATTTCTCGTTGGTAGGAAGATAATCCATATAATTATCGACGAATAATTAAATAATCTACATAATTATCCGCCAATGAATAGGATGGAAGGAAGAATGAGGAGAACATCGACAAATCTGAATTATTGGCTTTTATTGGTATGTTAATTTTGATGTACATTGTAATTTTGTTGTAAGGTTTGTAAATTGTTTATATTAATATTTTAGAAGATACTGTGTTTATTAAGCATAAGGTTCTTAAGTTTAATCCATTTCCAACAACTCTCAATAAATATATTATCTAGTTTGGAGGTGGACATTTTTTACCCACCCTTAACATGGAACCTAAAAAAGGTTGGGCGTTTAAGGGTTAAGATCTGTGGACATTTTTTTTTCTTAGTTTTAACATATTTAAACGCGAAATACGCAATAGCTTATCGAATTGATGTCATGTTATTTTTCTTTATTAAGGTCTTTGTTTTTTTTTATTATTGTGTATGTGTATTAACAGAAACATTTTTGGTTATTCTTTATTTTATTTTATATTTTGTCATCAAGTGTTCAGTCAATGTAGTTTTCTTATGTACACCTTTATGGGTTTATACCTGGTGGATGTATATTTCAATAAATAAATAAATAAATAAATAAATAAATAAATAAATAAACTATTCAGGTTTACCGTAGATAAAGTCAGAATAGCCATCTTAATTGCCAGCGTTCAGAACGGAAAAAACACGTGACAAAGAAGACTTTTGATCCACTCCGTGTATGCTACTTTATGAGGATTAATTTGCAAAACAATAAATTTATCACAAGTGTAATGATGTTTCGATCCTACTATAATAGACGGAGGATAATAAATTGAACGCTGGGGGGGAGAACTGTTAATAAAGAAAAACCAACTCTCGCAGGATTGAAGCGACACTATGTTCAAAATTGTTTTATTTTAAGAATAAATCCGGGAAAGTTTTTTGTGAAACCAAGCAGAAAATTGGATTCAACTTTTTGTTGGGATTTTCGCGAATCCGATCGAATTTTGTGTGGCTATATTACATTTTTATGTTCCATAGTTTGACGATTTTTTTATTCCTCGTGAGTTTCATAGAAGAAAACAACAATATGTTATACGTTGAATAGCTTCTATATTGTGGCGGAAAATTTCAATTTGGTTTTATGAGCAAATAAACTAGGTTAGGTTTATCGTCTGTGAGACAGTAGCAATGGAACAATTCCTTTGGAGATATAATAACGACATTAGATGCCGTTTTGTGTTATTGTGTTAAATAGGCTTCAGACTATTTCTCTTGAAATAAATTAGTCCATAAAAACGGGGCTCGGCGTCTGCAATCATACACTTGAGACTTGGCATCACGTACATAAAATGTTTATACGGGATTACAGTATTTTATATCTTGTTTTTATTTGATGACACTTGCGATTAAGAAAAAATTACTTAAACTTAGTTATATACACAGCGGAGAAATGCGAAAAGTGAACATTCTTCTTTTTCAAGTGCCCTGTCCGTTCAACAAGTGCAATGTTGGCTATTAACATGGCTATTTTGATCTTGCTTACGGCACTTCTGAATACTTGGATCTACAGACCGAGTGCGTCTCGTAAATTGCACGTCTTCGCGCAATCCTACTTGAGACACGTCATGTCAAGTGTTTAAAAATTTGATATTATGTGGTGTGAATTTTTAAAACTTTTAAGTGTGGTTTTTGACCGTTGTGAGAAATTATTTATTTAGTTTTGTGTTTATAATTTAAACTAGGGATGGCGGTTTTTGACAAAACACCGGTTTTCGGTTATACCGGTTTTTTGCTTACGGTTTAACCTGGCGATTATAACCGGCCAAAAAAACCGGCTTTTGGAAAAACCGGTTTTCGGTTTTTTTAATCCAATAGGTTACAAAGTTACATTTACAATACACTTTAGTTTGCGATACTCCATTCGACTCGATATCAATATGATCAAAATTAGTATTACTGTCGAAAGAACACGTATTAATTTTAACACGTTTGTATATTTGTAGAATAGGTACATTTTAACTCATTTAATACTTCCTGTATGAGTGTATCGTTTTGAAAACGTAGCGAAATTCTTGGAGATTCGTATTCGTAATCAGTAATTCTATATTCATAGTCAGAGCATTATTTTTGGTAATCAGAAAAAGTCATTCACCCACTTTCAATGTCAAGAGTTAAGTTTGAAAAATAGATGATGTTTGCGTCTAATTCAACCAGATCACTTCTTATGTAAATATTATGATTACAAATACCTTTTCAAGGAAATATTATAATAAAACTTAATAATTGTTTTTGGCTGATCTGAGATTGCACTTTCAGTTTGCTTCTGTATTTTATAAAATAAAATAAAATTTGAATTATGGTTTTTTTTGAGAATAATAATTACTTGAGAATAATAATTATGATTGGGATCCGAAATAATATCTAACCTAATCCTAATCACCGTAAAAACCTAATAACGGGTCTTTACTTTAAAAAGAAAAAACCGGTTATAACCGGGACAAAAAAACAACCGGTAAAACCGGTTATTGCGAAGTAAAAAAACCTGTTTTAGGTTTAAACCGGTAGGTTTTCCCCATCCCTAATTTAAACTTTTGTTTTATTTTTAAAATGTTCTTTTTGTTGTAAGTAGAAAATGAAAAGCTGTCGTTGTACTAAGTGTAACATAAACTTTTCGAAATCTACTAACTTGACGGCACATATAAAAAGAAAACATCCAAGTAATATCATATTTTATACAGGGTGTTTGATAAAGAATGGGCCATAACTTAACCGTAGATTTCTAAGCTTAAAATAGGTGGATTTAAGCTAACTTACCTTAGCATAAAAGTTGATAATAACCGAAATACAGGGTGTCAAAATTAAACTTTTATTTTATTTATTCTTGAATATTTCCCGAAAGGCATGGGATAATAACACGAAATTTGGTAAGCGGGGGTTTTTTTGGATGAAAAATCTAAATTCGCCACCAAAACTGATGTATTACCCAGAGGGCGCCACATATACGTCTTTCAGCGCTCATTTAATACGTTCAACTTTTATCCCCTACTCTATACAGGGTGAGGCAAATAACGGGCCTATTAGAAATATCTCGAGAACTAAAAGCAACAGAATCATGAAAATTGGAATAAAGGGGTTTTGAAGGATGATCTATTAAATGAAAATATTTTCATCTCTTTGCAACTTCCGGTTATAACTTCGTTTTTTTTAATGGGACACCCTGTATATTTTTACATTTTTGGATTCTCTTCGATGTATTCTTTCTTAAAATATGAGATTTTGTAATATTATACAGGGTATTTTAAAAGATAATTACGTTTTTTTTATTAATTTCGTAGCAAAATTAACACCCTGTAGAATTGTAGTAGTTTGACATCTAAAACTATACTTACGTTCAAATGATTTTTAATATACTCTACTATTGGTAAGAATCATTAGTATAGGTAAATTTTTAATTTTAGTATACAGGGTTGGTCGAAACTGGGAATGAGTATTCTCTGAGTTTTCTTAAATGGAACACCCTGTATTTTAGTATTGTAATGAAATGATATTTTATGGTACTTTTTTATTTCTTAAGCATTCCCTATACCTAACTACTTTAATTTGTGCTTAATTATTAATCGCACCAACAATTTTAACTACGTAGGTATTTTTATAGCTAAACCATTATTGGTAATTTTAAGGACCAGTCTGGATTCATATGTATTCATTTCTGAAAAATTATTTGGGATTGAGTATTTTCACGGCCAACCTAATAAAATTTTACGTATTTTTTTTGCAATTAATGTTTAGCTTGAATCACCAATAACTCACAAATTAAAGCAGTTAGGTATAGGGAATTCTTAAGAAATAAAAAAGTACTATAAAATATCATTTCACTACAATACAAAAAGACAGGGTGTTCCATTTAAGAAAACTCAGAAAATACTCATTCCGAGTTTCGACCAACCCTGTATACTAAAATTAAAAATTTAGCTATACTAATGATTCTTAACAATAGTAGAGCATATTAAAAATCATTTGAACGTAAGTAGAGTTTTATATGTCAAACTACTACAATTCTACAGGGTGTGAATATTGCTACGAAATTAATAAAAAAACGTAATTATCTTTTAAAATACCCTGTATAATATTACAAAACCTCATATTTTAAGAAAGAAGACATCGAAGAGAATCCAAAAATGTTAAAATATACAGGGTGTCCCATTTAAAAAAACGAAGTTATAAACAACTTCCGGTATAACCGGAAGTTGCAAAGAGATGAAAATATTTTCGTTTAATAGATCATCCTTCAAAACCCCTTTAATCCAATTTTCATGATTCTGTTGCCTTTAGTTCTCGAGATATTTCTAATAGGCCAGTTATCTGCCTCACCCTATATACATTTTGAATAAAAACTTTTGTTCTCTCAATATTTTTACTTAAAAAAGTATACTACATTCATCTCACTAATAAACTCAACTACTGTTTTCGAGATAAACGCATTTTAAATCTGCGATACAACATACTTTTTGCATAATATCATTGTATAGCTAGACCCGAAAAATAAACATGAAACCATAATTATTGTGCCAGTTCTCATATTTATGTCATTGCATCGCAAATTCCATTTGAAGAAATTTGCAATACATTTTTGTAAATTTTGATGATTTTAAGTTATTTTTCGGGTGTAACTACAATGATATTACTTATGCAAAAAATTATGTTGTCTCTCAGATTTAAAATGCGTTTATCTCGATAACGGTTGAGTTTAGCGAGATGAATGTAGTATACCTTTTTTACAGATGGCGTAGCTACTTTTGCTATAACTACTCGACGCTTAGTTACTCTACCTACCTACATACAATTTGTATTATTTTATCAAAAAAACAAGCATTTACTCTGCAAATTGTATATTTTGCTTATTAGCTTTGCATTTTCATATGAAAATACCACGGTATTTATCTTGTACTTTTTTTGAACTAGGTGCAATACAGGGTGCGGCAAAAGTCAGTTCCCCGATTTGCACAATCGAAAAATATCGGAAAATGAAAATGCAAAACGTTTAGTTAAGTCGTAAATTTGGGTTACAAAGGTGCATATAAAAATCTAAGCTTTTCTGTTCGAACTGGTGTCCATCTTTCTCGATACAACGTTCACAACGGCTCGCAACGCTACGGCATGTTCGGCTGAGGATTGCCTTGTTCTGACGGAGGTGTTCAAATTCTTCCTCAATAATTTTGTCTTCAACTGTGGGAGAGTTTGCGGTCGCCTAGCATACACACTATTCTTCAGCAGACCCCATAAAAAGAAATCGCAAAAGAAAAACGCGTTCTTATTTCGTGTATTTGCCGCCCGCCTGCATGTTTAACTCGTTACTAACAACGCACCGACACACACAACGAACAGCAACACGTGACAGGCAGATGAACGAAACTCAAGGTTAACCCTACAAACAGTAGGGGACACCTAGCTGTTATGCGAGGCCGATTGTTAGCATGTACTTATAGCGCTTATGCACGAAACTACATAGCGGGAACTGACTTTTGCCGCACCCTGTACTTAGGTAATATTATTATTAATAAAAAAATTATATTAAAATACAATGTTAAAAACTTTAATAATATTAGCAATATTAAAAATTTAATAGTATATTATATGAATCAGTAGAAACGATTATATTTAAATTTGGTAAATTATAACTCCACACGACCACGCAACCCGAAACACAAGTACGCAAATACGGTTGCGTGAAGCGTGGCTCGAAGCCGTGCAATTTACGAGACTCGCTCGGTCTGTAGATCCTTGTCTTCTAAATAGTCTCGACCGATATGAGCATGAACCACTTCCACCGATTTTAGAGCCACGAGTATCTTCTCCTGCCGGGCCCTCGCTTACTGTCTATCTTCCCCTGGATAATCAATTGCAGTAGACGTTATTTATTGTGTCTCATTATGTGACCTTGGTATTCGAGTCTTGTTGGTTTAATTGTGCGCACGATTTCCTTTTCTTTTCCGATCCTGTGGTTTCCCTCAATGTCGGTGACATATTCGGTCCAGGATATACAAAGAATGAGTCGGCGGCGTCGATATACCCGTATTTCGAATGCTTCTAGTTTTTTACGAGCGTCCCTGTCAGCGTCCAGGCCTCCACACCATACAGTAATATCGAAAAAATGTAGCATTTAACTAGACGTAATTTTAGTGAAACAGGCAAATCTTTGCTTATGAGGAGCTTTTTCATATTGTTAAATGCTGCACTAGCTCGTTTTATTTTCGCTTTAAGTTCAGTGGCATATTACCATTTTGCATTTACGTTGGTGCCAAGGTATACATTGTCAACTAGTATGTTATCGAGCAGATTGTTGCCTTTTGCTTATCAGCATCCATTTTTTCTTCTTGAAGTTGAGGCCCGGGCCATATTCCTCACTAGCTGAATTAACACTTTACATTGCCTGTTGTGATTTATCTATGTTACTGGCAAGGATATCCTTGCCTGTCATCAGCATATCTTGTATTGTTCATTAACTCACCGTTTATTTTCTTGCCCACATGTGCATTTCCCATACATTTTATACACAAAGACACACAAGTAAAATAGTTGTAGTTAAATTTTCTATAGTACCACTACAATGTTCAAAAATCCTATTTCAACATTATGGGCATCATTCTTTAGTTCAATCTAAATTAATAGTCGGAAGATAAAGAGTTGTATATTCAAGTGATATCTTTGTTATTATGTGAGGGATGTCCCTATATGGGGGATATTTAGGGTATACCTAGTTGTAATATTTTGCTTATGTGGAGGTAAACCATATGTTAGTCAGAAAGAAGCTAAAAAATTAAATTAGCAAGAGACAAGAACAATGAGAATGAAAAATAGAACGTCGATGCCCCAAAAACCAAAGAGTATAAGAAGTAAAAGCACTGAGAAACTGGCAATTAACCGAAGTGTGTTACGAATTAGATACATTTTAAAGAAGTAATGACAAATTCAGCATAAAACACAATCGGATTAAAAAGAGGAAAAAAGTTAAACTGGATAATTAAAGATAATTTACGACTTATAGAAGAAAGGGAAATAATAATTAAAAAAGAAATCCTGCAAAAGGAAGGCCAAGCTAGAGAAGAAAAATAAATATGAGACAAAAACACGGAAGTCAACACGATATACAATCATACGACACCTAACAGGAGAGACACAAAAAAATATACGGGAAGTAAAGGATAAAAGATGAAAGAAATAATTCGAAAATGTATACCTATGCCAAACATGTAATAACACAAGAAGTCGAATTAGAATCACCAAAACTAGAAGTAAATATTAGCGAAATTACAACGGAAGAAATCGAAAACATACGAAAAAATGGCAAAGCCGCAGGAATCGACAATATATTATACCCATTGGCCTATTAAAAGCAGATACTGAGCAATGAATAAAAATGATACATACATTTTTGAACAAAATATGGACTAACGAAGAATTACCAAAGTAAGGGGGGATTGGTAATAAAAATATCCGAAAAAGTAGACCTAAATAAATACAATAGTTTGCTTGCAATAAGGGTACTATAGTAATAACACTGCCAACTCTAGTCGGCAGGTTATTGCTGCAGACCAACACCGATGTAATTGCTATTTAGAGGTAGGGCCATACATGTTCCAGGATAGTTATATCTCTTTTAATCACCTTTATGTCGTTTAATTTAATACTTTTACTTATTTATCCTTCAATAAAAATCCAACCACTCTTGGTTTTTGAGGTTAATATCTCAAGTACCTAAAAGTTCACTAAAGATGGACTGATAAGTCCGAATAATTGGTCCTGAAAAATAATCAACAATAATTGTAATCCATTTGGATTTTATATTTAATCTTTAATCAAATATTTATACCAGTTACACAAGAAGTTTCTCACTTCCATCTTAAAGTCCTTTAACTAAATGGTATACAGCCAAATCCCAGGAACTATCCAGATTTAGCCTAACGTATAAACGTTTGTAATAGCAAACAGGCAGCGCATAGCTAGATGCATTGGATTATTATTGGATAGATGGTTCAGGAATACATAATATAATTTCCGTACACACAATAAACGAGGAAGAATATATGTATATGTCTAAAAAATCTCGTTTAGTGATTAATTTTGTTTATTAACTTTTTGAAGATATTCTTCTTTAGCGTCGAATCGATTGAGGGTAAAATTTGATTGATCCCCGCGCATGCGCACACCGACAGTATGGTATTAGTGGTTATACGGGCTCTGATTGGGTGTTGAAATTTTGAAATGATCTGTCAATAATTGTTCAATATGGAGATTATCGGTAAACAAAAATATTGCATAATATTAGGTTTTATTGATGTGTGGACAGAAATAAAATCAAATTTATAATTATAGTGACTTTTTAAATAGTTTTGAAAAGCCGCAGGTACGTAATTCTACATGTTTCAGTTGGAAATACCTAATAGTTTCAATACCGATCTATTTGGAAAATGTAAACAAAATAATGTAGTTACCTATTGGTAGGCAATGCTTTAATTTACATAATCTGATTACGAACAAACTTTCTACAAATCTTCATCTCATATATTGTTTTCTTACGCTATATTTTGTTGTATTTTATTTCGACAAAAATCAAACTAATAATTTTATTAAATTCATATAAATTTATGGTGTAAACGTTTGGTTTGTGTATATTCCCACATGACGTACACGCGAATGTGGTCTAGTTTGAAATGCCGTCAGCTTTCGTACGGCGCGGTAGACGTGAAGTGGGTTCGAGCCCCAAGCAAGTTATTATTTTTTTATTTTTTTATAGATTTTATGATTGTAAGTATATTATTATATAATTTTTGAAGATATTCTTCTTTTTTGAAAGTGGTAGATAAGAAAGTTAGTTTGATTTTTAAATAAAATAAGTACAAATAACCTTTTAAGTATATTTACTTCGTTTAAATTACCTATTATATAATAGAAGAATATCTTCTTACGTGCGTACAAAGTACACACACATTCTTTTTTTTATACTCATTTTGTGTAAACTATATAATATATCCTTCCCATACCTTTTGGCAAACAAGCAACCCGATAGCTGCCATTCCGGCCACATTTAAAATCAGTGTCAATATCCGTTAGCATCTATGCACGTATAGCCACTGCAAGAGCTCGCTGGTTTCAACACTCTGGTGTCCAAATCTATAAGTATTTGCAAATGTAATGTTTTTCCTAAACCTTAGAGATTTCAACACTCTGGTGCCAACATACCATAGCATCTGTAAATATGCCTCCAGGAACTATCCCACTTTAGCCTAATGTATAAACGTTTGTAATTAGGACACATGCAGCGCATAGATAGATGCATTAGATAGATATGTTTAGTAATACATATATTTTTAATACCCTAAATAAGCGAGGAAGAAATTTGTGAATTGTGTTTAAATTGTCCTTGTTTTTGTTATATAAAATTAAATGTTCTATAATTTCTAAAATTTCTCTCTCCATTTTCCAGAAAATAAAGTAAATTTTTTAATTAGAAATCCTAATTGAGCTCTGGTATCCGTCTCTGATATTTTAAAATAGAAATTCCCGATGAAGCGTTCGTATAAACCAGCTGAATAAGTTACAATCTCAATGTAATATAACTAAAAGTAATAAAACACAGACCCAACTGTCCTTACACCCTACACAACTTCCGTTGGGTATTAATTATGTTTTGTTAAGACTCTCAGTGGCATCAGAAGCAATCCCAAAAGCTCAGTTTCTCTGTTGTACTACGAACAGGGACGTAGGTTCACAATTTTAATGTATATTGAGGGACTTTAGTAGACTTAATAATTGGTCTTTCTTGCTTTATTGACTGGATGAATGCTGAATATTGGGGACTCTCAAGAGAAGATATTCTAGTGTTTTGTTAAATTGAAAAGTTTTAGTAGCATGTAGCCTGAATATATTTTATATTTTTAGAAGCAATTATAAGCGACTTGTTAACATGATTATACTAAACTTTCTCGTGGAACGTGTGACTCGAATAATGGCGAAAAGAGTCATGTATGGAAGCGAAACATGGACGCTAACTGAAAAAGAAGTAAATAAATTGTTGGTGTGGGACGTAAACTCGTTTATGCCAAATATATGGCCCTTGCAGAGAAAGCGTGACAAACGAAGAAAACAACGAATTACAGTCTCATTTTGGAAATAAAAATCTATTGAGATCTATAAAGGCCAATAGACTAAGATGGGCAGGACATGTTATCAACAGAATATAGTAAAAACAATTCCTTGTATTATACAATGTGTTTTGTCAAATACCAGATGAGCGAAGGTCTGTAGGACGGCCTAGAAAAAGGGAAAGATGCAGTCAGGTAGGATCTGGAGAAAATTAGAGTAAAATAATAAGAAATAGTGACACAGGATTGACAAACAATGAAGGGAATACTAAACACGGAAAAGACTCAATAAGAGTTGTAACCCCATTGATGATGATTTCATTTAACTTTGATTTTTATATAAGAAATAGTCACTATATCTAATGCTCTTATGAAGGCCTATTTCAGAAAAAAATCGATTTAATCTGTGAGTAGTAATTTGTTTTTGCAAAGTAACAAATTAATTTGTAGTTAGGAAACACGGGTATACAGTAGCTTGCATTTCACTATTAAATGGCTTATAAGTATAAAATCTAATTCTCTTCTACCCTACTGGTGTCGGGATTACAATAATAACTTAGATATTGTGTAAAAAGCGCCACTGCTTTCTATTTTGTGCCAAGACTTTTGCTTCTTTCCAGGATTTGCGTCTCTTTTGCATAACTTTTCCAATAGATTGGTGCCATGTTTATCTTGGTCTTCCTCTCTTTCTCTTGGTATCTACTCTCGTTCCCAAACATTAATAAACATTATTAAACATTGTTTAAGTAAAAACATTAATTAATTTCTGCTTGTCCAGAAGACAGGTTTCTTCATTTTTCATCTTTTTTAATATGAATGACTATCCAGCTGTGTTTCCATGTTTGTATATTGTCTCTCTGGAATTTCTGCAAAAACACATATAGTCTTATTAAATGAAGTCTAAGGGAGCAAAATCTGTAAAATATGCCCGATGAATGTTCTCTTAGGGGCCGATCCTGATTATATGTCGGAACGGTGTGTTTATTTTTGCTCTACAAAATAGTTAAAATTAAGTGAGAATAAGTTTTCAAAATTTAACCAATATTGGTGAAGTTACTAGTGACAACTGAATCTCAACTGTGATAATTTGTAAGCACAGTTTTACTGTAATTTTCACCGAGAACACCTAATTAGTATTTAACATCATTGTAAATTTTTCATATCGAAATCTGCTTGACGTTAAACAAAAACATTTAATTATCGTCGACCTGTGTGTCCGCTCGGTCTTTCTTCTGACGAATGACAGGTCCGTACTTAGAAATGTTTAAACATCGAAAAATATGTTAGAAAATTATGAAATAAATTTACCAGGCCATTCTCAAATGGATAATTCTGCACCAAGAAGTTACTCTACCGCTCTTACTCAAGATAAATTCCCCTCTAAACACCAGGCCATCATTTTTAATTCCATTAAAGATGCGAAAATACAAGATTACCTCCTTTCTTTGGGAAAAATCATCCATCCAAAAAACAAACTCTTCTGCTCTAGACTATCAAACAAATAACTCCCTCCGAAAGAATAATTCCCTCTAGTGTTTGCCCATCAATTCCTCATGATGTATTAATAAATGAATTTGAATCCATGGAACTTGTAATTCTATCTACAATGTCCTTTCTAAAAATTGGTGCACCGTTACCTGAATTTAGTCGTATACTGAGCTTTAGAAGGCAAATCTTTATTAGCCCAACATATCTCACAATTCCAGAATCCTTTGTAATCAACTACGATAATACTTCACACAGAATCTTCTTATCAAACGGTAACCTAACATGTTACAACTGTAAACAAAATGGGCATACGGCAGCTAACTGCAAAAATCCTATCAATTCGAATCCAAATCCTATCGCTCCAACCACAGCAAAAAAAATCCCAACATTTACTGCTCCAGAAATATCAACCAACATTCCAGCACCTATCAATCCAAACCCAAATTCCATTGATCCAACCACAGCAGAAAAAATCCCAATACCTACTCCTCCAGAAATATTAACCATCACACCAGCATCTACTTCAATTCAAACAGATACCCCAACTACAAAAAATCAACTGAACACTAAACAAACTGAGAGCGAATCAACTATTTTACATATGAATATTGAATCTTCACAAAACAGTTCAAAACGAACGATTGACGATACCTTAAGTCCTTCCCCGCCTCCTTATGATACCACTAATAAACCGGAGTTTACCAATCCAGCAGCGATATCACTTAATCCTAAGAGAAAGAAAAAACAAAATAAAACAAAATCTCTAGAAGCATTCATAAACCAGCAGTCACCACCATTTATTTTAAGCTATGTTCAGATAACAGACCTATTCGAAAACAATACACTATAGTATTTTCAATGCAGAATTATATGCCATATATGGGGCATTGACATATATTATATCCTCACCAGATCAGAAATACATCATTTTGACTGATTCACTAAGTTTACTACAATCCATAGGAAAAATATACCCAGAAAATCACATTCTGGGAAAAATAAAACAAAATCTGATCGAGAAACAAAATCGAAATAAGGAGGTAATCTTCATTTGGATCCCATCACATATTGGTATTAGAGGTAATAAAGAAGCAGACAAGTGTGCGCGTGAAGCCGTCAACTCAGCTGACTCTACTATCGTGAAATATGTGACAACTAGTGATGTTTCAAGTGTTATCAAATCGCGTATCCTAAGTGAGTAGCAAAACCGGTGGCAATTTTCAGTGTCCAATCTTCGGAATATTAAGCGGAACATTAAACCATGGAGATGTTTCCTCACCAAAAGAAGGGATCAAGTGACCTTAACCCGTCTTAGGTTAGGCCATACCAGTGCTACACACAAGTTCTTAATATAACAAAAGAACCGGAACCGAAATGTGATCAGTGTAACGTTAAGCTCTCGGTGAAACATATAATTGTAGACTGTGCAGTTTTCTCCACAACAAGAAGAATTTACAGTATCCCAACAAACTTGAGGAAGCACTAGGTGCAAACGGTTCGTTCACAAATATGTTAAACTATTTAAAAGCTATTAATTTTGTAAATATATAATTTTTAATATTGTAAATTGCTTCTCGCTAATAACCTTCGGGTTGATGCGAATTCCTAAATAAAAAAATGTTCTCTTAATTTGTCAAATATCTATCAATTTTCCGATTGTCAATACATTTTTGTGTACAAGCATTATTCTGGGAGACTACAATTTTTTCTTCTCTAAATTGGGTTTATTTTTGCGAATGTTTGATTTAATTTTATGAGAAATTAAAAGTAATATTCTTCAACTAAGACTCTAGATTTTTTAATCTAGTAAATCAGAAATTTTTTTCCGTATTTATCACCTTGCTATGCCATACTCCTCAGAAAGCACCATCCTGGATTTCTTTGGAGCTGAACAACCAGATTTTGTCCTAGTCTTAGATTTTTTGGTGCAATATATAGTAAATATGTTTCTCTGATGTTCTTAGATTATTCACAATTTTACATTTTTAGTAGTTTCCAATTTTGTTACAATTTTTAGTCGGAATTTGCGTGGATTATCTTCGACACTCTAATGGTCACGGTTAAGCTCTGCCCCCCATTTATTGATGAACTTTCGTTTAAGAGGAACTTTTTCACTACACTAAACTCTATTTTTTCATTTCTAACACTAACTTCTTTAAAATAATGCCTACTGTCGACTTCTGCTTGGTATTACTTGCAACTTTACATAGCACTGCGTAGCAACAGTGATTCGATCTCTGGGTAAGGCTAAAATTTAACAGACCGCATTGGTTGAAGAGGCAATGAATAGAAGATGGTAATGACTAAAGACCGGATTATATGTTTTTTGCATATCGATAACCATCAAAGATACAATCAAATGCTTCCGGATGTGGACGAATTATGATAATTAAAGGCGTTTGACACTAATTTAATTTTACATATTTAGAATATTTTCGTTTTTTTAACATATTTTGATGGTTTGAACATATTTTCGACCATTTCACATATTTTGGCATATTTTTAATAAATTTTAGCGAAATTTTTGTTGATGTCACAAGAATCGTCGCAGACCTACGGAAAAACCCACCAAACTATAGATAACAATTATATATATCTATAGTAGATGAAACGACGGTTGTGGCGGCTATATGGTAAATTTATTAATAGGTTGTTTAAATGAGAGCGCCCCTGGTAAATCATATTTGATTGCTTATAAACAGCTTGACACAGTTAACCACGTAACAATGGTTAGGTTTATAAATGATGCTTTCATGAACTTTTTCCTTCCCGACATTGTTCCAACGAAATCTTGATTATGGTTTCCGATGCTGCGTCATACATGGTCAAGACTGGCCAACAACTAAAAGTTTTATATCCCAATTTAATTCATGTGACGTGTTTGGACCATGGTTTAAATAGAGTGGCGGAAGAAATTCGAAATTCATTCCCCACAGTTAATATTTTAATTAGCAACGTGAAGAAAATATTTTTAAAATCGCCTTTAAGGATTCAGATATATAAAGAAAAATTACCAAATACTCTTTTGCCACCGAAGCCTATAATCACAAGATAGGGAACATATTTAAAAGCTGCCTGTTTTTATGCGGAACATTTTCTCCCTGTAAAAGAACTAATTTTAAGTTTTGAAGAAACAAATATTGGTGCGATTTCAAAATGCAAATCAATTTTAGAAAACAGATGACTGCACAATGAAATTTGTTTTATTAAATCGAATTAAGAATTTGTTTATAAAACCATCCTCAATCTTGAAACTGAATCGCTTCCACTACAAGAGTCTCTTAATTTAATTCAGAAATTTCAGGAAAACGCTGAAGAAGTTTCTGGAAAAATTGGATAATCAATAAATAAAAAATGTATTGAAACTTTACTACAGAAAAATAGTGATTTAAAATTATTACAGGAATCAAACCAAATTCTTTGTGGCGATTTTGATGTTAATACCAATTTAAATGCGGAGATTGTTAATGTTTTAAAACTTGCACCAATCACATCAGTTGATGTTGAACGAAGCTTTTCAACATACAAATTACTACTAACGGATAGGCGACATAATTCTACTATTGAAAATGTTGAAAAACATTTGAATGTGAATTGTTTTTATAAGAAGGAATAAAATGTAGAAACGTAAATAATAGTAATAGGTACTAGATAGGTATACATTGGTATATTTAGGTTAATTTTGTCAATATATGTACTTACCGTTATTTAATAAAACTTTCATACATTTTTAATGCATATTTTCTTGTTACTTTACAATGTTTTTCACATATTCCACATATTTGGAACATATTTTAAACTTTTAGGGAATATTTTCAACATATTTTACTCATATTTCAGACATATATATGTACATATTTCAGTCAAAACAGGAACATATAATCCGGTCTTTAGTAATGACTAACTAAGAAATCACAGTAATGTACAAGTAACTAAAGTGTATTTATATATATTTGGGTGTCACATACAGCAGCTTAAACTTATTAGTTCCTTTGTTTGTGTTTTATTATATTATGTTGTATGTTCAATTTTGCAATTTATAGTAATTTTGCAATATATTGGTTTTTGTTTTTTTACTTCACTTTTTTAACTTTTTTATACTTTTTTTATTGACGATTTATCTAATTTTATAAAATTGTATTTGTTATTGTTATGTATATCTTTTTCGTGAATCTATGTTAAGCTTTGTCCATAAAATTGTATAATTTTCAGTGACAATAAAGCATATTTCTATTCTAATGATACAATAGCGACATAGAAAACTCCATGACTGCTATGTATTTTTGGTATTTGTTACAGGTACATGTAAACAATTAGCCTGAATAAGTACTGATAAATATTGTTAACACCTGTGGTCTCGAAATCCGCACACTCTTTTTTGTAGCAGCTATTAATTAGTGAATATTCAATTGGAATATTGTGTAAAAAACGTCAATTTTAACTTGAAGCAACTCATTTTATTCTCTTTTAGAATTAAATTCTATCGTATTCCTTAACAATATTTATTTGTCATAGGATTCGAATCAGACAATATGAACACCATTAATGCCATCCTAACATTGGTTGAAGAAACCGGTACTGATTTCTCATCCAGGACATTCTGCGGGAGGAGAAATCTAAGCAAGCTCCACACTGCTCGCGAAGTTACTCGGGAAATTTGACCGAAATCCGAAGTACATGTCACCACACACTCGTTCAACTTCGCGAGGAACACATTGAAGCGGGGCGATACCGACTTTGAATCCTTTGACTCGGTCGCAAAAACCGACAGAGAATAGAAGTAGGCCGAGGCGAAGCGAAGTCGCATAAAGTACCTATCTACACTATCGTGCTAGCTGAACTTCGATCAACTTCACGAGTAGTATATTAAGAGATTGGATTCTTTGCACCACAAACCAACTATTTGGAACAAATGTAAACAAAGTTAGATGATATCCTCGATGATATCCAGTCTCCGACAGGGGAGGAACCGACAGAAAGAGAAGTCAACGTTAAATGTGACTTGTGATTGATCCATAGACTCAATTAGAAGAAATTCGTATTAGTTAAATAAATACATTTATCGCCAACCGTCACTAAAGTCATTCATTATTGTACTCATTTACCCTCATTTGCGGCAGCAAAGTAACACTTTATTGTACTGAAAGAAGAATTTTACTTTACCTGCCGCGATTATTCAAATTATATGAGATTGAATGTAAGTGGTCGATGGCAGTAATCGATTATTTATTTGAGTGAACTTACAAATTATTTACTTTAATTATTAAAAATATTGTACATAATTTACGTTATTATTAATTAAATTTATGTCAAAAAGTGAAATTCTATAGTATTTTGCAATTATATTCATACAAAATAAATCAAAACTTTACATATTTAGTAATTAAGTACTATTAAATATTAATACCAACTATCGATTAATCATCGAAACCCGCTATCATGCAAAAGCATTCTGTCATTACTGTCATACTGAATATTTATTTCGTGTAAAATTAAAAAAATTCTTAAATGTTTTAAGTTAGGTATTAATACAAGTGAAGTATGAAATTGTGTTTTTGTTTATTCGATTATATTAATATATAGGACGGTGATAGAAATTTACTGATAATTTGTTAATAAGTAAATATATTTATTTAGATTTTCTACTATACATCAAGCGAAAAGCAACTGTGCGAAACTACAGTTCATAAACAATGACGTAACTATTAATGTTAATTTTAATTTTTGGTATTTTTTTAAGTATTAAAATTAGTTTAATATGTAAATAAAAATACAACTAAACTGTTTAAAATACATATATTTATTTCATTGAAATCATAAGAAGTCATAACTTCTTACGTGCATACACAGTACACAACCTTTTTTTCATTAGAAGGATGCAATTAAGTAAAAGTATTAAGTAAGTGTTAATGTTCTTTATGATTGGCGATAAAATTTTGTATACACCACGTCAGTAAAGACTCTTTATTGAACTCGTCTGTTACTCGCCTCGCTCGCTTCGCTCCCTCTGCTCGTAATATCAGACTCGTTCGATAAAAAGTCACTTTACTGACTTGCTACATAAATAACTATTTTAAGCGCTATGTAAAACAGGCGTTCATTTATTTCCCTTAAATAGTTATTTTTTGTTACCGTTTAAATTTGTTTGAACATACGATATAACTGTACCTCAGAGCTAAACTGTATTAACTCCATTTTTTTTGAAAAATTGTATTATTTCACTTTCTACATAACACACTTCACATCTTTCATATGCGATACGATATAAAATCCTATTTAATGTGGTTCCGAAGATAGGCAACGTTAAAGTGTATTAAGTCCCTCCGTAGCTCTGAGCTAAACAGTCGTTTACACTTAATACCCAGCAAAATAAAAGTATTAACTCCATAGAACGATGTTAAACAGCGGCGTGCTACTGGTATTCAGTATTCTGTGGAAAATAAATGAAAGTAAAACTAAATGACTTCAAAGGATTTTAAGACTCTTTAAAACAACAACTGTTTTAACTGTTCACCTTTTATTATAAGGAACAAACTCAGCAGAATACAGACTCTCGTATGTCAGATGTTGTCCACTTGGAAGTATGTATGTAGCGATAATTTAGGATTACTTTTGTCAAAACTAATTTTAGTTCGGAAACATTCCAATCTGTTGATCTTAACAGAAATCCTATTCGTGTTGAGTTTCCTGCGGCTCTGCCTGTGAATCACGATAAGCCAAAGGAATTTCATAATTTTTATAAAAACTTATCCCACTCCGATAAAGTAGATGAGGATTTATAAAAATTTTCCAAAATAATTATAAGTGAACAACACTCATGATCCTTTGGGTTTCGTTTTTCGTTGGTTTTGTTTACTCATTTTGTTTTATAGATATTGTTTATTTCATTTAATTTAAAAAAAGAAGTGTTATTGACTAAATTGTGTTTCATGTATCGTATTATCTCCAGATTATTTATTCACGTGTGTCAACTTAACATTATATTAACTCCCGAACATGGTAATTGTTTTCATGCCAAACAGTATTAACTCCAAGTTTTTTAAAAAAATTAAAGAGGTATAAAAATAACAAATACAGTAATATATGGTATCGTTTATACTTATCAAATAGTGTTTATCACATATTTGAAGAAAAAGAAATAAAAATTGTATTTAAAATTTACTGTTTATATTTCTTTTAAACTGTTATCCTGTAAAATTTCAATTTTGTGAGTTAATACAGTTTAGCTCTGAGGTACAGATAATATATTATGTAATCTGTTTTTACTCTTATATTCAAATAGAAAACTTAATATGAAAATAGCAACAAATTTCTGAAGAAATTCCCTACTTCTACAGCCCTGCCAACGGGTGTTGCTAGACCACCACAGGCATGGAATATATTGTTTTGTGGAAAGGAACGCCACTAATTGTCCCCCGGTGTTCCCCACACACAGATGGCGCAACTTGTAGTTGTAGCGTTACCGCTTCAGTCGACACCGCGTCTTTTACGGCACTTTCTTGTTTGGGGGTTTTCAAATTAAGTTGGTAGGTGTCCCTCTGCAAGTTAAAACCTATCATTAGTAAGGATAAAATTTTTTGGTCCTTGCAATATATTATAGAGGTGGGCGCAAGTTCTTATTTAAAGAATTTATAACGTAAATTGATATTTTTAGCCGTTTTATTTATTCTACAGTATAACCTGTTAATAACAGCCAGTAAAAATGAAATGACTACTGGCCGTTATATAAAGATCGCCACTATTGTCCAGTTTACAAACAATGTTTTTTATTAATAAACGTCAATCAGATGCATAATAACATTTTTGCACGATTGATCATTTTTGACTGTTTACCGTGACAGACTTTACGTCAGTAGGTGACATTTACTAGCAACTCGACGGTAAGTAATCCAACTCGACGGTAAGTACTCCAACACGACGGTAAGTAATTCACTTACCGTCGAGTTAAAAAATCTCTTAATTTTAATTTATTTTTTGAAAGAACAAAGAAAACTAACGAATTATTTATTAATATTGAAACTTATGGTACAATTTGTTAAATTATTTAATGAAATCCCACTTGTTTGGGCTGTGGTTTCACTTCTAACAGAAACTCCTGCAGAATCGCATACATTAGTAGTATCCAACATTTTTTCTCTTCAAATACGCGATCAAAGTTGAAAACTTGGAAATATCAATGCCATCATAAAGAAAAACAGTGGATTTAATCATTGAATATTCTGCCCAGAGGCTTCCAGGAGCTTTCAACTGCATATGTCTTTGAACGAAATATGCCAATAGAGTCTTTTCTTCGATTCTTAAATTCTTGCCTTCGCACCATTTTTTAAAACTTTGGTAGGTATTTTGATAACGGATTTTGGATTTTTCGGGAATAATTGCGGAACACCCTTCTTCCCAAGCCCGTTCAATTTCTTCAAATTCACTTTGTCTCATATTTTAATTTATAATAATCA
This sequence comes from Diabrotica virgifera virgifera, assembly GCF_917563875.1. Classification (NCBI taxonomy): domain Eukaryota; kingdom Metazoa; phylum Arthropoda; class Insecta; order Coleoptera; family Chrysomelidae; genus Diabrotica; species Diabrotica virgifera. The sequence goes on along the minus strand of NC_065447.1, from coordinate 199,124,628 downwards.
AAATTTTACAATAGTTTCTGTCCTTGTGGGATCGGTACTCACCGGAGGGACCGCAGACGTTCGGAAACAATTAGCGTCTCTTTGCAAAGAAAATGACGTCGACTTTGCAAAGTAACAAGACACTTACTCAACACACACACTACACATTACTCCCCTGACTTAGTGATAAGTTATACAATTACGTGGCTAAAGGTTCTAGTTCTAAACCAAAGCCAGAATCAGAGAAAAAAAAAATTGTACTTAAAATTATTGACAACTAAATAAAAACTCAATTCTCCATTGTTGTTATGCACCCTAGTTACTACCTAACAACCAAAATATCTATCTTGATAAAATGAATGAAACTAGTAAATATGACGAAAATGTTTAATTTTATAATTTATAATGGTATCAATCGTGCAAAAAACGTTATAAGCATGTCGAACGTTAAGGGTAACCGATCTCAGACAATAATTGAAGTCGTCGCTCCCCTCCTCCTCCAAACAATTGTCTTCGATCGGTATAAAACCCTTACTTAATATAACTCCATACTTAATATACTATACAATCTGATCAAATAATACGATCGATGAGCAACTTTTTTCTAGCCTAAATTACAACTAAAATCTTAAGACTCAGGACAAACTCACTATGGTCTGTTTTTTAACCAAGAGGAGTAATTCAAATTTACCGCGCCGTAATGCTTGTTTGTAATTGGTCCAACCTCAGGCAAGTTTACTCCACTGTTACGAAATTTTGACATTAATGACATTTATAAAATTTTGACACTTCTGTCATTTTATAGGTTAATTAATTATATCCGCGATTTTTTGTGTTTTTTGCGTTATTCCTTTGATCTTTAGATTTTAGTCTACTTTTATATGCTGTGAGCTTGTACGTAGAGGGGATATTTACAAATTCGCGAGAGCCAGTAGTGACAAGTCTGTAAACCTTTACCGGAAATTTGACATAAATGTCAAACTGATTAATTTAAAATTAAAATTAAAAACATTAATTATAGAAAATATTAGTTGGTCAAGGCTGTGGTATATATTTTTAACTTAAATATACTTACGTTTTAAATACTGAATTTAAGTTTTTTTAATGTTCCGTAATTTGATTTTATAAATCCATCTATCAATCTTAGCGCCATCTATACGATAATTGTGAAAGTATCAAAAGTAAGAAATTCATATTTTATCAATGGAACGTCAAAATGATTAGCAAAATCTTAAAAAAATCGATTAAAATTTAATTAATTTTTTGCGTTGTAAATATTAAGCGATAACAATTAAATAACAAATTTAAAAATTACCGGTGAAAGTTGAATTAGTAACCGCTAGGAGCGACACCAGCGAAGCTCAGAGCGTATATAAAAAACATGTGTTTTTAGAACTCTTTTTATGACTAAAATAGATGTATGGATTATCGTCGAAAGCCGATATGATCAACCAAAAAAAGAAGATGTATTTGGTGAATTGTCTAGTGACTTTTTTGGGTGTGAATCTGTTTTTTTAGTTTACTCCTCTTGGTTTAAAAATACACCATATTACCAATTAGGTTCTATTAATTTATTGCATAAATATTACCCTGTACCGTCAGTTGCACTGTACTCTAGTTTTCACTTATTTAACTCGAACTGAGTCTTCTAGTCAGCGCCGGATAAAGGGGCGGGCGAGCCGGGCGACCTCCCGGGGCGCCAAATTTTGAGGGGCGCTAAATTTTGAAGGAAGCCGATATAAAAGTATATATTTTTTTCATTCATTATTTTTTTTTTGATTTTATATATTAACTTTGAACATTTTTCCTATGACATTGTTTGAATAATTCTAATATTATTTAAAAGAAAAATAGTTCTATCTATAGTGAGAATTCATAACTCAAAAAAAGATTAATAGACTAAAACCAAAGCTCACTAATAAATATAATACCACCAAGAATTCTTATGGTTTTTATCACTCATACAAAATTAATGCAGACAAATTCTTTTTACGATCTACAAAGGTTGTTCATTTTTTTGGGTCATTTGTCACGTAGGTATCACATTATGTCAACAATCTACTTTAAAAATGGACGAAGATCAAATCAACAAAATTATGAATAGTCAGTGATACTATATACCTACTGTATTACTGTGTCATAAAACTCTTTGGTTAAATAATTTTGTTTTTCTGTAAATTTGCATTAACACCGGCGCGTGTGCTTTAAAGTGGAATAAAAAAAGTTTTGTAATATATTGGTTGTGGAATTAATGAATTTTTATTATTTTTCCGTTACATAAATTTTGGTAAGTAGCTATCCACGTAATAAAAAATAAATTATTCTATGGTAGAAAATCATAATACATATTAACTTATTGCACATGAGGTCATGAGGTAAATGACGAGAAATTTGAACATTTGAAGTGATTTTTTAAAATTAATATTCTCATCGGTCGTAGTAATTAAATTTACCTATTCTTTCATTGTAAAGTGATTTATTTCTTATTTTAAAACTTTTTTCTCCCAATCTGGGTATGTATGAATTAGGAATGACAAGTTCTTCTTCATATGAATGTATGGAAA